>NC_064636.1:105359182-105671849 GCF_023864275.1 Schistocerca cancellata | reverse complement strand
GGCGACTATGATGTCTTTTAAGAAATATTATATGACTGTGAATCCCAACTATGAGAAGTTAATGAAATCTCTGAAGAAAAGCCCATAGAATTACGAATGTGATGACTACATTTTCCTACCAATTGTTTTAATAAGGAAACTGAATATTTGGCAGAAAAATATGTTGGTGAAACAATAGTGCTCATTAGGCCTCATAGACAAATCTTCTAGACACTCATCCTTATCCATTTTGTGAACTTTAGGAAGCCCATAAAATCTTGGTGGAACTGCACCTCCCACTTTTAAATTTCTTATGACTTACTTTGGTACTAATGAAGTGTTTAACAAGGCAGCAGTCCTTATTGCCACTATGTTGGTAAGATCTTTGTTAATCTTCCACTTGGCACCAGAACTAAGTAGACCACATATCTTTTCCTTATAGACTTACTGAGGCAAAAGGACAGTAGCATAACCTTTATCAGCATGCAGGACGATTGTGTCAGTATCTTCTCACAGCTTTCATATCACAAGTCGCCCTTCCTTGAAAACCTTACTTCTTTGTGGACAATGTTTCGAAATTGCTCAGCAGCTTTTGCATCTGATTTCTTCAGCGGAATCCTCTGATAGGGGTCAGACAGATTCTTCAGTGGCCCTGATGAAAGATGATATCAGCAAAAATCACTGTTATTCCATTTACATTTGGACACCATTATTTGTAACTTTAACTGTTTTCAACTAAATGTTAGTGTATTAAAACTTTGCACCAGACTGTGACTGGAACCAGGGGTCTATGCTTTTCATTTGCATGTATTCTGTCAACTGAGCTGTTCAAGCATAATTCACAACTAGCCCTCACAGCTTTACGTCTGTCAGTCCATCATCTGCTACCATCCAAACTTCACAGAAATTCTCCTTTGAATCTTGCGGTACTATCACTCCTGGAAAAAAACAGCTAGCTCAGTTGGCAGAGCACTTGCCTGTGAAAGGCAAAGGTCCTGAATTTTTGAGTCCCAGTCTGGCACATAGTTTTCATCTCCCAGGAAGTTTCATATCAGTGCACACGCCACTGTAGAGTGAAAATTCATTCTGGAAACAATCCTCCAGCCTGGGGCTAAGCCATGTCTCTGCAGTACCCTTTTTTCCAGGAGTGCTAGTCCCACAAGTTTCGCCGAAGAACTTTGGTAAGTTTTGTAAAGTAGGAGAAGAAGTAATGGCAGAAGTAAAGCTGTGAGGGCAGGCTGTAAGTCCTGCTTGGGTAGTTCAGTTGGTAGAGCACTTGCCCATGAAAGGCGAAGCTGCCAAGTTAGAGACATGATCTGGCACACAGTTTCAGTTTGTCAGGAAGTTTCATACCACCATGCACTCCATTGCAGAGTGAAAATTCATTCTTTAAACATTAGTTATTTTAGTGACTCAAGTAACATAAATTATAAATTACATTCTGCTTGTTTTCTGTGACCTCTTGCATTTTGTGGGAAATATTGCCGGTATTTAATCAAAACCAGTTACAGCTATTCACGTAGACACTTGCGGGTGATTCTGTTGAAGTGAATTTATGTTGCACTGATGTGTTCCATACATCACATGTTTCTGTGGGCCTTACAATTGCAGCAATGTTCATTAGTTCAGTGAAGCATTGTTGCAAATGGTGATTGCTAATTGTTCACTCCACTGTCTTGCTGTTTCAAGTTTTATCTTGTACGTTACAGGAGATAAGCTGCTGGATATCCCATCAGGCACAGGGAGTCATGAGCCCACTGAGCATTTTACAGTAATATTCAATACATTTGTAATGATGGCTCTGTTCAATGAAATAAATTCCCGAAAAATCCACGGTCAGATGAATGTATTTTCTGGAATGCTTCAAAATAAAATTTTCTGTGGCATCTGGATTTCAACATTCGTAGCTCAAGTAAGTTGAGATTTTGGTTTCTCTGTTAACTATCCATCATTCCTGATTCACAAAAGAAGTTGAGTGTTTGTATAAATAGAGAGTCGTAAAAGATTACTTATATAATTCACTCCGAATTATAACCGTGCATAATAAACCCTAAGAAAACTCGTGGGAATTTGAATGTAAGTTGTTTGTATGTAATTTAAAAGTTTATGGGGTGCAGCCAAGTTGTTGGGCACAATTTTCATTGCTCACTATTTGTGCGCCAACCACACTGAGAGTGGAACAGACTGTGCACCACCAGAAACTGAAACATCTCAGAATTTTAATAGCAATAAAATGGTTATGTCAAATCTTGTGAATAGTTGATATTACTTTATTAATAGCATTATGTTTAAGAATGCTACTGCTCCTATTTCAACTCCCCATGAAGGTGCAGGCTGGCAGCAGATAAAACCACTCTTCAGCCAAAGAATTTGTGTATTTAATAGAAGTTTTAGAGTATCTGAAAAGCAGTTGAAAATAAATTACGTTCTTTTGAAATACACTTTGACGGCCAAATTTTATGACTTTTGAAACTTTTTAGATGATTTTTTATTACAATTAAAATGCAATTACTCATGGTAATAGTACTGTTATGGCATAACGGTGATACCATGGTGCGTGTACATGACCATGTTCATGATGGAGATAGGATGCTGAATATGACTGTGGGGCATTGTGGAACTGCATTAACAACTAAAAGTCATTGAGGCGTGAAATGTTATTATTATAATCTGTTTATTACCTAATAACACGAGCCCTTCACTGCCAATCCATTCTGTGTAAACTATACATCAACAGCACTTTCCATTCCCACAATATTTGTGATGCATGTGTTACATGATTCACCCTGTATATACACACGTGCTAATTATTAAAATTTTATCAATTTACATTGTATTCGTAAGCAATGTGATAGCATGAGTAGAAAATCAATCTCCGTTACGATCTTGAAAAAACTATATTAAGTAATATCTGTTAGTTTCCATTTCTTCATCTACTATACAGTGCATTGATTAAAATTAATCTTTAGTATCAGACCATGCAGGTTTCCCGATCTTATAGTACAAATGACATGACAGTATAAATCATTGTCTTATCCTCTTCTAAGCTTTGGTCAGTTACTCAACTGCAAAAGCTAGCTAATTGCAAATAGTAATCACGTTAGTCACAAACTATTTTATAAGCAGGGATTCAGCAGCTGCTGAAGGACATGATAAATGAAAACACCACTGAAAGCTGCTAAAACATGGTTTTAATTGATCTCAGTACTGTTTTCATGACTTGCAGTTGTATCATCAGGTGCAAACTACATATTTCAGGACTGAAATGTAATTAGTAAGTGTATTGCAAATTTGTGCT
Organism: Schistocerca cancellata; assembly: GCF_023864275.1. Classification (NCBI taxonomy): domain Eukaryota; kingdom Metazoa; phylum Arthropoda; class Insecta; order Orthoptera; family Acrididae; genus Schistocerca; species Schistocerca cancellata. The sequence continues at coordinate 105,668,572 of NC_064636.1, read as the reverse complement.
ATTATAGAAAGAGTATTTGAAGCCTTAGACCCACAAAAATTATTACATTAATCTGTCAAAGGTGAAGCCAGCATTCTTAGTCAAGGTACTGCCATTCTGAGAATGTTGTAAGTATTTTAAAAACAAAGGATAACTAGGAAGGTGATCCATGTAATACCATTTAATAATGTTACCAGTTAGACAAAACCAATATGCTGGCCATTCATTGCATGTGCAGATATCTATAAGAAAAAGAAACTGTGCTGAAGGCTAAAACCAATTTCAAAGATATATCCCCTAATGTAGTTAATGGTGGAGATAGTGCAACACAGTAGAATAAATGTGGCACATTACATTCTTACCAATCTCAGACCAGGCACAAAAAGTGCAATTTGCAAAAGTAAGCCCTGTCTTCATTGGCCACAAGGAAACACTTGACTGCTGCGTTAAGTAATAACCATCAAGTGGACACTCAGTCACAATGTACAGATGACTAAGAACACTGGGTTACTCCCTGACATTAAAAATATAATAATGAACATTCTTTCTTGTATATAGTTAACCATACAAGCAATCAAAGTTTGTCAAAATATTATGATGCTTTAAGTCCAACTGACTCAACATGTTCTGTATACTATCTTTCTTTGTATATAGAAACTTCTACTTCTTCCAATATATTCAAAACCTGGTATTTTTCTTTTCTATGAAGAATCACAAGATTTTTGGCAAGATTTGTGGTACTATTCCTATTTTCCCACAGGTGTGAGATTAATGCAGATTTGTAATTTGTTGACCATGTTAAAGATCATCATAACTTTCAATTATTTTAGATTAGGAAATGAATTTTATTTGGCTATGGGTTCATCACTCAACTATTGCTTGACTAATATTTTCATGGCCTATTTTGAATGAGACTTTATGACAAAATTTCCTCAACTTGCAGATAGACTACTTCCACAGAATAAATATGTGGACAGTGTGTTCAGTTATATGGTGGCAGAATCATAGAATGTGATCAGTTTCCATTGGATTTAAACAGTCTGCATAAAAAAAATACAGTTAATGTTAGAACATGCAGAGGATGGCACTTTGTGATTTTTCAGTCTCTCACTGACTTTAAAAAACGAAAAAAAATCAGTTTTGATATTTACAAAAAAAACTATGGCAGCAGGCTTGTTTATTCATAAAGATTTATGCCACCAACTTAAGCACAAATGTGTTGCATTTTGTGCTATGCTGAATCATATATATGAAGTTCCCTTTCAGAAGATGCCCAAAGTAAAGAATGTGCACTCATACAATACACTGCTAATCAAACAATGGAAAATCCAGGATGGAATGTAACAATATTATGAGAAGGAAAGTTGTCACTCACCATATATTGGAGATGCTGAGTCGCAGTAATCAAAATGGATATGAAGTAGATTTTATTAATGCAGTTAGTAAGGGTATATTAAAAAAGAAAATTTTTGTCTCCATTGTGAAATCTAGGTGGGGTGATATAATACTTCAGTGAACTGATCAGACTAATGAAGCAGTATTTTTTAGTACAACTACCATATTTAGGTTCCATCTTAGAGAAAATTGCCTGTTGTATAATACACAGAAAATGAATTTACATTTGCACAGCACTCGAAACAACTGCATGCTTGATATACAGTATTCTAAGCTGTCACTGACACATAACAGTCACAAACACCTAAGTCTGAAGTTATATAATAAACTGCCACAACCTCTTTAAATTTAAGGAGGTATTAGACACATGACTCAAAAGTAAAGCATACCACTCAATTGAAGAATATCTTGGAAGTAATATGGAAGGAATGTATAAACAATGAAATAAAGTAACTATCATTAACCAAATATATAAAACCGTATAATTAATTCTTGAACGTAAACTGTATAATGATTATTGCTGAAATTGTCTGATTAGTAAGAAGTTTATGTATTTATGTATATGTAAAATGATGTTGTGAGTGAAATGTACAAATTACTAACTACTAAAAAGATGTATGTATATGTATGCATAATGTATAATGTAAAAATTAGTAACAATTATACTTCTATACATATAAACATATCCAAAACATTGTTCCTGTGTATTTCATTTCTTCTAACCTGAGTGGAAATAGTAGACATAAAGAAAGTGCTTCCTGTAACAAGTATAATGTGGCAGGTGTTTACTGTACTACATGCAATGATTTCCTAAAAAAACTACACAGGAAAAGCTCATAGGTCCTTCAGTAAGAGGTTCCAGGAACATCTTAATTGAACAAATTTGAAATCTGCATTAACCTTGCACTTAGGAGAAGATGGGCATGTTGTCACAAATCTAGCTGCAAATATTGTAATCCTCCATAGAAAAGAAAAAGGCCAGGCTTTGAATCTATTGCAAGAAGTGGAATCTTGTAGATACAAAAAACATAATGTGTAGAATACATTGAACAGTCAGCTGCACTTAAAGCATCATAATATTCTGACAAACTGTGATTGCTTGCACAATTAACTAACAAGAAAGAGTATTCAGTATTATATTCTTAATGTAAGGGAGCAACCCAGTACTCTCAGTCACATATGCATTGTGACACAGTGTCCACATGATGGTTATTGTTTACCTTGGCAGTTAGTGTTTCCTGGTGTCTGGTGAAGCCAGGGCTTACTTTTGCAACCTGCACTTTCCATGTGTGGTTTGAGATGGATAAGAATGCATTACACCCTAGTTTATTCTACTTTTTATCTACCGTGTTTCATCATTTCCACCACCAATTATACTATGAGTTTTATCTTCAAAATTGGTTTTAGCCTTTAACACTGTTAATTTTTCCTATAGATACTTGCACATGCAATGAATGGCCAGTTTATTGGTTTCATCTACCTGGTAACATTATTAGATGTTATTACATGGACCACCTTCTCAGGGTTTCTTTTTTGTCTACTTTTAGAGTTCCATACCTCACCCAGTAAGAACAGTCCTTATAGGATCATTTTGTTGTCTGTCTGTCAAAAACCATTTTTCTCAGGATTGGGTGGACATAACGAGTTGATATTTAGACTGTGTGTGTCCATTTTTTTAGCGATGGTCATGGGCCTTTGCTGTTTGATTGATGATATCCAATTAAATACTGTTCAGCCATCAATTTTCAACCTTATTTTATTAGGCAGCCAGTTTCTGCACTTTTTTAAGCCATCAGTCAGCCCGTGATGTTTGAAGTGGCCACTTTAGTAAGTAGATATCTAATATACCAGTATTGCTGCCCCTGCTTCGATCACAAGAGAGGTAGATTGTTCCTACACATCAGTCATAGGTCTGAAGATGGCATAATAAAGTGCCGAAACTGGTTGCCTCATAAAATGAGGTTGAAAATTGATGGCTGAATGATGTTTAATTTGACATCATCAGTTGAAATTTGTGGCACATTATAAGGTCTATAGTCACATGACAGTGTAATAAATGTAAGCTTCTAAGTCAGTGCAATCAAAAGATATGTCTATTTATGTCACATATTTTGATACTCAAACTTGCTCATTCAAACCTACTGGGTATTTCCAGGCGAACTAGAAACATGAAATGTGTGTGGCAGGGAGCAAGGTTTCACAGGACAAGTAAGGGAAAACATCAGAAAAACTTAAATTTGTAATTATGTCACACAAAAAAATATTTATTTTGTCATTTTTATCCAACTTCAGATTTAAAATTAAAATTAAAACAATCTTGAATATCTAGTAATTCCCAGAACTGATATCTTGCCAGTATCAACATTGATAACTGGCAAAAATTGTAAAGATTCTCAATTCCCGGGATGAATGAGTTGTCCTTATATGCACTGAGAGTAAGTAACCCTCAGTGCATGAGGCCTACTCACTTTTTTTTTTTAATAATATTGACTCTGTTCCCAGAATGTTAAGGTCATTACTAAGAATGTTGATCTCAGCTATGAAGGATTAATTTAATAAATTTAGTGAGTATAAGACTTCAAATAATCTTTCTATAATAGCTTAAATTTGCAATACAGTTTATAATTATATTTCATTTCTTAAGTATTTAGGTTGCAGCTGTAAACTATGAAACTGGTAGTATAGTTGTCAGCAGTATTTTCTTTCATCAGTCACATTACTGCTTGATAATTATTAAAGGTCATGTTGTTTAAGTAGTGACAAGTGGTTTTTTTCATTTCACTATGTGTTCTGATGATAGGTCAAGCTTAGTTTGAAGTTTAATGCAATAAGATAGATAAAAAATCTACTCACCAAGTAGCAACACACATAAAAGAACCCTTCTGCCTGAAGAAGGAACCACTGGCTCTGTAAGCTTGCCCAGTAATAACCTTCTTTTATGTGTGTGTTCTGCTGCTGTTTGGTGAGTAGCTTTTTTATTTATCCAATTACATTATTATATAAATATAATAGAGGGAAACATTCCACATGGGAAAAATATATCTAAAAACAAAGATGATGTAACTTACCAAACGAAAGTATTGGTATGTTGATAGAGACACTAACAAACACACACACAAAATTCAAGCTTTCGCAACCCATGGTTGCTTCATCAGGAAAGAGGAAGGGAAAGGGTTTTTTTAGGGGGGAAAAAGGACAGGTATACACTCGCACACACACACATATTCATCTGCACATATACAGACACAAGCAAACATATAAAGGCAAAGAGTTTGGGCAGAGATGTCAGTTGAGGCAGAAGTACAGAGGCAAAGATGTTGTCGAATGACAGGTGAGATATGAGCGGCGGCAAGTTGAAATTAGTGGAAGTTGAGGCCTGGTGGGTAATGGGAAGAGAGGATATATGGAAGGGCAAGTTCCCATCTCCAGAGTTCAGATAGGTTGGAGTCAGTGGGAATTATCCAGATAATCCGGACGGTGTAACACTGTGCTGAGATGTGCTGGCCGTGCACCGAGGCATGTTTAGCCACAGGGTGATCATCATTACCAACAAACACTGTCTGCCTGTGTCTGTTCATGCGAATGGACAGTTTGTTGCTGGTCATTCCCACATAGAAAGCTTCAGATCAGTTGGTAAATCACGTGGGTGCTTTCACACGTGGCTCTGCCTTTGATCGTGCACACCTTCTGGGTTACAGGACAGATTTTACACCGGGGGCGGTTACAAGGGTAGGAGCCAGAGGGTAGGGAAGGTGGTTTGGGGATTTCATAGGGCTGAACCGAGAGGTTATGAAGGTTAGGTGGACGGCAAAAAGACACTCTTGGTGGAGCGGGGAGGATTTCATGAAGTGTGGATCTCATTTCAGGGCAGGATTTGAGGAAGTCATATCCCTGCTGGAGAGCCACATTCAGAGTCTGATCCAGTTCCGGAAAGTATCCTGTCACAAGTGGGGCACTTTTGGGGTTCTTCTGTGGGAGGTTCTGGGTTTGAGGGGATGAGGAAGTGGCTCTGGTTATTTGCTTCTGTACCAGGTCGGGAGGGTAGTTGCGGAATGCGAAAGCTGTTTTCATGTTGTTGGTGTAATGGTTCAGGGATTCAGGACTGGAGCAGATTTGTTTGCCACGAAGACCTAGGCTGTAGGGAATGGACCGTTTGATATGGAATGGGTGGCAGCTGTCATAATGGAGGTACTGTTACTAGTTGGTGGGTTTGATGTGGACAGATGTGTGAAGCTGGCCATTGGACTGATGGAGGTCAACGTCAAGGAAAGTGGCATGTGATTTGGAGTAGGACCAGGTGAATCTGATGGAACCAAAGGAGCTGAGGTTGGAGAGGAAATTCTGGAGTTCTTCTTCACTGTGAGTCCAGATCATGAAGATGTCATCAATAAATCTGTACCAAACTTTGGGTTGGCAGGCCTGGGTAACCAAGGAGGCTTCCTCTAAGTGACCCATAAATAGGTTGGTGTACGAGGGGGCCATCCTGGTACCCATGGCTGTTCCCTTTAATTGTTGGTATGTCTGGCCTTCGAAAGTGAAGAAGTTGTGGGTCAGGATGAAGCTGGCTAAGGTAATGAGGAAAGAGGTTTTAGGTAGGGTGGCAGGTAATCGGCGTGAAAGGAAGTGCTCCATCACAGCGAGGCCCTGGATGTGTGGAATATTTGTGTATAAGGAAGTGGCATCAATGGTTACAAGGATGGTTTCCGGGGGTAACAGATTGGGTAAGGATTCCAGGCATTCGAGAAAGTGGTTGGTGTCTTTTATGAAGGATGCGAGACTGCATGTAATGGGTTGAAGGTGTTGATCTACGTAGGCAGAGATACGTTCTGTGGGGGCTTGGTAACCAGCTACAATGGGGCGGCCGGGATGATTGGGTTTGTGAATTTTAGGAAGTAGGTAGAAGGTAGGGGTGCGAGGTGTCGGTGGGGTCAGGAGGTTGATGGAGTCAGGTGAAAGGTTTTGTAGGGGGCTTAAGGTTCTGAGGATTCCTTGAAGCTCCGCCTGGACATCAGGAATGGGATTACCTTGGCAAATTTTGTATGTAGTGTTGTCTGAAAGCTGACGCAGTCCCTCAGCCACATACTCCCGACGATCAAGTACCACGGTTGTGGAACCCTTGTCCGCCGGAAGAATGCGGTGGATCGGTCAGCCTTCAGATCACAGGTAGCCTGGGCTTCAGCTGTGTTGATGTTGGGAGTAGGATTAAGGTTTTTCAAGAAGGATTGAGAGGCAAGGCTGGAAGTGAGAAATTCTTGGAAGGTTTGGAGAGGGTGATTTTGAGGAAGAGGAGGTGGGTCCCGCGGTGACGGAGGGCGGAATTGTTCTCCCTTAAAACCCACATCCATTCGTCTTTCCCTCTCCTTTCCTCTTTCCTGATGAAGTAACCGTGGGTTGCGAAAGCTTGAATTTTGTGTGTGTGTTTGTTAGTGTCTCTATCAACATACCAATACTTTCGTTTGGTAAGTTACATCATTTTTTTTTTTTAGGTACAATTACATTATTATATTTTCAAAAACTGACTATTTTTGTTGTTATATTAGTTTTTCGCATGATGGACTAAAGTGAACAATTGATATGGAGTGAGTGCAATCATTGATTCATGAATAACTGTGATATAAAAACTAAATTTATCTTTGCATTGAACAATGCGACCTATGTTTTTATGTTCTTTGGTAATCACTATGTTGTTGAAATTTCTATTGTGTGTATGGATGAGTATTCTGTGTATTGAGAGTAAATACAATAAAGTGTTGTCTATTATTATAGTTGTGTGTATTACAAGTGGATGCAAAATTCCCCTAAAGTGATGAACTCATACTGAACAGTACATAACATGTTCGACTGTGCGCACAGCACAGTGGATTCCAACACAACGGCCATGAAGACAGAGTGCCACAGTCCGCCATCTACCAGCAACAGTATGCTGCAAGCAAGTGCTCTGAGTGTCAGCACAGGCTCAGTTAATGGCAACAAGAATTACAACATAAGCATTACACCTTTCCGGCCTACCAGGGTGCAGTTTTGGGTAATACTTAATACTTGTGGAGATAATTTTATGGTTACATGGACTCGTATCTGATATGTAACAGTTTACATTGATTATCTCACAGTTGGAGTTAAATGTGATCAAACAGTAAGGTGCTGTTTTATGTCGACAATCTTATGCTGTGTTTAAAAAAACCTACACCAGCATTTTATGCTACCACCAGAATCAAGGTTACAAAAAATTATTGAGTGTAAAACATGTGTCAGCAATTCCCCATCCCAAGTGCTTCACTTGTTACATGCAGTGGCAGGTAATGAACTGCTATCAGAATAGTCTCTAAAAATTTTCTGGCTTTGAAGACTGCCACGAAACATGAGGGCCATTCTTTGTGCCTTTACAAAAATCTCCTTTGATGAGTTGCCATGCAAAGTTGATGCTGTCACAATTGCGTGCATGGATAATATGACCTGTGCCACTGTAATTGAGGTTATGGCCACACATTGTGAGCACAGCTACAACAGGGAGCCCCGACACATGCATTGCAGCAGCATAGACACAAGACCCATGAGCAGAGCCATGTATGAGGCAGTTGAATGAAGTAGCCAGACTAAATTCTAGGCTAAAAAGGCATATCAACAATGATGGGGTTTGAAGCGAGAACAACCAGCAATGTGGAAACTGGTTTTGGTACCAGAGGTGTTTTGCCAATGCAGTGAGGCAGTGCACGAGCCCCAGAACATACCCAAAAAGGGCGACTGGTGCCTGTAAGCTCACACACTTGTCAGGATTTTTCACAGTGCCTAAAAGACAGAAAGAATGCAATGGTTTCAGCTGTTACAGATTCCACTGTATTCATCAAAGAGAGAAAGTCTGGTCAATCTTCCCCAATTGACACTGGTTTAGTAATCAGTGTTTATCCAAGAATGCCGATTGATTCTGGCAAAATTTGAAGATATTCCTTTTCTCACAGCTGCCAAAAGTTCTGCAATCTGAACATATGGGAAGAAAACACTAACTCTATAATTAGATGGCAACTTCTGCCATACATGGACATTTGTATCACTGAAGAGACTGGGTCAATTTTAGGAGCTGATTTTCTCTGACATTTTTCAGTTGTGCCATATTTAGTACTTCGGGGCATAGTGCAAAGACCTCTCTCTCTTGAACTCACTACAGCATTGGAGCACATACTGTGTGACTCCACCTCTATCGGTCATGTGAAGATTTCTGAACTAGCCCCCTCTTCGTCATTGATTATACAAAAGCTGTGGACACTACTGTATGATGCAGAGCACACACAAGTGTGTTACAAGAGAAGACACTGGACACCTATTTGCACAAAACAACCAGAAGCATTTGGAGTTGAGAGAGACCTGCAAGGTACCTACAAATTTCTGAATTCAAGGACAGCATTCTGTGAAAGGATCAACTGCTTGTGAATTACAAGATGAATATGCTAAACTACAAAGGAAAATTTCCATATCGCAAAAAGAGTTGGACAGCACGCGTGAACAACTGCGGCGCCTGCGCTGCAGTCTTGTCAGAGGGTGACCAAGCTTCTTCCTCCTTCTCCAAGGCCAACTTTGTGTCAGGCAACGATCTTGGTCAACAGCTGCTGTTTGAGTTTGCTGTGCTCACAGATCCAGTGTTGGCTACGAGGAACAGAAGTCATTCCGCTCAACATTTTATGAGGACAACACCAGGTCAGCCGGTAGCTTTCAGTCCTCTATACTTGCCTTCCGATATATTATCTGCAAAAAAATAGGAATTCAATAACGTGATCACTGGTGGAGATAAAACAGTGTGTTGGTGGCCCCATTGCAATAGGTAAAGAAGAAAAATGGATCGTGGAGAATCTGTGTAGACTGTGGGGATTTAAACGCCTGCACTATTCCAGACCAGCACTTTGTGCCTCACTTGGTTGAATAGAATATAGAATATAGAAGGTGCTTGCTATTTCACTGTTGTTGACCATGCTAAGGTATTATCACAAATACCTCTGGCTCTGAAAGATAAAAAAAAGTATCTGTGACTACATCCCAACTTTTTTTAGTACAAAACTAAGGCTTTTGGTCTGCAGAACACTGCACAAACTTGGCAGTGTTTCATGCATTAGGTCCTGAATGGCCTTCCATTTGTGTTCTGCTACATGTTAGGGCTCTCGGAAACCAAACAGGATCACATTAAGGCATCTGCTTACTTTGTTCAAAAGACTAGATTGTGATGATGGTATGATTAATAAAGGACAAATGTGTTTTTGCAAAAGAAGATGCATAATTTTTTGGCTATATCATACCATGCCACGGTACCTCACCACATCCCGAAAAAGTGACAGATATTGTTAACATGCCCCCTCCTCCTATGTTTAAAGGTCTTAGACATTTCCTGGGGATGTTAAATTCTTACAGAAGTCACTTGCCACATTTGGCAGAGCTGCAGGGGCTGCTTAACAAACTGTCTCTGGTAAAAACACATCTGGCAGTGGAAAGGTTCCATGTGCTGCTGAAGCTACATCAGCATATAGCAACCTAAAAAATTCATTGGCAGATGCTAAATTGTGGCGCATCCTGTTCAGAACATGCCAATTGCTTTGTGGGTTGTTGCATGTCAGATGGCACTGGGCATGGTGCTACAACAATATGTCGCAACCAAAGTGGCAATCTCTGGCCTTTTTTTCCCAAAAACCCGTCGGTACAGCAGAAGCAATGGAGCGCATTCGACAGTGAACGTCTGGCAATATATCTACCTGTGCAACATTTCTGACCATCCATGACTATCTATTTCAAAATGATTGACCCTTGACTTTGAGCTAATATTCTGATCACATGGCATGATGAACATCGATGTGTTATACCTTTCCATAATTGTGGAAATGTCTACTTTCATTTGGAATATGAATATTATATTTTAGTTGAAAAGGGAAGGCATGCATGGTAATATTTAAGAGAAAGTGTGCTTGTTTGACCTTTTTTTTAGTGAATGTCAAATTTGGAAGTCATAGAAGTCAAACCACAATTAGGAGAATAATTTCCTTTCTACATTTTAAAAATACGATCATACTCAACTTCCAGTCAAATTGTCATTGCTTTCCAATCAATAGTTTTCTCCTAATAATGGTGGGTGTAGATAGCTGCAATTCGCCTAATGATGATACATATTAACAAGATGAAAATCATATATGCAAGCTCTGTTGTTGCCTTTCACAGCTGTTATGTTTTTATGCACATAAATCTACGTAAAGTGCTAATATCACATCTTTAATTTATTTGCTTTTGAATTTCTATGTGCTGCATGCTCACATGTGCTATGTTGGCAGACCTCTGAACAGTATTTCCACTTCATTTTTCATTGTTGCAGTGTTTACAGTGCGGCTTCCCATCAGATACGAAACAATTGTGCTTCCATTTGTTGTTTTGTATTTGTGTGAAGCAGTGCTCATAACATAATTAGTTGCCTTGTACTTTTGTGAACCCATGTATCATTTACGGAGCTGTGAAAATTCTATGGTGATTAGTGCACATGCTTACTTTGAGGTGAGGCCAAGAAGAATGAGCTGTGAGCAATTCTGTATCATAGCCAATAAAGAGAACTTCTAGCCAACGGCACTGTCTCAGTGGTAACACTGGTTCTTGTCAGATCACCGAAGTTAAGTGTTGTCGAGCTTGGCTAGCACTTGGGTGGGTGGCTGTCCAGTCTTCAGAACGCTGTTGGCAAGCAGGGTGCACTCAGCCCTTGTGAGGCAAATTGAGGAGCTGCTTGACTGAGAAGTAGTGGCTCTGGTCACAAAAACTGACAAACAGCAGGGAGAGCAGTGTGCTGACCACATGCTCCTCCATATAAGTATCCAGTGATGCCTGTTGGGAGAGGATGACGCAGTGGTTGGTCAGTACTGTTGGACCTTCTGAAGCCTGTTTGAATGGAGTTTAGTTTTTAGTTAAAGAGAAATTTTGAATGTCTCAGTATTAGTGAAAGTACAGTGAAGCAAATTTCAAGAAAATATAGGGAAACTTCGTGTCTTGTATCACCAAAAAAAAAGAGTCATAAGAAAAATCCACAACTTTTGTGTGTAAAAGCAGTTTCCAACAGTGGCAGCCATATTGTAAAAGCTGAATACTAAGGTGGAAGATTTTCCTGATAGGAGTGAAACAACCCTTTGGCTTGCTATTCGAAAATTGGCTTCAATATAAAAAAATTAAAAAAAAAAACATCTATGTGCTGATTGAAAATAACCAAGTAGCAAAAAAAAATAGATGAGGTCTTGCAGCAAATAAGACACTGAGGCTACATTGATGAGGGTTGGTGTGGTGTAAATCATTGCAAAACATTTGGTTGGCAGGAATGAAAAAATGCCTTATGTATCAGAAAATGCATGTGATTATCACGGAGGAAATGATCAAGAGTAGAATGGCTGGAAAGGAGGATTTCAAACACCATCCAGTTCTAGAAAAATAATTATAATGTGCCACATTGGGAAACAAGTGGGTTTGTACAAAATCCAGGTTTATGTTTTATTGGGCAAAAAGGAGGTGCAGATGATCATTTTGAAATAAATGCCAGACTCTAAAAGAAGTGGTTTAGAAGCATTCCAAAAAATCACAAACTGATCTCTGATTGTTTAAGATCAGGTTCCATATCACAACACAGTGATAAATAGACTATTGCAAAATCTATCTACAAAATAGAGAAAGAATTCTATTATTGAATGGGTGGAAAGCAGTAATTTAGAGCTTTTATCTAATGCCCCATCATATGAGGAATTTACCATAGCTGGCCTACTGGTATACACGTGACTGCACTTCAGGGTACAGCAATACCTGGAGGAATTCAGTGACTCATGTACACAAACTTGAAATTAGGTATGCACAAAGAGCCCACTGTCCTGGCATATCACTAGAACAGTTGTTGATCCAAGTAGACAGCTGCAATAGCAGCAGCAAGACCTTAGCCAAAAGCAAGAGTGATTAAGGTAGGTTTGATTTCAGTCATCATTCTTTACTGCAAAATTTATTTGAGCTAATTGGCTTTTCCATTTCCTATTGAAATGTGCTATACAACTGTACATGTAATGTGAGCTGCTTGCATGTTGACCATTTATTTTCAATTTCCCATATTATTCCCTTCTACTCCCAACAAAAACTGAATGCACCAGTGCCATACTGGAATGCAACTACAGTTGCCTTTCTTTGCCAATGAATTGGTGCTTATGATACATTAAAACAGTGCTGGTTTGACAACTCACAGACTCGCAGCTACTAAGACAATTGCTCTATGAGCTCCTAATTAACAAACACAAGGAGTATTTATTAGCAAAGACATATAATGTAACCAACAAAATTCAAGCTTAACAACAGTGCCTTCACCGTCACAATAGCTACAACAGTAAGCTCAATCACAGCATCTTGCATCTGGCATTATCGCAATGAAGTGAGTAATCAGAAAATACTGAAAATCTGTCTGTAAATAGAACGAGATTATCTTTAAATTATTGAAAGGAATTATTTTCTCCTAACTACAGTCTGATTTTTAGGCATCCTTAAATGTGACACTCCCTGAAAAAAGCTAGAAAAAGCATGATTTCTCTTAAATATTACCATGTATTGTAGTGCCCCCAGAATTTTACAGAAGTCTGGAGACACTTGTGTTCCAGCCGTTTCGAACACGCGTTATTTTAAAGCAGAGCGTAAGGATGAGCATGGGATACTGCACCCATTTATTGTTTGTGCAGGCAAAACTGGAAGGGAGATGAAACTTCCTGGCAGAAGTAAAGCTGTGAGTACCGGGCGTGAGTCATGCTTCGGTAGCTCAGATGGTAGAGCACTTGCCCACGAAAGGCAAAGGTCCCGAGTTCGAGTCTCGGTCAGGCACACAGTTTTAATCTGCCAGGAAGTTTCATATCAGCGCACACTCCGCTGCAGAGTGAAAATCTCATTCTGGAAGGGAGCTATTTTGTCGGGTCATGCTTGGCAAGTCTTCAGCGCAACCTGCCAAGAATAAGCAAATACAGCCCAGAAGCTCTGTGGCCAGCTGCAAAGAGTAATGTAGCATTGTATTGTTAAAAAACAAATGGAGAGACTTGAAATAGTGACTGTTTATAGACATTGAACTGCTGTTGAGAGTACGTGGACTGGACGTGGATAGTCAGCCACGATAAAAGCTTATGTATTAATTGTGTTCAAAAATCTGTAATTAACTGATTCTGGGTGCCCGGTAATGTGTGGGTGGGCTTACATCATAAAGGATTTTTTTTTTTTTTTTTTTTTTTTTTTTTACAATGTGGACATAAATATGTTTTGGTGCATTGAATTATATTCCAAGAGTAGCGTATTTTTTAAATAAGAAGAGAGAGAGCGAGAGAGTGAAAATTTCCCTTCCTAACAGTGAAATCTTTGGAGAATTGTCCGGTGCTAGCAGAAGAGGCCGGCGCTGCAAGAAAGCAGAACCAGCATTCTTCAACAAGTAAGTCCACGAAAACGCTTAAGCTGTATAGAGAGAGCTTAACATTACACCGGACCACTGCAGTACATACCCCCATTTCAACTAAGATGTATTATTCATACACTGAATGAAAGTAGACATTTCCACAATTCTGGCAAGGTGTAACATATCGAAGTTTGTAATGCAATGTTACCAGAATACGAGCTCAAAGTCAAGGGTCAATCATTATGAAATGGATAGCAGAGGGACTAGTATTTACAATTTTCACAGATCATAAGCCTCTGACTTCCATATTCCAATGTGTTATTGACCTCAACTCACCATGTCAAATTCGCCAAGCAGAGTTCATTGTGCAATTGTCCACAGATGTGCAACACATTGCGGGACAGGATAATGCCATGGATGACTGCTTGTCTTGCTGCTGTGTGGCATTTCCCATCATTAACTGGTCTGATGTAGCAGCAGAATGAGATATGGAGAGAGCAGTGCCGGCCCAATCCTGCAATTACAGGCCAGTGCCTTGAGTGCCTGCCACTGCACAACACAAGATAAGGGATTTGTGTGACACTTCCGGAAACAACTTATATCCATTCACCGTAGCAACGCGGCAATGCACAGAGTTTGACACCTTTTACAACCTAGCACACAGCTGGGGAAAAGAGCTACTGCTAAGTTAATATCAAACACAGTTGTTTGGCCAGGAACACAGAAAAATTACCTCAATGGATTCAAAGTAGCTTGTGATGTCAAAGTTGTAAAATCTCTTATCATAACTTTACTCTGTTGAATGACTTCCCATCACTGTCACCTTCAGGGAGATTCTCACACTTACGAGGGGTGGTCAAAAAATGTCTAGCCCGAGGTAGTTACCATAATGTCTCCCACAAAGAACACCACCAACATTTTGGTGACCCTTTTTGGGTATCTAAGTCAAATTTCACGGCTCCATCTTCATTAGTTTTCCCACTAGATTGATTTGTATACCGTAGTATAAGCAAAATGGCGCAACTCAAGAGAGTCAAGAACTGTGCTGTTATTAAATATCTTCATTTGAAGGGAATGCTGCCCAAGGAAATTGCAGAGGACATGCAGAATACACATAAAGACAGTGCTCCATCTTATGCAGCAGCGAAAAACTGGGTGTCCAACTTCAAACATGGAAGAACGCGTGGGAAGATGTGCCGAGGAGCAGAAAGCCTGTCACCATTGCCACTGATGAAACAGTGACTGCAATTCATGATACGATTTTCCAGGATCGTTGAACAATGCTGCAGCACATGACATTTGGAATCTCCCTTGGGCATGTTCATGACAGTGTTGTGGATGCATATGTTGGGAATGCGGAAAGTTTCATCTCAGTGGGTCCCGAAAGACTTGAATGCAGATCAGAGACAAGAGTGTGTGCAGTGTTGTGAAAAAAGTGTTGTGAAGAAATCATTCACCAATTTGAAGCGGATGGAGACGGCTTTCTTGCAACGTATGTGACTTTGGTGAAATGTGGGTGCACCACTTTGATCCTGAGACAAAACAACAGTCACAACAATGAAAACATCCTTCACCCCTACCCAAAAAAAATTTAGACTCAAAAATCAGCTGGTAAGGTGATGGCATCAATCTTCTGGGATTCTGAAGGGGTAATAATTATGGTGGATTACTTGCAAAAGGGATTAACTATCAATGTGTCTTACTCTTGCACCCTCTTGCACTGTTTGAGAGAAGAGATAAAGAAAAATGGCACGAAAAATTGGCTCGCAGATATCTTCTGCATCAGAACAGTGCATCGGCACAAAAAGCCTTTGTGTGACTGTGACCTCATCTGCCATATTTACCTGATTTGTCTCCATCAGACTTTTTTCTTTTTCCAAACCTAAAAAAAGACATCAAACGATGATGATTTGACAATGATGATGCACTGATTGCTGCTGTGAATGCGTTGTTGGACTCAAAATCGAAGACCTTTTATTTGAATGGTTTGCAGAAGTTATCTTGATGTGCCCCCAAGTGTATTATTGTATAAGGGTATTATATTGAAAAATAAATTGGTATTATGAAATTTCTGTCATTCTTTATTTGTTAGACTAGAAACTTTTTGACCCCCTCTCATATGCATGGATATTGTATGTCCTCTTTCCACTTCAAAAAGCTTTCATTTGCTGGTATCATGGTAGATAGATTTATTAGGTGGCCTGAGGCTGTCCCTGTAACAGATATTTCTGCAGTGTCTGTTGCCCATGTGTTGATCTCTAGTTGGTTCTCCAGGTTTGGCATTCCTCAAATTATCACTGCTGACACGGGTAGACAGTTTGAATGCCAAGTGTTCGAGGAGCTCTTGAGATTATGCAGATGCAACCCTGCCAGTAAGGGAATGGTACAATGTATGCACTGCACCCTGAAGATTACCTTAGCCGGCCATGCAGAATTTTGGATGATAGCAATATCATTAGTACTTCTAGGCCTCCACAGAGTAATTAAAGAAGACTTAGGCTGTTCCTCTGCTTAATTAGTCTGTGGAGAGCAACTGAAAGTACCAGGTAAATTTTTCTTGTGCTCTCCCCTTTCCAGTCTATATGTTAGGAAAAATGCCCATTTTTACACACTCTGCAAACTCACATGCAACTCCTCAGACGTGCCAATCCTTCATGACACAGAGACAAACAAATTTTCTAATGTGAGTTTGTATGGATAAGAGATGATGCTGCTAGATCACCTCTTTCTTCTCCACATATGGGACCCTTTAAGGTCATTGACAGGGGTGGCAAAACATTTTTAGATGAAAAAAATGGCAATCACGACAGTGTCAGTTGACCGCCTGAAGCCAGCATACTCCGAAAGATGCCTGGATGACCACACAATGAAAGAGTCTAATTGTTATATCTCCCTCATGACTTCTCAGACAAGGATAGAGACATTCATCTCCCTGAACAGACCAAAAAGCCAATTGTGTTTACACGGTCTGGCAGTCAAGTATGTTGTCGACACCCCATTGCCAGGGGGGGGCCGCAGGTTTGAAGTCCAATACAGATGAGGGTCTGACAGACCATGTGAGTAAATATGCTACACACATGAATTGCCAAGCTACAGCTCACCCAAAAGGGTTGGGGGGGGGGGGGGGGGGGACTGATGTTGTGGACTAAGATGATGGACAGTTAGTATGGAACAAGTGCAATCATTGTTTCTTGAATAGATGTGATTGCCCTGGACAATATGACTTATGTTTTTATGTTCTTTGGTAATTACTATGGTGTTGTGATTTCTGTTATATGCTGTGGTGGATGAGTATTTTGTATGTAGTGAGTTAATAGAATAAAATATTGACTACTATAATAGTCATGTGTATTACAAGTGAATGCAGAATTTTCCTAAATACTATTTCTTCCTAGTACAGTCACCTCCATCTTTCACTCGACAGAGTATACTAAGTCTTCTCATGTAATGTGTGTATTAGAAGTAGCAAAGTTTTGCTTATTGTGGTATAACTAAGCATCTCATATAACAATAGAAAAATTATATACATACTTTCCACTAAATTCAACTGTTTTATTGTATTAAAGTAAATTGCCATAAATATGGAACATCTGAGCACGCCACTTGAAGTTATGGCTAGCATTTGCATATGATATTACAAGCATGTAAAAGTACATGGCAAAACCTTGGACACAGAACCTATTCTTTGAAAACCATGTAGCTTACATAACAATAGTCAAGTAATGTAAGTTGTTTCCACCAAGTTAACATGTTCATCAATTCATACTTACATAGAATGAATGAAAAAACATTGAATGTCGAGTGCTACATGCCAAGCTTTAATGTTAACAAATACATGTTTCATTACTCCACAACACTAGAATATGCAAACATTCATGTTTATGTGTGCCTTATAAATGGCAAACTGAAATTGTAACAATTCAAGAAAATGGCAAAACCCATTTTCACAAAATATTTTCTTAGTAAAATTTAAGAAATATTGTTGTAACTAATTTACATTCCTTCAAATTCCCATGAAAGAATGTGCTTCTATACAGTAATGTTCCATTCAGCTGTGTACCTTTTCACAAAACTATTTCATAACAGCAAAACACTTAGTATATCATCAGCCACAACAACCTCCACTCCCCAACACAAATTTTTGACGTTAAAAACAGTTTCCTGGTTTCATCTCAGTTTCAGTAAGTCCCCCAACTCCTCCATGAGCATTATTGCCTTAAGTAGTCTAGAGTTCGTCTCATGTGGTATAACATATCAGTGAGCAACATTACTTTTTTCCAAACATTTTCCACAACTGTCCGTTTTACTAATTTCATTATCTCAAGACATTTACTATCACAAACCCATCAGATGCAATCACTAAACTTCTTCATATTGCCATCGGTCTGACAGTAAACTGTTTACAAACCTTCATCTCATTTCCAGGTACAAACACATACTATATGACAAACATGAAATCTCACACAACAGTGCAGAATAAAGTTCCCCAACACATAGCAACTTCATCAGAACCATCATCTCCAAATTACTAGACTACAACTAAAAACAAAGATGATGTGACTTACTGAACAAAAGTGCTGGCAGGTCGATAGACACACAAACAAACACAAACATACACACAAAATTCAAGCTTTCACAACTAACAGTTGCTTCGTCAGGAAAGAGGGAAGGAGAGGGAAAGACGAAAGGATGTGGGCTTTAAGGGAGAGGGTAAGGAGTCATTCCAATCCCGGGAGCGGAAAGACTTACCTTAGGGGGAAAAAAGGACAGATATACACTTGCACACACACACATATCCATCCACACATACACAGACACAAGCAGACATTTGTAAAGGCAAAGAGTTTGGGCAGAGATGTCAGTCGAGGCGGAAGTACAGAGGTAAAGATGTTGTTGAAAGACAAGCGAGGTATGAGCGGCGGCAAATTGAAATTAGAAATTAGCGGAGATTGAGGCCTGGTGGATAACGAGAAAATATGATATGCTGAAGGGCAAGTTGGTGTTAGTGAGTCGCTTAGAGGAAGCCTTCTTGGTTACCCAGGCCTGCCAACCCAAAGTTTGGTACAGATTTATTGATGACATTTTCATGATCTGGACTCACAGTGAAGAAGAACTCCAGAATTTCCTCTCCAACCTCAACTCCTTTGGTTCCATCAGATTCACCTGGTCCTACTCCAAATCCCATGCCACTTTCCTTGATGTTGACCTCCACGTGTCCAGTGGCCAGCTTCAGACATCCGTCCACATCAAACCCACCAACAAGCAACAGTACCTCCATTATGACAGCTGCCACCCATTCCACATCAAACGGTCCCTTCCCTACAGGCTAGGTCTTCATGGCAAACGAATCTGCTCCAGTCCAGAATCCCTCTACCGTTACACCAACAACCTGAAAACAGCTTTCGCATCCCGCAACTACCCTCCCGACCTGGTACAGAAGCAAATAACCAGAGCCACTTCCTCATCTCCTCAAACCCAGAACCTCCCACAGAAGAACCCCAAAAGTGCCCCACTTGTGACAGGATACTTTCCAGGACTGGATCAGACTCTAAATGTGGCTCTCCAGCAGGGATATGACTTCCTCAAATCCTGCCCTGAAATGAGATCCATCCTTCATGAAATCCTCCCCACTCCACCAAGAGTGTCTTTCCGCCATCCACCTAACCTTCGTAACCTCTTAGTTCATCCCTATGAAATCCCCAAAGCACCTTCCCTACCCTCTGGCTCCTAGCCTTGTAACTGCCCCCAGTGTAAAACCTGTCCCATGCACCCGCCCACCACCACCTACTCCAGTCCTGTAACCCGGAAGGTGTACACGATCAAAGGCAGAGCCACGTGTGAAAGCACCCACGTGATCTACCAACTGACCTGCCTACACTGTGACGCATTCTATGTGGGAATGACCAGCAACAAACTGTCCATTCACATGAATGGACACAGGCAGACAGTGTTTGTTGGTAATGAGGATCACCCTGTGGCTAAACATGCCTTGGTGCACGGCCAGCACATCTTGGCACAGTGTTACACCATCCGGGTTATCTGGATACTTCCCACTAACACCAACCTGTCAGAACTCCGGAGATGGGAACTTGCCCTTCAGCATATCCTCTCTTCTTGTTATCCGCCAGGCCTCAATCTCCGCTAATTTCTAATTTCAATATGCCGCCGCTCATACCTCACCTGTCTTTCAACAACATCTTTACCTCTGTACTTCCACCTCGACTGACATCTCTGCCCAAACTCTTTGCCTTTACAAATGTCTGCTTGTGTCTGTATATGTGTGGATGGATATGTGTGTGTGCAAGTGTATACCTGTCCTTTTTTCCCCTTAAGGTAAGTCTTTCTGCTCCCGGGATTGGAATGACTCCTTACCCTCTCCTTTAAAACCCACATCCTTTCGTCTTTCCCTCTCCTTCCCTCTTTCCTGACGAAGCAACCATTGGTTGCAAAAGCTTGAATTTTGTGTGTATGTTTGTGTGTCTGTCAACCTGCCAGCACTTTCATTCGGTAAGTCACATCATCTTTGTTTTTAGATATATTTTTCCCACGTGTAATGTTTCCCACTATTATATTTACTAGAGTACAACCTATACTTCATCAATATCTCATCAAAACTTGAGGAATATACCTACATTTCACCATCACAGAATACATAGACCTATCTTAGTGTCTCCTAACATTCAGTTAACTGCCATAATCCAACATAATTTCTCAACCTAATGTTTCCACATTGCAAAGTGGAAGGAGAGGATGGATAAGGCATGAATGTGCATATGTTGTGTACATGCAGTGGCACAGTAGTGTACATGGATTGGTGATTAGTGTATAGGATACTGAGTGCTGGCAGTTGTTTTTGCAGTTAATGTGTTGAATCTGGAGATGCTCCAAGAACAGAAAAAGGTTTGCATAGGGGCAGACAAGGGATTTGTAGGTGAGGATAATGGTGGAAGGATGTAGACCTCAAGTGCCATCTGTTAATGATTTCAGTAGTTTTAATCTGTCTTGGGCTTTGTATTGGGGGCCTAAATGCTCTCTTATGTTAGTCAGGGGGATGGGTTCATTGCATGTGGAGAGGTGGGAATCTGGATGCTAGAAGCGCCGAGTGGTGTGACCAGAGGGGGTGGCTTGGATTTAGTTGACATTTCCATGTATTATGCTACTCAACCAGGAGATTCAAGTGGTGTTGGAGGGACAAATGGTAGAGTCCAGTGCATCACAGTCTTTCTCCTTATATAGTTTACAGCCATGGGCATTTAAATCTCACAGTGGCCACTCTACAGCAGATTAGCAATGGCCCTGGCAACTCGTGTCCACTGCTGTATTATGTGATGCAGACGACATCTCCCATCCTATTGCTTCAGAGGTCAGTTACCAAGCTGTTCTGATGGTAAACCCTTACCTCAATTAACAAAATTCATCATCACTCTTATTTTCATTGCTTCATTAATAATGATGTCCTATAAATCATTTGCCACGCAGATTACAGACATCTTTTTTTAAAACTGAACATGCGCTTTTCCATTAAACTGTGCACTATCCATGTAGATTTATTTATCTGCCTGTGTCTTTTGTTACATATATGTTCAGTGCAACATAGGGAGACACGTTGGAGCATTTGTTCAATGTATTGTTTTCCATATTTGCATGGGATATGATAGACAACAAAAGCTGCACTAACATATAGCAGAAAAGCAATCTTGTGTTCTCTTTAATTGTTTTCTGCTTCTTTCTTCCTGCCATTGCATTTGTGTGCCCCCAGTGCCTTCCTAATTTCCCTATTTTTGTAGCTGTTGAAAGCAAAAGTGTTTTAAGGCAGTCCATATCCATCAGTAAGTAGCTGTCATCACATATGATCTTCGTTATGTGCACCAGTGTTGTCAGGTAGGACTGTCACTATCATCAGTGGTGGTAGCTAGTCACTGGAAGATACAGGTCTGTGTGGGCAGATTTCCTGTACCCTCCATGTGCCAGAGTGCAATCAGGTTTATTTTGCATGGGCACATCCAGAAATGGGAGACAGTTGTTCTCCTTAACATGTGTGGTAAATTTAATATTTTTATTAATCTAGATACTTGCCTCATGGAGGCACCGAACTTCTAAGACAGTGTAATTTATAAGGGAACTGCAATTATAGTGGCAGATAATTCAGGTAACTGAAACAGAAGCTTTATTTTACTAGCACAAAATTTGGCTGAATAAAATGAGAAACTATATTGTTGCTCTCTCCCCACTAGTAGATAATCCCTTGTTTATAAGGGGTGACCATAAGTTTTAGTTTGAAAGCTGTGCAATCCAGAAGCAGAATCAGTATGTGATTCAGCATAATTGCCATGAGCATTGAGACAATCTTCCCATTTATGCTTCGGTTTGAAGATACCCATTTGGTAAAACATTGTGTCCTGTTGTGAGAAGGAGTCCGTAACTGCCTGCTGCACATCATCATTTAACATGAATCACTGATCCTTCAAGACATTTTTAAAGGAACTGAAGGCATGTAAATAACATAGGGAGAGATCAAGACTACAGGGCAGGTGCCCGAGTGCCACGCACTTGAGTTGGCATAACTCCTATAATCTCTCCAAGATTGACCAGCATCCTCTGTCGAACTGTGATGAGCACAGAACGTGGCACGCCATTCCACAGTGGTGGTTTTCAACAAACATGCTGCCCCATACACATTTTCCACTCTCCAGTGTATGTCTGCCTGTTTGTGCTTCAACAAGCAACAAAAGAATAATAGTGCATTGTTGCTGTTTAAACACATTTGGTAATAACGTCACCACAGTTCATATTTTTGCAGTTACTGCATACATGTCAGAAAGACACAATTGCCATACTAATCTCTTGCCTACATGTCAGTGCTTATACAGGGTGAAAAGTAATTAAACCGACAAACTCTGGGAGGTTGTAGGGGACATCAAAACAAACATTTTTCCCAAATGTCATTTTTTCCTATGAGGAGTATTTAAACTGGTGGAGGCTGTATTACACTCTTCAGTTGTTAGAGGGTGTATTACAATCTTCAGTTGTAAGCAACTGCTGTCCACCAGTGTAGCAGTGCATCATCTCTGTTTACTAATGGGGCGATTCACCTGGAGTGAGTACACTGATATGGTTGGTGCGTACTACGTAGCGCACCACAACAGACGAGCTGTACAGCAGGTTTATCAACAACAATATCCTAATATGAAACTTCCTGGCACATTAAAACTGTGTCCAGACCAAGACTCGAACTCGGGACCTTTGCCTTTTGCGGGCAAGTGCTCTACTGACTGAGCTACCCAAGCACGACTCACGCCCCGTCCTCACAGCTTTAATTCCACCAGTACCTCATCTCCTACCTTCAAAACTTCACCGAAGCTCTCCTGCGAAGTTTCATATCAGCACACACGCTGCTGTAGAGTGAAAATTTCATTCTAGAAACATACCCCAGGCTGTGCCTAAGCCATGTCTCAGCATTCGCAGGAGAGCTTCTATGAATTTCGGAAGGTAGGAGACAAGGTACTGGCAGAATTAAAGCTGTGAGGACGGGGCGTGTGTCGTGCTTGGGTAGCTCAGTCGGTAGAGCACTTGCGCATGAAAGGCAAAGGTCCTGAGTTTGAGTCTCGGTCTGGCACACAGTTTTAATCTGCCAGGAAGTTTCATATCAGTGCACACTCCACTGTAGAGTGAAAATTTCATTCTAGAAACAATAGCCTAATCACTGTATCCCACATCATACGACCTTTGCTGCTGTGTACCAACATCTGCGTGTGACCGGGTCATTTAGCAGATTAACTGGACAGGGACACCGTCGCATGGTAAGAACACTACAATCTGAGGGAGCTGTTTTGCAGCATGTGGAGTGAGATCCTTCAATCAGCACTCATGCAATTCCATGTAACATGGGGATGAATCAGACAAATGTAAGAACAGTCCTTCGAGAGCAATTGTTACGTCCATTTCACTTACATCATGTCCACAACCTATAACTAGTTGATTGCCCACCCAGAGCACAGTTTTCGCAGTGGTACCTGGAACAGTGCGAAATGCATCCTACATTTCCATCCTCTGTGTTGTTTACCGATGAAGCAATGTTCGGGCGTGACGGAGTCTTCAACATGCACAATTCGCATGTTTGGAGCGAGGATAACCCACATGCCACAGTTACTAGCACTCATCAAGTGCAGTTCTTCATTAATGTGTGGGTCAGTGTTGTTGGGGACTATTTAATTGGGCCATACCTGCTACCTAGGCCATTAAATGGCAGGTACTATTATAATTTTCTCGCCAGAGCATTGCCAGAATTGCTGGAAGACGTCCCGCTCCCTACAACGCATGTGGTTCCAACATGACGCGGCACCGGGACATTCCAGTCGTCGTGTGCGTCGATTCCTTGAGCGACGGTTCCCAGAAATGTGGATTGGCAGAGCTGGTCCTGTACCATGGCCTGCTTGATCCTCAGATATGTCCCCTCTGGACTTTTTTGTGTGGGGAGAGATGTGAAACATTGTTTACGCAACTCCTGTTGCATTGTTGCATCAGAAGAGGATCTGGTTGCCCGGATAGTAGCAGCAGCAGGAACAGTTCAGGATAATCCTGGGGTTTTTGCCTGTGTCAGACAGAACATGATCTGACAGTGTAACCTTTGTTTACGTGTATTTTTGAAAATCTACTGTAATTGAAATTGGGTTGTGTTAATATGTTGTCTCTTGGTCATAAAAAATGGGAAAGAGTTTGTTGGTTTAATTAATTTGCCACCAGAGAAATCTTCCTATACTGGTTTAAATACTCCTCATAGGAAAAAATGACATCAGGAAAAAATATTTGTTTTGATGTCCCCTACAACCTCCCAGAGTTTGTTGGTTTAAATACTTTTCACCCTGTATACCCACATCAAAGTTGTGGTACGTTGCTTATAAACTGCAGCAATGACCTCAGATGGAAAGTTTTTGATTGATGCTTATATAATTTGTTTCAGTTTGATTTAGCCTGCTGGTTGGCCCTAAATTTCTGTCAGGCTGTTTTATTAATTGACAGCACTGGGTAACAAATGCTAAAGCACCACACGTTATGTCCGATCACAGTTTTATTAGATTGCAAACATTGACCTCGACACCTGTTGAAAACATGAAGAGAAGTTGTCAAAATATTCAAACCCAAACACAGAGATTTCTTATAAATGTATCACATTTTATGATACAGCTACACCTAGTTTTGTAAGTGAATGATAACTTTTGCAGTTATTGAGGAAATGTTTTAAAATTCCTAATTGCCACATAACATAAAATTCTAATCATATATTGTGTACTGCTTATCACTCAATGTTATACCTGACTCCCTTCACTCCCCTCTAACCCGTCTCTTCCACTACCATATTTTAAGGTTGTGCAAATGAATGTCACTTTCAGTTTTCATATTGTGTAATAAAATGTATTTATATTGGTCACAATTGTGTTTGTTATTATCCATGCTCATGTATATTGAGTTATTATCTTTAGCTATGGTTTGAGCATTTTTTAAAAATATTTGTGTCACACCGGACAATGGTAATAATGTGCCAAAAGAGGTAGTGAGAAAATTTTGAAACTTCTCGATATCCTGATTTAATAATAAAAAAAAAAGTAACAAGTGAGCTCATTGTCACTTGAACTTTTATTAGCAAGAAAACGAAGGAAAATTGAAAAGCTTTCACAGATTACTCAATTGTTACAAAGATAGATCCGGCTGAAAAGTCCATATTGTCTGTCTGCAGGTTGCGATTGTCCATTATGGCTCGGTAGCATTTTCGACAGTCCCTCTGTCACTCGACCAGTGGATGTGGTGTTTGTTCTTTGGCATTGGGGCATTAGTATGGAGAGCACTGATAAACCCAATACCTACAAGGATGACAGCAACAACACTACTGTAAGTAAAACGGACTTCTTCCTTTGTGTACTCATCACAGAGGAAATGTGACAGTAAGTGAGAAAGACTGTAATCACAGTTTGTATATTTCCTACTTTTGTTGTTTATTGAATTATGCTGCAAGTTGTAAGAAACTGATATAGGAAGTTTCACAATCAGCAGCTACAAAACTGATAAGCAACTGCTATATGCCCCTCCCACAAACTCCTAAGCTCATAAAAACATACAGGAAACCTGTCTTGCAGCTGTGCATTTCATAAACAAACCAACAAACAAAAAAATGTTACCACTTGGAGTATAGCAAAAATAAGTTAGGAGACCAAAAACATCAGATTCTGTTATTGAGGATTTTGTAGAGGTGAAGATGATAGTTCTGTTTGAGCTGTCATTTAGTACACCTGTACGGTACAGACAAGGTGAAAATGAAAGCACTGTCAGTAGTTGATAAGTCTGCACAGTGGCTAAAAAAATAAAGAAATAAATAAATAAATAAATAATCAGTATATATTATAAAAATAAGCATACAATATACATGCCACTAAAACTCAGAAATGAGTCCCAGCATGTTCAGGGAAGTTACATAGTATGGTAGCCTTCTATCACCCAGCCACAATGAAGGTTCTCACTTTTACCGCAAGGGTGTGCATTTGAAGATATAAGGACATGGAAGTTTCACCCTCTAGAAATTTCTAGAACACTCCAGAACATCAGAGGGTATTCGAGAACATTCAAAAGCATTCCACAACATTCCTGAATGTTCCACAATGATCCAGAATATTCTGGAATATGTGCAATGTTTGGGAAGATTCCAGAATGTTTGGGAACATTCCATATCATTGTAGAACATTCCAGAACACTCTAAAATGTTGTGGAACATTGTGGATTATTCGAATCCTTTTTGGTATGTTCTGGAATTCGCCACTGGTTGGTCCACCACCCATTGGTAGGGATATATAAAGCAAGACCCATCATGGGTTGAAATGTCACTTTCTTATCAGTGATGAGGGGAGGAACTGAAAAAGTAATGCAGTGAGTGAATGAAAACAAAAAGTGAAATGTGAGCAATCAAAATGATACAGTGAGTGAATATAAATGAAAAATAAAGTGTGAAAAAGTGTACTTAGTGTATTTGTAAAGCAGTAAAAGTATTGCATCAGGCATGACATTATAATTTATTACTTCTTTACTGCTCACTGTATTCATGACATGTTTCAGGCAGAATGCACGTATATCAGTGAATGTAACTGCAACATTATATGATTTTACAACACAGTTTAGAGGACATGGCATCATAAACAATGAGATGTGTCAAAAACTGCCACATCGTGCATGACATATAAATTTATTACTTCACTGCTACTATAGCTCACGTCACATAAGATGGCACTTCCGTGCATAGAGGCAGAGCAGCGAAGGGATGAGAACTGTGCATGTGCAGCAGCAAATTGTGGGCAAACAGAGTCCACGTTACTGAACTGGGTTGCTGCGGACAACAGTCAGGCTCATTTGCCTACAGTACATCAAATTATACATTCATATCTATGAGGGGAATAGCAAATATTAAAACCAATTCCAATCAGTTGTCATTAGAAAAATATTAATTAACATCTTGATGACATTGCATCCACTGCTCCACAGATTTACTATACACAGGGAGGTGAGAATAGCTGACACAGCTTTGTGAAGACATGAATTACAATTTTTGTCAACATGACAATTGTCTGATGACAAGAGCATTGAAACTGCATATAATTATTATCATTTATTGTGATTTGAAATGAATTATAAGTAAAAATTTAATACACAACAAAATTAACTTCAAGCACAAACCAGAATCATTGTATTTGCTTGACAACTGCTTCTACTTAATAGAATCTTTAAAAATGTGTACAAGGTGTGTGTGTGTTGATGTGTTTGACTGTAGTTGGGTGTAATTACTGGGCATAAAAAAGAATTAGTGGTAGAAAGGACTAATGAAAAGACTATCATAAAAATGGTCTGTAAGTTGTCGTAGTTTTCGCAGTTAATGGGCATTATGAGTGTAAACTAACTTGTTTGACATTACAGAAAGAGACCGCATTTATAATCTATTGAACAAGCAAACAATTAACCATAATCTGTGAATGACTCGAGGGAATGATGACCGATAACATCGAAAACAACCGATATCTCGAAAAGTAACAGTTACTGTCATTTTAGGGCCTTATCCAGTTCATGACTTGAAAGTGACAGGGATTTACATATGAAAATATCAGACTTTTGATGAATTTATCCAGCTGCATTCTCACGTGTTATTAGAGCATACAACATGATGGAGAAACTTAACTTCTCCTTGGGCAATATTCTAAAGATTATAGTCTACATAATTCAAAGAATACAAAGTCCTAATCCAAAAGGCTAGGAAGTTCTCATTATTATGTACACAATTGATATGTTGACAAACACATTTTTTACATCGTGAGTCTAAAACTAAGAAACATTATTACTTTATTCCAAAGTCTACATTGCAATATCCCTGTCACTTCTATTTGAATCTGTCTTCAAACAATCTGATCGTAAATTTACGATGATAGGTTCAAGGTTTATATCCATTATCACTTCCCTGTCACATTATTCTTTCTGAAGCTTTTCAGCATGCTGCACAGACTGTGTCCATACTACAGGTGGGATGTCATCTATTGCCTCATGCACAAGCAATTCAGCGAATGTTACCTTGAATGTTTTTTCCCCTCCCACATAGCCTTTTCCTTTGCCCAAATTAATTCCATAGGGCTACATTGACAGTGATATGTGAGTAAATGTAAAACTATGTGATCCCATTCATGTGCAAGGAAGTCAAGTTTTTACATTCCATTAAGTGACTTGTATAAATTAACAAGCTGCAGGAGATCGGCACAAATCTGGGTTATACCATGCTTTAAAGCCAGGGAAAAATATCCGCACTTTTCTGGTGTTCATACTTGGTGCTTTCTCTGTAACAGTTGAAATATAACTGGCAATGACCAACTTTGAAGCTAGGTATGACAAGAATTGTGAATCATGTCATGAAACTGACAGCATTGATTTCTAAATGGTAGTCGCTGCTGTTTTTCTTACACGTAAATACAAGTTTACCTCCTTCTCTAGTATCATGAATCTTTATATGGGATGTAGTTAATGCAGCACCTATGTCCCTTCTTTGAACTAACAACTCTTCTTAACACATCTGGAACCAACGTCTTTTAAAAATCTTTACATTGATGAAGTGCTTACAATTGAAGCCTATTTTCTCCTGCATAACTGTAACACATTTTTGTGATGTTGGGCAGTCATCATTCACATGGACCCCTTTACAACATCATTGTTAAAATCATCCATTGGTTTTGCATGCTCCTTGCGATTTCAGTGCTTAACAGGTGACATGAAACCAACTTTTTCTATAGCTCCTACAGCTGTGATACTTTTGTTTATAATTCTGTTTACAGTTCTATTGATGACACCATATGATTTTGGAGTCCATTCTTGTGTTTTTGAATGTTAACAGTAGGAAACCTGCTTTCAGATTCACATGTGACAAAGTTATAAATGTCGTAAATAATCCCCCTTGTCTGCTTGTGAAGCACTTCACATTTATTGCCATCACCTGACTTTTTTTTAATCGCGCTTAAGCTTCTACAGATACACATCCACAGCTATACTGCTACAAGAAAGAAAAAGGAAACAAAAACAACTGATAGTTGAATGAATAATTCAGTTGTCACAAAGTACGGCAACAGTGCAGCATGCAGGAGCAATATTATGCTGTTAAGATGTAAGTCTCAGCTAGCTACTCAGACAGAGAATGAATATTACTGGCTACCAGTGGCTAGTGGAAGCGGATGTACGAAATGGCTGAAACTTGGGCCACCTTCTTACATGACGCAAACTTTAACTCCATTTCCAACACATTGTGCAGCAATTCACATATCCTGCTGAATGTACCTACAAAATTATGTCATTGTGTGACACATAGTTCAGACACTGTGTGGTATACACAGCTGTAAATAAATACCTGGGAAATGCCAAGTTTCTGTGCAGGTGTTTAGATTTCTGGATAACCTTCTTCAATATTTTGCAGTAATTTTTGTAATGAGCTATAATGCTAGTATCAAAGGTGTCCCTATGCATCAGATAGTGTTTCCTTTTCGTCTCACATGATATCTTTATCCCTTGTGTGATCCATGATTTCTTATTAGACGTCTGCTTAATTTGAGTTACCTTCAGGGGAAAACAATTTTCAAATAAGGTGCTAACTTTATTAATGAATGTTTTGTATTTTCCATTTGTGTCTTGGATGCTGTAAACATCCATCCAGTTAATTTCTTTGAGCAATCTCCTAAATTTCTCAGTTTTTTACTGCTTTATTGGCCTTCTGCACTCATTTCTGATAGATGTTTTACCCTGACAATTTTCAAACTTTAATATTAGGTGTTGCATGTCATGGTCAGATAGCCCATTTACTACTGGTTTTGTAATGTGGCTTAGTTGCCTAGAATTGTCTATAAATATATTATCAATGGCTGTCTTAGAACATTTGTATACCCTAGTTGGGAAATTTACAGTAGAAATTAAATTGAATGACAATGTAACTGATTTCAGTAACTGTTCACTGACAGTATTTTACAGGACATCTATATGAAAATCACCAGCAAGCACTAGTTCTTTGTTTTTTAATTTTAGATGAGATAATAAATCTTCAAGACTGTTTATAAACAGTAGATGATCAGTGGATTATCTGTACTAATAATAAATGCATAAAACTGTAGTGTCTGTGTGCAAACCTACTAGATGAATTTTCATGGGGGTTTTGCAGAGCATAGTTTGGGGCACAGGATAAGCTTTAGCTCATCAAATTGGATTATGGAGAAAAAAAATATCATGATTTCAAGTTTTACTGAAACTTTCTGGTCTGTCTGAACATGCTAATCTCCAAAACTACTAGACAGAGTTTATAGGATTTTAACTGATATCTTCAGTGTAGCTAGTAGTCGTGTACAGGCTGTACTTCATAAAAATCAAATTGTGGGAAAAAAGATAATTATACATAAAAATGTATGTATGTATATAAATCACTGGACTGATTTCAATCAAATATGGTATACGTATCACTTATTGTCTGAAAAGAATAGCTGTGGGGGTAAGAACCAACTATCTATCAAAGGAGTGGATATGGGGCTAAAAAAGAAGTGTAGACCACAATGTGCACGTACCAAAATTTTATTCGTCCAGTATTTGTGAACAAGAGTACTTATTGACTTGCAACAAACAATGCACATAGTTTCAAACCTTTATGAAACTTTTCATTGCTGACGCCCCGCATATAATGATTAAAGAAAAAAGATTATCACTTACTATATTTTCACACTTCATTTTTGCATCAGACACAATGTTTTAATTTATTACTTCTTTACTACTAACTGTATTCATAACACATTTTGCAGACAATGTTCACATATACTACTGAATGTACCTACAAAATCATAGCTATTTACAATGTATAGATCAGGATACATAATGTCATAAACATTCATGAAAATTTCCTGTATCATACGTGCATTTAACTTTATTATTACTAACCCGCTGAGCCACTTTCAGTGAAATTTGGCAACGAGATAACTTGAGCCCTGAGGAAGAACATAGGCTACTTTAGATAGTGCGGGGTACAAGAAACTTATTGATTTGAAGAACTTTGCATGATTTAGGGAAAAATATTTACTTTTTGAAGAAGCTGTTTACTGTTTGACTTTTGAACTTGATCATACATGTGAAAATGCTTGTCTTGTTTTAGATGTGCTACATTAAATGATTCAAAGTATTGAATACAATGCTTGTACCATCTTCAGTGTGTTTATTCGATACTTGCATGCTATTTTAGCATAATTTACATGTTGGATGATGTATACCTACTATGCACTCTGGGAATGAGAGAACTTAGTGAGGCGCAACAAACTTTAAATATAATTTCAAACCTTTACCAAACTCTGTCTTGTTGATGACAACCCCCCTCCACCCCAAATGATGAAAGGGAAAAAGTGTATCAGTTAATATATTTTTGCTGTCCGTGTAGTAAAATTGTCACATCAGGCATGTCATCTTGATATTCATGTTTATTGCTTCTTTGTTACTAGCTCTATTCACAACACATTTCACAGACAGTATCCACATATGCTGCTGAGTTTACCTGCAGTATTGTATCATTTTGTGACAAATAGTTGAGGAGATATGAGGGAAGGAGGAGATTGACAGAGAGAGGAAGGGAAGGAGGAGATTAAGTCATAGAATTGAAACAAATATGTTCCAGAGCAACACCAGGTACCTACTTAGTCAATAAATATCAAAGTGGGGAGAGTTGCCTAAATTAAGTAATTTGAAACAAGGCATAAATGATGAGAAATGAATGACACAAGCAGTTTATTCCATGCAGACAGTATCCACCACCCCACCACTCACCACTACTACCCCCCTATTCCATACCCCGTAAATGAGCCACAAATCATGCCGAGATTGGGTGCTCGCTTGCCTGAACAGTACAGATAGCCATACTGTAGATGCAACCACAGCAGAGGGGTATCTGTGGAGAGGCCAGACTAATCTATGGTCCATGATCAGAGGCAGCAGCTTTTGAGGTAATTGAAGTGGCAACAGTCTGAATTATTGACTGATATGGCCTTTTTAACATTAACAGACATGCTATGCTGGTATTGCAAATGACTAAAGGTAAGGAGAAAAGGGGAAACTGCAGACATATACTTCCTGAAGGCATGCAGTTCTACTGTATGAATAAATTATGATGACATCCTCCCGAGTAAAATATTCTGAAGGTAAAACAGTCAGCCTCCATTTCGATCTCCAGACAGGGACTACTCGGGAGGATGTTGTCATGAGGAAATACAACCTGAAATTCTAATGGCTGCAGTGTGGAATGTTAGATCCCAGAATTGGAGAATTGGCTGTGTAGGCTAGAGAATTAAAAAAAGGGAAGTGGATAGGTTGATGTTAGACATAATGGGAGTTAATGAAGTGTGGTGGTAAGAGGAACAAAGCTTCTGGTCAGGTAAGTACCAGGTTATCAACACAGAATCAATTAGGGGTAATTCCAGAAGTAGAAGAAATATGGGAATGCAGGTAAGCTACTATGAACACCATAGTGAATGCATTATCATTGTCAGGACAGACAAAAAACCAACACCCACTCCAGCAGTGTGAGTTTATATGCCACCTATAGTGTCCAGTCATATGAATACGACCACCACAAAATGTGGAGGAAAAGAGTTTAGGTACTTGAAACATGAATTTACATTCAAAACTTTACTTAAAGAACTTACCTTATTTACTGGTGATTCATCAAGAACATTAACACATTTAATCACACTAGGTGAGCATGGAAGTAGTTGCCAGGGAGTAACTGATGAAAATGAAATTACCCTTAACAAATGGGAATTTTATTCATAAAAGCCTTTTCAAAAACAGATTTAAAATTTATAAGCAGAAAAGCACCCTCGAAATATCAAGTTACAATTTTATTTAAAGGCAGAAAGAACAATATTGACAGTATGAGCCTTCAGGCTGAGAAGCTTGCTATTCCCTTTCAACATGGCCATAGTCATGACTGCTCACAACAACTTCTGAAAGACTACACTGGTGCAAATCTGCAACACACCAGATTACTTTAAACTAAAAATTTTAACAACTCACACAAACACATTAACTATGCACCCCGTAAGAGGGATGGAAATGGTACAAACACTCACACTAAGAAATTATTTGCCACCTAAAGTGCAATTTGTTTTTAAAAGGATTCTTACGGTGGAAGGGTGGCAACTTTATAAAAATGACTATTTAAATAAAACCCATGAAATTCAGACTTACATAAAATGTACAACATGCTCTACATTACACATATACCGCCTCGCAAGATGATAGGCAAGATAAAAACATATTTCAGGAATTCGGCCTTTACACCTGAATTCTATAAATTCGTTTACACCGAATCCAACAAACATGATAGAGGCAGCTATTAACATATGGCAGACCAACAGACAGACAGACAGTAACTGCCTAACAAATGGGGACGAGATACATACCAGCAACTGGGGACGAAAAACTGACCGAGAAAACAAGTAGAATTTAGCAAGTAACTGAAACAACATATCACGAATCACTTAACTTCTAATAACTGTGATTTCTGGTGAAGACCTGGCACAGAATCCCCAAAACGCTCTCCTGAACTGTCCGCTGCCGGCCGCTTCAGCGGATGCAGGAAGGTGCACCAATCTCCCGTCTCACGGCGTCGCAGCTCGCCCCGGCCAGACTGACGTTGTGGGTTGACACCTGTTGCTCTCGTGTCGGATGCGAAGCCACTATACCTTGCTATACGGCATGGCCACTGGACTCACGTGGCGACCTCACATGTGCCGACGCTCCAAGCGGACAAGTCATCTCGTGTCCTAGTGCGCAACCGACCAACCGATCGATCCAACTGCCGTAAAGGTCAATCCAAACGACAGACATCCTGGCACTCCAGACGG
The DNA here is from genome assembly GCF_023864275.1 of Schistocerca cancellata. Lineage (NCBI taxonomy): Eukaryota > Metazoa > Arthropoda > Insecta > Orthoptera > Acrididae > Schistocerca > Schistocerca cancellata. The sequence continues at coordinate 105,634,360 of NC_064636.1, read as the reverse complement.
CAGACCGACATTGACTAAGCGATACACTCAGTCGGACCCACCCCTGCAGAGGAAGCATGCCCTCAGGCTACCTGACATCCCTGTCCCGGGAAGAGACCGACCTACCGATCAATCCAATCCCCAATGTCCATTGCCTGAACAAACTTGAGCAGACTGGTGGCCTATCACATACTAGCATCTGGATGACAGACAGACACTGACTGCCTCACACTGACCTGGCTGACCAACTGACCGACTCGCTGAGACTGACAGACTCAGACTGACTCACTGCCGAGCTCATACCACCCCTTAAATGCACGTGAACAGACAACCTTTCCTCTTTTCCACCAGAGGGAGACACCAAAGCTGCGACTGCCACAGCGGCGCCACTGCCCGAAATGGAGGGCGACTGCTTCACCCTACGCACTGCGGCGCGCTCTTCAAAACAGCAAATTTTTACTACAGCTCAGTACTTATGGAAGGTACTGACAGTGATGTGGAGCCAAGCAGATTCTAGTGCCATGGCCAGCTGTGTTAGGTTTCTCGGTTGAGGATCCGTGGCACATACAGCCCAATTGAGGAGGTCCCACAGATTCTCAGTCGGGCTTAAATCCGAGCATTTGTTGGCCAGGGGAATACAATAAACTCATCCTGATGCTCTTCAGACACACACACCCACACACACACACACACACACACACACACACACACACACACGAGATGTGTGACACATTGTATTGTCCTGCTGCTGGATGCTATTGTGTCGAGGAAAAACAAACTGTATGTAGGAGTGGACTTGGTCCCCAAGGATAGATGCAAACTTGTGCCTTCCAGAATGATGAGGTACCCAGGGCTTGGCACAGAAACATTTCCCGGACCATAATATTCCGTTGTCTGGCCTGGACTCTTCCGACAATTGTTTCAGGGTGTTTCCTTTCAGACATTTCATGCCGTACATAGAGCATAAAATGTGATTGAACTGAAAAGGCCAACTGTCACCACCCAGTTGACATCCAGTTGCACTGCTGGCGTACGAATTACTACCTTTATTGTCGATGAACAGAAGTCACATGGGTGCGTGAACCAGGCAACGGATGCAGAGGCTCATATGCAACAATGAGCGTGTCACTGGGGAGGCACTGTTGGTAGCCTTTGGTTCATCTGGGCACTCAGCTACTCATCAGTTCCTTATCTATTTGCCCATACACATCTCCACAGCCATCGTTCATACGTGTTATCTAGAGGCCTCTGTGCACCGCAGTTTCCTTGCCACTGGTTTGAATAGCAACATTTTGCCGGGATGGGATACTTTAATGCTGGCAGCATGCAGTCTGTTTACAAACTTGGTCATTTCAGAAATGCTTCCACCCTTGTCTCGACAGTAAATTTTTGTGGGCTTTTGGACATCACATAAATCACACCGTTTCCACATTACGACAACAGCTGCACTGTTTTCCATGTCCCCCAACGCGCTTTATGTACCCTCCACTGCTAGTGTTGCCACATGCCATCTTTGAGTTTCTACATATCTTGAAGAGCTTTAAATAATGTATGTATTGACATCAAAAAATAAGTTACAAATGTCAGCCCCCACTAAGGCCATTGCACGACAAGAGGGGTGCATTGTCAGAAGAGAGTAGACATTCTTGGTTTCCTGCAGGCACAGCTCCGCTTCAGTACAGTAATAGGTGCCTTGCAGTGTGAGACTGAAATGGCATAGCAACTGGAAATGTACTCCAAATTCAAAGTATGTGGGACAGTATGATTCTTGTGAACAAAACGTCCAAATTGCACACAGATTCACCATAAGTTGTAGTGGCATATGAACCAAAACTATATCATCATGTCGAGCCATTTTGAAATAGTACCAACAGGTGCTACTGATTAGAAAGGAAGGTGTAAACCACAGACAACAATGTCTAGGCTACTGAAAAAGGACATCTTGGGGGTGGGAGGAGGAGGGGGTGGGGGAGATTTTTCAATGATTAGGACTTTCTCACAGCAGTTCTCAAATAGCTCCGTGACCACGGAGCAGATTTCTGTCATTGAAAAACTGAATGATTAGAATATTCTGGCTGTTGTTTACAAAGACTTTGTGGCTGTGTTGAGAAATAGTGTCATGTATCTGCATCACTTTGAAGCATAGTGCATTATTCAAAAAAAGTTCCTTGGCCTTCCATTTTGAAGTCCCTTCATATCATAAAATAAAAGAAATTATTCAGATAGTTGAGGGATACAAAAATTTAATTATGATGTGTAACTAGAATTTGATAGTATGGACAGGAAGATACAATAAAATGTTGGGGGAAGATGGACTGGGTAAAAGGATCAAGGAGGGAGCCATCTTACAGAATTTTGCACACAGCATAATTTAATCATTACTAACACATGTTAGAATTGTGTAAAAATGTTGTATATTTGGAGGAGACTTTGAGATGCTTGAAAGCTGCAGATTTATTATATATTAGTGAGATATAGATTTCAAAACAGGGGCTGATGTAGACCGTAACTTTAACTTATTAGTTGTGAACTGCAGATTAAAGCAGAAATTGACGGGATGGGACCCAGATAAATTGAAAGATCTAGAGGTTGTTGACAGTTATAGAAGGAGCATTAGGCAATGATTGACTGAAACAATGGAAAAGAATACAACATAAAAGAAATAGGTAGCTTTGAGAGGTGATGATGTGAAAGCAGCAGAGTTTCAAATAGGTAGAAAAGTAAAGCCTGGTAGTAATCATTGGGTAATGCTTGGCATATTGAATTTAACTGATGAAAGAAGAAAATATAAAAATTCATTAAGTGAAGCAGATGAAAGGGAGGGAATACAGACATCTCAAGAAATGAGATTGACAGGAAATGCAAAATGCCTAAGCAACAATGGCTAAATGAGAAATGCGAGGATGTACAAGCATGCATACCTAGAAGAAATATAGATGTCACTTACAGCAAAATTAGAGAGACATTTGAGAAAAAGAGCAGCGGCTGTATGAATATCAAGCTAATACCAGCAAAGAAGTTGAAGCTGAAATGTGTAAGTACAGTGTAGAGGGTCTATACAAGGGAAATTAACTTGAATGCTATGTTATAGAAAGGGAAGATAAAGTAGGTGGTGATGAGATGGGAGGTATGATACATTCCTTAAGAATGACTGACGTCCTTAGGAGAGACCCTCAAGTCAAAATCATTCCATCTGATGTGCAAAATTCATGTGACAGACAAAATACCAATAGAATTCAAGAATAATGTAATTATTTCAGGTACAAAGAGGATGGGATCTGCCAGGTGTGAATATTACTAAGGTATCAGTTTATTCATTCCAAAATATTGATGGGTTTTATTTACAGAAGAATGGAAAAATTGATAAAAGCTGAAGTCAAGAGAGATCAATTTGAGTTCTAGTGAAATGCAAGGCAAGGCAGTGCTGACTGTATGACTTACCTTAGAAGATAGATTAAGGAAAGACAAATGCACATTTATAGTGTTTTCAGATTTAGATTAATCTTTTGGTAACCTTGATTGGATTGCACTGTTTGATATTCTGAAGGTAACAGGAATAAAATATAGGGCCCAGAAGATTATTTACAACTTGCACAGACACCAGATTGTGGTTGAGACAAAGGCAATGAGACATGGATGTGGTATATCTCCAACATTATTCAATCTGGACATTGAGTGACCAGTAAAGGGAACCAAGGAGAACTTTGGAACAGGAAGTTTAAGATTCAGGGAGATGAAATAAAAACTTTGAGGTTTGCCAATGACGTTGTAATTCTGCCAGAGATGGCAAATGACTTGGAACAATAAATGAGTGGGGTAAATAGTTTCTCTGTGAATATCTGCTGGTCACTGACATTTGCATAAAGAAAACGTATGACAGAGCGCACTTTGCATTTGGCGGGATTCTGAATCGGCGCAGCCATTTTAAACATGACCTACTCCAACCAGAAGCAACGTTCAACTGCTGAACGATCACAAGGAGAAAGCTAAAGGTTCAAGGTTAACACCAGTGTTGCCAACTTGCTTGCCAAAACTCTTCTGTTCCTCTGGTGTACAGTGTATCTTTACTTTCCGAAATACCCTTGTATTTTCTCAGTGAACAATAAGGCTATGTGCTCACCACCTATGTACATGGCAATTTGACTTTAATCTTGGTTAGCATTTCGTTTAAAACTCTCTCTCTCTCTCTCTCTCTCTCTCTCTCTCTCTCTCTCTCTCTGCCCCCCTCTCTCTCTCTTTCTCTCTCTTATACATACAGCTTGGTCCATCTGAAGTTTCCGATGAGATTATCTCAAAAACTGTACTTCGGGTAAAAATAGTGTGCAAGACAAATTCATAAGCTCAAAGGCAGACATCAAATGATACTACACATGACCTCCAGCCCCCATCCCCTTGGGTGGGGCGGGGGGCAACTTTAAAATCTTAAATGGAAAAACCCATTTTTTATTGTAGATTCGGATTCTCATTAAAAAAGTAATCAAGTTTTGTCTGAAACATTTTTTTAAATCATTGACAGGTGGTGCTGAAATTGAGAAAAATTAAAACTGGGGAAGAACTCCAATTTATTTAGAATGATCCGAGAAGGACATGTCAAATTGATAAAAATATGTGCACCAGTTCTTTCATTATGCCAAATTAAGCTGCTTTTTGTGATCAGACCTCACTTCACTTTCAGATTGTGTACCATAAACATCAACTCACGAAAGTAAATTATTCTTTAGAAAAACATGGCTCACTATCCTCCTGCAGAGATTATTGATATGATGTTAATTTTAGGTGAATGCCATAACAATTACGGTGCATCTGTGCAATTGTATGTGGATCGTTTCCCAAACAGATGACATCCAAGCGAAAACATTATTCAAAATTGCACTCAATGAGCTCAGAATGGATACATGCACCATCCACCTTGTCATCAAAAGTATAATGATAATGAAGCTCGTACCTTTACTGTTCTCACCTGTGTTCAACTGGATCCCAAAATTAGTAGTTGTGCGATTCAGAGACAAACTGGAATAGCGAAATCAACTGTTTTGAGGTTTTTGAAGGCACATAAATATCATGTGTATCATATCATACTGACACAGGCATTAACGTCAAGAGATATGTAAGTATGTGTGCATTTCTGCCAGTGGGCCTTGGAAATGATAAGAGGTGACAATGACTTTTTAGACACATTATGTTCACCGATGAAGCCACATTCAAAAACAATGGCAAATTAAATCATCATGATTGTCATTACTGATCCCCTGTCAATCCACACTGGCACAGACCCATTGACAATCAACACTAATGGTCTGGTGTGGAATTTTAAATGGTTACTTAATAGGACTGTATTTTTTTTACCCGAATGTTACTGGGGAATCTTATTTACAATTTCTCCGTGATGATTTGTTGGAACTAATGGAAGATGTTGATTTAGAAACTAGGCAATGAATGTGGTTCCAACAGGACAGAGCAGCTCCCCATTATGCTAAAAATGTGTGGAACATTTTAAATTTATGGTGCTCTGGTCAGTGGATAGGATGCGGCGGACCAATTCAGTGGCCTCCACATTCACCAGACCTAACATCTCCTGATTTTTTCTTGTGGGTTATTTAGAAAGTATTGTTTATGGAAGACAGCACACAACCAGAAATGATATGGAGCAACAGAGGCAAGGGGATTCACACTAATGAAGCACCCCATGGGAGCATCATTCTACTATGTCCATGTCGTTGTTCCTGGGTAACACTAAAAGTAGGATACAGTACATTTTGTACAAAAATAGCTTAAATTGGCATAAAGAAAGAATTGGTGCACATTTTGCATCGATTTGATGCATCTTTCTCAGATAATTCTAAATAAATCAGAGTTCTTCCCCAATTTTACTTCTTTCTTGATTTCAGTGCCACCTGTAAACAGTTTTAAAAAAATGTTTCAGACAAAACTTGATTACTTTTTTATGGAGAATCCAAATCTGCAATAAAAATGGATTTTTCCATTTAAGATTTTAAAGTTGCACTACCCCACCCAAGGGGTTGGGGACTACTGGAGGTCAGGTGTAGTATTATTTGATCTGCCCCTTTGAGCTTAAGAACTTGTCTCACCCACTATTTTTACCTGATGTATAGTTTTCAAGATAACCTCATCTGAAACTTCAGATGGACCACCTTGCATATTACTATGGAACGTTCAAAAATTCTTCAGTGAGGTAGAAGGAGTTGACAAGCAAATATGATTTCAGTTTGTGTTTGAAGTTAATTTATTATCAAGTAGCTTCTTGACGATAGTCAAAGATTTTTATGGTTGAATATTTTACTTCTTGTGACACAAGAAGGCTGAGTAATAGATAGTGTAATAAGATAGCACCTATTCTTTCCCACATTATAAAATGTCATATTCCTGAACTATGTGTTGTACGGTGAATAGCTTTGCAAATGCATTCAGTGATGTACAGTGTGTAACAAAAATTTATGGGCGAACTTTCAGAAAGCATTACTCGCACGAGGAGAAATAAAATGTGTTGCGTGGACATGGGTCCAGGAACACTTTATTTCTTTGTTAGAGCTCAGTTGCTACAACTCTTCAACAGATTAATTATGGGAAAAACACAGGAAAAGAACATATCAGTACAGTATGAAACACACTACAGTCAGTCAGGTGGTTAACAGTACTTGTGGCAGCAAACTGTCTTATACTAACACTACGATTATCATCATCTGCACAAGGAAGTTCCTCGTCCAGTTCAGATGTCATCACGTTTTAGGCATCCTCCACCCACAAGTCATAGATTTTTATGTACCATGCACCCTAAGATGATAATCAGTTGCTACAAATGTCCTCCAGTTGGGCACCATCATTCTGAAAAGCTCTCCTAATAGAAATGTTGAGTGACACGACGATTATCAACTGCTAATCCTTAGAGCAAATAGGCATCTTCCAACTTCGCATTTGAGCACACTTCCATTGCACTGTACCAGAAACCTAATCCATGATGAACACTGAAAAGTTGATGCTATGTGCTTGATACTTGTAGTGCAGTGATGATGGTCACTTGTCAATGTAAGCAGTGAAGTTAGTCACATATCAGCACAAGTGATGTAATGAGTCACATGTCAAACAAACACTGGCAGTGAAACTAAGAATTAAAACTTGAAATGTGACCATTACTTGTGGTGGTCTGACATGTCTCATATATCATTGTATTTTGATTCATTACATCTAGTTGATGGATATCTAGTGCTGATAATATTGGTTTTACCAGCAATTGCAAAGATCGAGTAGCTAACATGTCTTAATTTACTTATATCTCTATAGTAAATTACATGCCCTGTACTTGTTGTTGTAGCCACTGTTGTGTCATTAGGCTGTGGACTGATTAGGATATGTAGCCAAAGAACGGGATATTTTCCTGATAGGAAGTATCAATGTGAGCAAGCAAGAGGGTGGTCTTGATTCAGATGGGTAAGTGGGTATCTCCAAAAGCAGTGGTATCGTCAGCATGAATGGAAAACCCATACTGCCAGAAAATGCTCAATCAAGCCAACCTAGTCATTATTGGCAGGGCCCTTTGGGAATAAAGATAATTTAGACCAGTTTGCTTCTGTTCTACAATATTACTTTTTTTTGTTAATCAGTTTTCGGCTTACAAGGCCATCTACTGACATTTGTTATTTTTATATATATGTATTATTATACATTATATATTAATATTGTAGAACAAAAGCAAACTGGTGTTTTCCATTTATTATAATGTTGTACTACCAAGAACCGACGGAAGATTCTGTTAACATAATTTAGATCTATTTCTTGGCTTCATGAAGAAATTAGTGACCAGAACGAAAAAGGATCCATTGAATAAGCTAATTGAATAAACAAAAAAAGACTACTTAGAAAGAGATGAGAAAGATGTTGAAAAGGCAGTAGGTTCGTCTGCTCAAAATTTGTACTCAACTGCAGCAAATTCCATTAATGCAGTAACTGGTTGGCCATGTAGAGCAGTGATATGAGGAGCAACAGAACCATGTTGAGGCCATCAGAGGTCAAATGAATAGGGTAGAGGAGCCAGTGATTCATGTATCAGAGGAACTTGAAAATCGGCTCTGGTCCAGCAGCCATGAGGTGATCGAGCAGACATTTAGGATTGGCTAGAAGGGAGGTGTTGGACACCAGTAGTGGAAACCAGGGAATTCAGTCACTACTCTTGTTGGTTGGTTGGTTGGTTTAAAGATTAAAGGGACCAGACTGCAAAGGTCATTGGTCCCACTACTCTTGTCTAAGCAAAGCTAATGAGAGGAATCTTTTGACCATTAGCACTTCCTCTAAGTGTGAAAATTCCAAGTCTATAAGGATAATGATAATGAATCATACCCAAAAGCTTGGACAGAGGAATTTGGCCAGTCTTTGCCACCTTCATGGCTACTAGTGTGCTGTTTGGAATTTCTGTTGGTTACCTCAACTGCAAATCAGTGATGAAAATGTCACCAGTAACATTACAATGCACATCATATGAGGAGTTCAAGGGCACATTCTTGACTGGTTGTTGGCCTAGTGTGGTGAAAGAAAGAAACAAACAAGATATGATAATTGTCCAGAAGCTGACTCCCATAGTTCAGTAAAATTTCTGAAAGAGATAATAAGGAAAAATTAGTTTGTTGACATGCCATTCAGCCCTTTAGAAGTCAATAGGTTTATGTTACAAAATGTTACCCATCAACTATTAATTGGTTCTTGCTGAGTAGTGTAAGAACAATCTTGAAGATTTCCAAGGCCTATTGCAAGAGATATGGTATGTGAGCTGTGGAAAAGAGGATGGACAGGAGATTTCATCTCAAATCATACAGGTCAATAGTTAATGTGTCACATTACTTCAAAGTTTTCCGAATAAAATATGCATTGAAGTTCCTCAAGACACCTCTCAAAAAGTAAACTGTTTTGATTATCTGATAATTTGTTAAAAATTATAAATCTCTCTAAATGAGAATATTTGTCAAAATGTAACAAAAGGGAAAACTAAAAAATTGTAATAAAAGACTAAATGTGATAGAGATCTGAATTTATTTTTAATAAAAACCTTGTTCACAGTACTTTCATACATGATTAACAATACAAAAATAAACTATAAAAAATTGTAACTTTAGGAAACTTCAAAATTATGTTTCGAAAACATGAATAGTCACAGGATGTTAACTGTTGAAAAATGATGAAGTGGAAAGACTGCTAATTGTCAGCTATGAGATTAGTGCCTGAAATTCTTAAACCATCAAAATATTTCTACATAATGATGAAAGAATCTGATTTTTTTTATTATTCTTTGTAAATTATTTTCTCTAAACCCCCATCCTGAATATTCTAAAAAGTGCGTAGTATGTGATTTGATCATTGTATTTATGGAAGATACAGATGCAATAAAAAAATTTGAGAAATTTTGTATTCGACATAGCTACTCTCAATGTCAAAAAATCCTTGGACACTTAAAAATTGAAATTGAGCTGATGTTGAGTAAATGTAATGCAAAACTGGTATATCTTAGTCAAAACAACTATTTTACGACCTTATAAGTGAGTGGGAAAACAGTTGTCCATTTTGTTCAAGCATTTAAAAAAAAAAAAATAAAATAAATAAGCTTTGTATAATACATTTTTCTTTTTTTGATATTACTCAGTAATTTTTATTGTTTTCTACCATGATTTTACTTCTTTATGACATTCCACAAATTAAAATTGCCTACACTGTAACAGTCAACCTTGCAATGTTGAAAAGACTTCACTGTTTTTGCACTGCTTCTCATTGAACTTACGTAGATGAGCTGAATTTGCACATGGGCTAGGATGATCCAATAGACCAGTACTTTGGAAATGAGAACTGTGCACTGATCTGTTGATGCTGGTCATTCAAAACACTTTGCTTGACCATGATGTGTCGTAAAGGACACAATTACATCTTGCAGCTTGTGAGAGACACTAATTATTTGTCCCATCCACCACTGAATGTCATACACATAAGAAATGAAGTTTCAACATATGTGAATATTGATGTTTGTGATGGATGCCAGTGGTTACTTTGAACATTGTTCTGAAAATCAACATATCAGTTCTTAGCAAAGGCAAAATTAAGAATGAATGCATCAATGTTCTCCGATGTGTCTGATTTTACTTCTGCTGTGGCCTGTCTCTGAATTCTGTAGATATGATGATGAGCTCATTTCATGACCCAATGACTAACCTTGGTAACAAGCTTCCCTAGCTCCACTGTCTTGTTCACCAACTGTCCTCCTTCCCACAATGCACAGGTTGCATCATTGTCAGTATCCTGAAAGATTTTATCTTGCAGCTCTTGACATGTACACAAAAGCATCAGATCCATCTCTGTGTACTTCCTTACGCTACAACATACATCTACATGTACATTTATACTCCGCAAGCCACCCAACAGTGTGTGGCGGAGGGCACTTTACGTGCCACTGTCATGACCTCCCTTTCCTGTTCCAGTCACGTATGGTTCGCAGGAAGAACGACTGCCAGAAAGCCTCCATGTGCACTCCAATCTCTCTAATTTTACATTTGTGATCTCCTCGGGAGGTATAAGTAGGGGGACGCAATATATTCGATACCTAATTCAGAAACGCACCCTCTTGAAACCTCGGCAGCAAGTTACACCGTGATGCAGAGTGCCTCTCTTGCAGAGTCCGCCACTTGAGTTTGCTAAACATCTCCGTAACGCTATCACGCTTACCAGATAACCCTGTGACGAAAAGCACCGCTCTTCTTTGGATCTTCTCTATCTCCTCCGTCAACCTGACCTGGTATGGATCCCACACTGATGAGCAATACTCAAGTATAGGTCAAACGAGTGTTTTGTAAGCTACCTCCTTTGTTGATGGACAACATTTTCTAAGAACTCTCCCAATGAATCTCAACCTGGCACCCGCCTTACCAACAATTAATTTTATATGATCATTCCACTTCAAACCGTTCCGTACGCAACTCCCAGATATTTTACAGAAGTTACTGCTACCAGTGTTTGTTCCGCTATCATATAATCATACAATAAAGGATCCTTCTTTCTATGTATTCGCAATACATTACATTTGTCTATGTTAAGGGTGAGTTGCCACTCCCTGCACCAAGTGCCTATCCGCTGCAAATCTTCCTGCATTTTGCTGCAATTTTCTAATGCTGCAACTTCTCTGTGTACTACAGCATCATCTGCGAAAGCCGCATGGAACTTCCGACACTATCTACTAGGTCATTTATATATATTATGAAAAGCAATGGTCCCATAACACTCCCCTGTGGCATGCCAGAGGTTACTTTAACGTCTGTAGATGTCTTTCCATTGAGAACAACATGCCGTGATCTGTTGCTAAAAACTCTTCAATCCAGCCACATACCTGGTCCGAAATTCCGTAGGCTCTTACTTTGTTTATCAGGCGACAGTGCGGAACTGTATCGAATGCCTTCCGGATGTCAAGGAAAATGGCATCTACCTGGGAGCCTGTGTCTAATATTTTCTGTGTCTCATGAACAAATAAAGTGAGTTGGGTCTCACACAATCACTGTTTCTGGAATCCATGTTGATTCCTACAGAGTAGATTCTGGGTTTCCAGAAATGACATGATACATGAGCAAAAAACATGTTCTAAAATTCTACAACAGATCGATGTCAGAGATATAGGTCTATAGTTTTGCGCATCTGCTCAACGACCCTTCTTGAAGACTGGGACTACCTGTGCTCTTTTCCAATCATTTGGGACCTTCTATAGAGACTTGCGGTATACGGCTGTTAGAAGGGGGGCAAGTTTATTCGCGTACTCTGTGTAGAATCGAATTGGTATCCCATCAGGTCCAGTGGACTTTCCTCTGTTGAGTGATTTCAGTTGCTTTTCTATTCCTTGGACACTTATTTCAATGTCAGCCATTTTTTCATTTGTGCAAGGATTTAGAGAAGGAACTGCAATGCGGTCTTCCTCTGTGAAACAGCTTTGGTAAAAGGTGTTTAGTATTTCAGCTTTACGCTTGTCATCCTCTGTTTCAATGCCATCATCATCCCAGAGTGTCTGGATATGCTGTTTCGAGCCACTTACTGATTTAGTCGGTACATAGAATTTTACTTTCGAATTCACTGAACGCTTCATGCATAGTCCTCCTTATGCTAACTTTGACATCATTTAGCTTCTGTTTGTCTGAAAGATTTTGGCTGCATTTAAACTTGCAGTGAAGATCTCTTTACTTTCGCAGTAGTTTCCTAACCTTGTTGTTGAACCACGTTGGGTTTTTCCCATCCCTCACAGTTTTACTCGGCACGTACCTGTCTAAAACACATTTTAAGATTGCCTTGAACTTTTTCCATAAACACTCAACATTGTCAGTGTCGGAACAGAAATTTTCATTTTGATCTGTTAGGTAGTCTGAAATCAGCGTTCTATTATTCTTGCTAAATAGATAAACCCTCCTCCCTTTTTTTATATTCCTATTTACTTCCATATTCAGGGATGCTGCAATGGCCTTATGATCACTGATTCCCTGTTCTGTGCTTACGGAGTCAAAAAGTTTTGGTCTGTTTGTTATCAGTAGGTCCAAGATGTTATCTCCACGAGTCGGTTCTCTGTTCAATTGCTCGAGGTAATTTTCGGACAGTGCACTCAGTATAATGTCTCTCGATGCTCTGTCCCTAACATCTGAGTGTCCCAGTCTATATCTGGTAAATTGAAATCTCCACCTAAGACTATAACATGCTGAGAAAATTTATGTGAAATGTATTCCAGATTTTCTCTCAGTTGTTCTGCCACTAATGCTGCTGATTCGGGAGGTCGGTAAAAGAAGCCAACTATTAACCTAGCTCGGTTGTTGAGTGTAACCTCCACCCATAATAATTCACAGGAACTATCCACTTCTACTTCACTACTGGATAAACTACTACTGACAGTGACAAACACGCCACCACTGGTTGCATGCAATCTATCCTTTCTAAACATCGTCTGTGCCTTTGTAAAAATTTCGGCAGAATTTATCTCTGGCTTCGGCCAGCTTTCCGTACCTATAATGATTTCAGCTTCGGTGCTTTCTATCAGCACTTGAAGTTCCGGTACTTTACCAATGCAGCTTCGACAGTTTACTATTACAATACTGATTGCTGCTTGGTCCCCACATGTCCTGACTTTGCCCCACACCCTTTGAGGCTGTTGCCCTTTCTGTACCTGCCTGAGGCCATCTAACCTAAAAAACCACCACACAACCCCTGCTACCCATGTAGCCGCCTGCTGTGTGTAGTGGACCTATCCAGCAGAATCCAAAACCCCACCACCCTATGGTGCAAGTCGAGGAATCTGCAGACCACATGGTTGCAGAACTGTCTCGGCCTCTGATTCAGACCCTCCACTCGGCTCTGTACCAAAGGTCCGCAGTCAGTCCTGTCGACGATGCTGCAGATGGTGAGCTCTGCTTTCATCCCACTAGCGAGACTGGCAGTCTTCACCAAATCAGATAGCCACCGGAGGGCAGAGAGGATTTCCTCTGATCCGTAGCGACACACGTCACTGTTGCCAACATGAGTGACCACCCTGTACCCTTCATGGCATCCAGAAGGACCCTTTCCACATCTGGAATGACTCCCCCGGTATGCACACGGAGTGCACATTGGTTTTCTTCCCCTCTCTTGCTGCCATATTCCTAAGGTGAAACAAGTAAGTTTTAAATCAGAGCAGTAAATACATGGGCATGTTTCCTTCACTGGCTGGTATTTTACCCATTTTGGTCATAAGGAGTAGCATTTTGTGAGACCAGTTTTTAAATTTGTGTTCTCCTTTTTCATTAGTAGATATGCTTCTCTTACTAACCTTGTCAGGTATCTTTTAACTTTTTCACCATTTTCAGTAACACAGATAACATCAGCTTGGTAAGGACTTTACTTGCTGCAGTCTTTGTCATCATGTAGGTAATATTCCAGAGCAATATTAAGCGTGTCATCTCGCAATGGATGCCCACAGTGGGCATGTCCAAATTCTTTTGTGAAATGTTTTTCACTATTCTTAAGTACCACTTTCTCATGTCTTTTTTCATAGTCCACACACCTCACCCTGCATTTCTTCACTAACATTGTATCTAACAAAAAGTTCAAACCAAACACAAAGCTCTATGCAAAATGATTCATGTACAAGTTATACTTTTTTTAGTTCTCTACTCTTTTAAGAGTTGTTTACAAAATACCCATTTAGAAAGGACTGTACCATTTACAAAGACTAACATAAAATGAAAGTATTTTATTTTGTAACATATGGGATACAGAGGTCTAACATACATTTTTTCCAGAGAAATTCATGTGGTGAATTGATGTGTCCTGTTAGATTTGAAATGAAATTGGTCAGACATTGTCAAAAGGACAATTGGGTTTCTCTTATTAATCTAAGGAAACAGCGAAACACAGTATTAGTCCGTGTGTCTTGCGTCACATGATGCTAGACATGGTAATAACAGAGGAAGTCAATGGAGAGGTCACCAAAAGCATGCCAATATAATGTTTATAATTGTGTTGTAGCATGTAGGTTTCCTTTTGAATAGTCACATTATTTCCCTCGATGCTAAAGGTGGATGTGATTAATGATAGAGGTTGATGAGACACTATATAAATTCCATGTGTATGAAATGTTTGGTTGTTGAGTGGAGTAAGGAGTGTATTTCTGAATTTGTGTTGACCGTATAGATGTAAATGTATATTATGTATTATGGTAGCACAGAAATTTTACCCTTTCTTTTTTTTTTTTCTTTAGGAGCTCAGAGTAAGAGGGGATTTGTGTTATTTGTAAGCAATAGATAATGCTGGAGTTTAATAATGAATGAGAAAATAGGAACATTGATAAGCTACTATGAACAGCATACATAGTAAATGCGTTATTTTAGCTAAGATTGTAAGGTAGTCATGAGTCGCACACACACCACCATAGTGCAAGTTTATATGCCAAGTAGCTCCACAGATGATGAGGAGATTGGAGAAATGTATGATCAGATAAAAGACGTTATTCAGATAGTTAAGGGAGATGACAATTCAGTTGTGATGGTGGACTGGAATTTGATAGTAGGAAAAGGAAGAAAAGGGAAAATAATAGGTAAATATGGACTTGGGAAACAAATGAAAGAGGACGTTGCCTTGTGGAATTTTGAACAGAGCATAATTTAATCATTGCTAACAATTGTTTTTAAGAATAATAAAAGAAGGCTGTATATGTGGAAGGTACCTGGAGACACTGGAAAGTTTCCGATTGGCTGAATAATGGTAAGGCAAAGATCTTAGAATCAGATCTCGAATTGTGAAACATTTTCAGGAGCAGAGATAAACTCTGACCACATTTTATTCATTATGAACTGTAGATTAAAACTGAAGAAACTGCATAAAGGTAGGAAATTGAGGAGGTGGGGCATGGGTAGGTTGAAGGACGAGAGGTCATAGAGTGTTTCAGAGGGAGTATTAGGCATTGCTTGACAAGAGCAGGAGAAAGAGATACAGTATAAGGCAAATGAGTGGCTTTGAGAGGTGAAATAGTGAAGGCAGCAAAGAATCAAATAAGTAAAAAGATAGCACAAGAGATATTGAATTTAACTGATGATAGGAGAAATTACAAAAATGCTACAAATGAGGCTGGTGAAAGTGAATACAAATATCTAAAAGTTAAGAGTGACAGGAAGTGCGAAATGGCTAAGGAGGAATGGGTGAAGGACAGAAGTTAGCATTTAGAAGCATATATCACTATTGGAAAGACAGATGCTCCTACAGGAAAATTAAAGAGGTCTTTGGAGGACAGAGAAGCAGCTGAATCAATATCAAGAGCTTAGACAGTAAACCAGCCCTAAGCAAAGAAGGAAGAGCCGAAAGACGGAAGGCGTATATAGAAGGCCTATACAAGAGAGATGAACTTGAAGACAATATTATAGAATGGGAAGTGGATGTAGATGAAGAGGAGAGGATAGATATGATACTGCAAGAACAATTTGACAGAGCATTGAAAGACCTAAACTGAAACTAGGCTGTGGGAGTAGACGACATTCTGTCAGAACTACTGACAGCATTGAGAAATCCAGCCATGACAAAAATCTTCAATCTGATGTGCAAGATGTATCAGACTTCAAGAGGAATGTAATTGTTCCAATTCCAAAGAAAGCAGGTGCTGATAGGTACGAGTATTACCTACTATCAGTTGAATAAGCCATGGTCACACGATACTAACATCAATTCTTCACAGAAGAATGAAGAAACAGGTAGAAGCCAACCTCAGGGAAGACAGTTTGGATTCCAGAGAATTGTAGGAACACACAAGACAATACTAAACCTTCAATTTATTTTAGAAGCTGGGTTAAGGAAAGGTAAACCTTCGTTTACAGCATTTGTAGACTTAGAGAAAACTTTTGATGTTGTTGACTGGAATACTCTCTTGAAATTCTGAAGGAAGTAGGGGTCAAATACGGGGACCAAAAGGCTATTTACAACTTGTAAAATAACAAACTGAGACTCTTAATTTTCTTTTTTAAACTTCCACCTCAAGTGCAGTTTATTCAAAAATAGCCTCTTGCATATAATACACAATTGTGCACGAATGCCCATGTTCCATCAAATCTGTCACTGAGTTGACCTGTTAATCACATAAAAATTAAAAAAATAAATACCAATTTGCCATTACCACTTTGACTCTAAATGAAACAGGATTTATCGAAGCTAAGCCTCTTCAGCCATTGGCATCTACTCTACAATACTTTTATCCAGTTGTTTATTTTATATAGACACTCACTCCAAATATTTTCCAAGTGAGTGTTTACACTATTCTTCATGCCAATAAATGGTTCCTTCAGGCCCAATATTAACTAACTGATGGGCTTAGATCTTGATTGCTAGTGGGTTATAATGGCATCCGTCCATCCTTGAGGGATGATGGTGTAGCACGCTTGGTTCAGAGTCTGCAGCGTCTGCTGTGCCTAAAAAGTCCCATTCGAGAGTGGCAGTCCCTACTGCAGTTTGGACATGTGAAATTTGAGGGACTTCGAACAGAAGCCACTCTGTCTCTTCACTTTATCCTCTTCCTGATTTGTTCCTGTGTGTGTTCGTCCTCTGAGACGCCGTCGCGCACAGTTACTCGCCACTTGACACGGTCATCTGCAATGCTTTCCCAGTGACTTGGATTGATTCTGGTCTCGGTCAGGTCTCTCTTGCAGACATCCTTGAAATGAAGATGTGGTCGTCCCACTGGCCTCACACCCTCCTGAAGTTCTCCGTACAGCAGTTGTTTCAGTATCCGTTCAGAATCCGTGTGCCTGACATGTCCCAACCATCTTAGACGTCGATGACTCAGGAGTGCAAAGATGCTGGTTGTGCTTGCACGATGAAAGACTTCAGTGTTGGGTACTCTATCTCTCCAAGAGATCTGAAGGATCTTCCGGAGACAGCAGAGATGGAAGCTGTAGAGTCGAGATTTGTGCCTAGAAAGAGTTGTCCGTGTCTCACAGCTATAGAGAAGGGTGCTTATAACACAAGCATTGTAGACTTTTAATTTAGTTTTTGTGGTAAGCAGTCCATTGTTCCATACTCTGTTTTTCAATCTAGCCATGACAGATGACGCCTTTGCGATTCTGTTAGTAATTTCAGCGTCCATGGACAAGTTACTACATATTGTGGATCCCAAGTAGGTAGTCATCAACTACCTGGAGAGGATTGCCATCAATGCTGATGAATGGAAGGTTGGTAGTGCTCTGCACCATGATCTTAGTCTTTTGAAGGCTGATGAGTAGCCCAAATTTTTCACAGGCATTTGACAATTTGTTGATTATATACTGCAGCTCATCGTCTGTGTTCGCTACAAGAGCTACATTGTCCGCATATAACAACTCATGGATAACAACTGTATTTACTTTGGTCTTGGCCTTGAGGCGAGCAATGTTGAAAAGTTTTCCATCAGACCTTGTATGTAGATACACTCCCTCCTCACAGTCTTCAAAGGCAAATCTGAGCAGAAGGGAAAAGAAAATCCCAAATAATGTAGGAGCTAACACACACCCCTGTTTCACACCGCTATTAACAGGGAATGCTTCTGATGTATTACCGTTGAAGCAGATTGTTGCTTGTGTTTTCTCATGGAAAGAGACAATTATCTGTAGTAGTTTAGGTGGGCATCCAACCATAGCAACAGTCTGAAAAGCCCATTTCTGCTTACTAAATCAAACACTTTAACAAGGTCAATGAAAGCAATATAAAGTGGCCTCTGCTGCTCACGACATTTCTCTTGTAGCTGTCTTAAGGAGAAGATCATATCTACGGTTGATCAGCCGGGCCTGAAGCCACACTGAGATTCTGGGTAGATTCAGGAAGCTAAGATTTGTAATCGCATTAGGATGACTCTTGCATAAGCTTTCCCAGCTACACTTAGTAATGAAATGTCTCGGTAATTGTTACAGTCACTTCTGTTCCCTTTCTGTTTATATAGGGTAACTATCCTCGAATTCCGCATACTCATCGGGACATAACCTTCTTCCCAGCAGGTTGTGATAAGTGAATATAAATGTTTGAGAAGAACAGACTTGTTATACTTAATAACCTCTGCAGGGATCCCATCTTCACCTGGGGCCTTTCCGTTAGCAAGAGAATCTATTTCTCTACTAAGTTCTTCCATAGTAGGCATTGCATCTGGTTCTTCTATAACTGGCATTTGTTTGATGGCGTCACATGCATCCTTGCTAACTTCATTCTCGACTGCATACAACTCGAGGTAGTGTTCAACCCAGCATTCCATTTGTTTGCCTTCATCAGTAATGATTTCACCCATCTTGGACTTCAGAGGAGCTGTTTTTCTGACAGTTGGTCCAATTGCTTTCTTGATACCATCGTACATTGCCTTAGCATCCCCAGAATCAGTCACTTTCTGTATACCTACACATAAATTCAGCCAGTAGTCATTTGCGCATCTCCTGGATGTTTGCTGTGCCCTGTTCTTTGCTTTTCATAGGTCATCTCAAGTTCTTTCATTTGGGTTTCTTTTGTAAGCAAGCAGGGCTTTCCATTTAGCCTCAGTGACTGGTTCCATTTCTTCGAAATTTTGCTTGTACCAGTCCTTATTTCTTTTTCCTTTTATTCCATAGGCCAATACTGCTGAGTTGTAGATTGCACCCGAGTGTTTTGCCCATTTCTTATCAACATTCCTTTCTGCTTGCATGTTTCCTGGGAAAGCACTTTCAAAATTACTGGCAAAATCCTGCTTTCTTTGTGTGTCATGAACATGATCTGTGTTGATACGGGGATGACCTCTCAGTTTAGCGTGGTGACATTTCTTAGGAGTGAGCCTCAATGTGCACACCACCAGGGCGTGGCCAATGTTGCAATCAGCACTATGATAACTTCATGTCAGTAGCACATTTTTGAGACCAGTACACCTAGCTATAACTAAGTCAAGTTGATGCCAGTGATGAGAGCGCGGGTGTCTCCAAGACAACTTGTGCTGATCCTTAAGCTGGAAATATGTGTTTGTAATACAGAGTCCATAAAAGCAGCAAACTTCAAGCAGTGTCTGGCCATTTTCATTCATTTTTCCCACCCCATGATGTCCCAGGCAATTCGGCCATATGTCATTATCTGATCCAACTCTAGCATTAAAGTCCCCTAGAATATACAGTGTCTCAGTGCTAGGTACCTTGGCTATTCTGTCACTGAGTAAATCATAAAACAGATCTTTCTCTTTCATGCTGGATGATAAGGTGTGAGCGTACACATTTAGGATGTTGACAGTGCCACTTGAGGAGCATATTTTGAAAGCAATAATTCGCTCTGTTCCACTGGACGGTGGCACAGTACAGTCCAGGAGGGTGTTTTTAACAGCAAATCCTACACCATGAAGTCTTGGCTTGTCTTGAGACTTCCCCTGCCAGAAGAATGTGTAATTATCCTCCCTGATAGAGCCCACATCTGGAAGCCGCATCTCCTTCAGTCCCGGGATGTAAACATTCAAATGATGGAGCTCTCTGTCAATTACGGCAGTCTTACGGATGAAATCAACCTCTTGGGCATCGTCAATGTACCTTGGACACATGGTTCTAACATTCCAGGTGGCAATACGAAATAGTGATTTCCTTATTATTTCATTTTTGTTGTTGGTACGTGTACTATATCAACCTGCTTGTGAAAGATTACTTCTAAGCTCCACATGCCCCATGAAGCAGGTGGATAGTGGTGGGGCAGCACCTTATTGGCTGGGGGCTGCCCAGCTTGAGGCGGACGGTAGCTGTCCAATGAGATGCAATGATCTCTCCCACCATCAGAAGTGGCCCCTGGCACTCGAGTCTTACGCCAATCAGACAGAGCTTATAACCGGTAACTGCCTCTTCCCGTATTGTGCCGAAGTCCTTGGACGTCACTGAAGTGTCCTCTCCAGGATGCTACAAACCTGAGCAATAAATATGAAGACTCATGAGTTGCCCAATCATCACAGTCTCCCTCTCGACATAAATGATAATATCCAGAGGAAAGGCAAGCTAATACGTCTGGTATCACTTCGGTTGCAGGAGCTGCCGGAAGGGGACATAGTGCGCCTTCCTACCGCCTTTGGGGCCCCACTCCAGAATTTCTTTCAGGGTTTTCTCCCTTAGCCTTCATCCCTCCTGAGACCAACCACAAGGTAGTGGTGTGTTAAGGTAATTAGAGACAGAAAAGGAATGGTAACTGAGGAGAGGGTAGGGAATAGAATATATAGGATATAGGATATATGACGAGTCGTTGTGAGGCACACTTTGTCTGGCTCCTCTGCTGAGACCTGCTCAGCTAGGTTGGACCTGCCAGTAGCTACGCTACCACCGATATAGCTCTCAGCTTCCTTGGAGCACACAAACTCTCTCGCCCACACGGACAGTGCTACAATAAGGCTCATGGGTTAACCAAGCAGTATCACACAGTCAAATAGGTCCAGTCCATATACCACAATCACCAGTAAATCAAAACAGCTCTCCCTACAAGAACATTTGCAACAGTACACTAGTTTTGAAAACTGGAACAGAATCTGAAACCAAGCCAACTCCAAATAACTACCAATCATATTTTCCACACCACCTTTGGCAGCTCTTGATAAAATGACTTTTGGATACAAACCAAATAAGTATGCCTGAGTAGCTCTCCAAAGCTGCACAAGACCTAATCTGAATTTTCTCCCTTTCTGATGAGCTTTGTCACACAAGTTACTCTACAGAACCACAGTGAAACTTCACTGAACTCACTATTTATGTTGACTTTTGCACGAATACCATCAATAATTCAACATCCAGGTTGAGCTTTCTGAAACAGTGTCCTTACAAGTTGATCCTGTACAGAGTGATATGTACTCATATAACTTCCATACTCATTTCTGTCCACAACTGCTCTGCCATTACAACAATATAAAATCATGTTGGAGCCATTAACACAAATAAATGAACTGCATTGGGCCACTTTTAATAATGTATAGATTATTAAATGCAGTTGCTGTGATGTGCAATAGTGGCCAAGTCCATCCAACTGTACTTCATCTTTGCTGTCTGTTATGTTGGTATGAGAGCATTCAGGCACCACCAGAAACAGAAGCTTCTTGCTGCCTCTTGAATCTTTCTCTCGTTACAACCAAATACAACATGCATTCAATAAGTAATACAACACCTTTTTTCTCAAAGCAGATTGGTTTTATTCAGGATTCCAATGCACCATATTATGCCCCACTCTTTTGTCTAAAAACCATATTTTTAACATCATGTCCATTCAATGTGACAGCCTAATGCCTCGTTGCTGGGATGGCCTGAATGCCTGTATGCTTTCTTTTGGCAGAAAACCAGAGCATCACAGACATTCACAGGTGCTTGCAAGATGTCTATTGAGACCTGGCAATGAGCAAAAGCACATTGAGTCATTGGGCAAGACATCTGTCACCATCACAACAAGGTCGCATCAAAGCTGACATCTTGCAGCATTGATAACCTCCCTGTCATCCAATATTGCTTCCTGTGGAATGTGTCTTTCATTGGGCCAAACAAATAGAAGTTGGAAGGTATGAGATCCGAGCTGTAGGGTGGATTAGAAAGAACACTCCACTGAAGTTTTGTCCTTTTTGATCCACAGACTTGTGTGAAGCCTTGCATTCTCGTGGAGAAGGAGTTCATTTGCATTTAAGTGACACTGAACTCGCTGAAGTCATTTCTTCAATTTCCTGAGGGTCAGCCAGCATGCAGGAGATCAGATAGGCCTGCGTGGCCTTGTGGCAATGATGATAGATGCCTCCCTTAATGACTAGCTGTACTTTTCTTCATTTCCAGGTTTCCATAGACATCCTGCAAGCACCTATGAGTGTCTGTGACACTCTGGTTTTCTGCCAAAAGAATCTCAATTACAGCTTTCTGCTTGGAATGCACCTCCATTATGGACACCATTTTAAAGGCTACATGTAGTGCTGCAATCCATCAGAACTGTGTGAAACTAGGGGAATTGAAGCAGGAATTTTCCATGATGTCCCACAAAAAATTCCCCATTTTTTCACCCAAAACTGACAGAGAAAAAAGTGTTTCATAACTTATTGAACACTCTTGCACATACAACACATATAACATCATTGTACACTAAGCTATCATATCCATACCTTTTAGATTTACAGTTGGCTGTAATTCAATGTATAATGAGTTGAGGCAACGCATGACCTGTAACACAAAGCACAAAATTATTTTGGCACATTACAAGTTCCACAAGTAGAATTAAAATATAAACAGGCAAAACATCTGAATCTACTTCTCTTTCTACTGTTTAGTAATTATTTCTTATGTGGGTGTATATGTGCTTAATGTCAGGACTGTTTTACAGTGCAGGCTAACCTCTGCCAGGCAGAATTTTATTTTCATATTTAATAGTTATATTTGAACTGTCAATAATTTTGCTAAGTTGGTATAACAGTTTCATTCAGTGTGGCTCTATAGGAAGTTTTTATCTCATTTTATATGTTAAGTATTACATAAAACAATATTAGTGATTGTTATGATAAGTTCTTTGTAAATGGTGAAACACAAAGTAACACATACACTGGTGATTGTGGTACCCAGAACAGGAGGGTGCCACTCTACAATCGAGGGTAGATCCAGCACTGATTACACACACAAAGAGAGAGAGAACTTGGTCACACTAGGATTTTGGCAGCCTCGACTCTCGCTTTCACGAGGGGATTAGGTGAAAGGACAACAGCACCTGAATGACTGGTCTCAAGGAGGAGGTGCTAACTCTCCGATGTACCCGTTGGGGGCCAGAAACATGCTGACCGGCACACTACTGGTGTAACATGACATCTCTTCTGGACTGGGTCGTCATGCAAGTTCCAGCGGGCCATGCCCATGGAATTGATAGTCTTTGGAGACACACTGTGGCACGTGTCAGAGCAGTGTGAGGTTGCTTGCCCTAACCTCCCACATTCACAGAGAGCAGGCATGTTAGCCTATCAACAAGGTGGACAATTGCAATCTCAAGAATTACTCAAGTGTCTTGCATTTCCAAGTAGAGCACACTGGTCAATTTACCATGTCTAGTAATGCTACCCCACAAGTGATTGTCCTTTTGTTTCTCTTAATAAGAACCATGTGCCTCTCACTGATGAGTAAACTATTGCAGAAGCATTTCTTCATCTGAACCTCAGTGTCGACAAGTTGTTAAACCCCAATCCTCATTTGATGATGCCATCTGGGATGATCTACCACACATAGTAGCGCTGTACCCCACATTTGTCTTTCCCTTATTGAAAACTACCAACTCCAGACCACTAACAATGAAAGTGGCCACATAAGCCTCCTTTTTCTGCTTCAGTCATTGTGCCAACTACTCTGATCCCTCATGCAAACACGGCGATGAGGCACTTGGCTGGACACACCCTCAGAGACTTGTCTGAGATTTCGGCTTGATGATGCTGAATCCATGGCACTGCAGAAGTGATGCTAGAAGATGTTAATCTGTGGTAGTAGTAGCTTTACTCATCCCTAGATCTCTTTTTACAAGGATATAGGACATGTCAAAGTATTTACAAGTGTAGGCCAATTTAAAATAAGCTAATTCATATACACATACATTTATAGACTTCTAGTTAGAGACAATCATTAGATTTACTGCTGGTATACAATACTTTTTTTTACAAGTAACTTATTAAATAATGTAATGCCACACTGTTCACTCATATCTCACTATCAGTCTCTGCACACATTACACACACATTGTTTCATAACACTTCACTCACTACACACACAAACACACACACACATACACTGGTGATCTCTGGGCCATTTTCTGTACCAAAACTTACCATTTGCTATCGTGAAAAACTGAGCCAGCATCCCTCTATAATGAGTGAGATGTTGAGCTCAGAAAGAGAAAGAGGTGTCAGTGTTTGGTAAGTATTTATAGAAAAGGAAATAAACACATAGTGTTATGAAGAATGTTGGATATTTTATTATCTTTATTATTATTTATTTGTATAACTTTTTTTACCAAACCGCCAGCTGGGTTGGTCGAGCAGTTGTAGGCACTTCAGTCTGGAACCACAGTACCGCTGCGGTCGCAGGTTCGAATCCTGCCTTGGGCATGGATGTGTGTGATGTCCTTAGGTTAGTTACGTTTAAGTAGTTCTAAGTTCTAGGGGACTTATGACCTCAGATGTTGAGTCCCATAGTGCTCAGAGCCATTTCAACGATTTTACCAAACCCGGAATGTGTTTTATCTAAGTAATCCTTCCATGTATAAAATGTATTGCATAACAAGTACTTTTTAGCTGACTTTTTAAATAGGTGTATTTTTGCAATTTCTTTAATCTCATTTGATAATTTATTGTGCAGTTTTATTCCTTCGTAGAAAATGCTGTTTTGAGTTTTTTGTTTATTTTTTCTTGGTAAATGTAAGTTGAGTCTAGCTCTTGTTCCATGGTCATGGACAGAGCTGTTTGTGCAGTAATTACAAATGTTATTTTTGATGTATACAACTGACTGATAAATGTATTTGCACGGTGCAGTTAAAATCCCCAGTGTTTTGAACAGATCTCTACAATGAGCTCGACTACTATTATTAGTTATTATTCTTATGGCTGTTTTCTGGAGTTTGAAAATTATGTTCATGTTTTATGCATTTGTTCCCCAAAACAGAATGCCATATCTGAGAATTAAGTGTACATATGAATAGTTACACACTGATGTTAGGAGTCTAGGGGCATAACCTGCTGATGATATTCTGTTTGCAAGTACCTTTGTGTGTTCACACCACTTCAACTGAGAATCAACATTCATTCCTAGAAATTTTTCATTTGTTACACAGTCTATAGAGGTGCCATCTATATTTAATTTAACATTGTCATTTTCCCTCTTCAAACTGAAATTCATGGCATTAGTTTTATTTATGTTCAATGTCACTTTATTGCTTATTGACCAATTGTAAACTTCCTTGAGAGTTTCATTTGCTTTATCTGCAAGGAGTTCTCTTGTTTTCTCAGTGACTATAATATTACTGTCATCAGCAAAGAGAATTTTTTCACCATGAGTTACACTACTGGGAAAGTCATTGATGTATATCAGGAATAGTAGTGGTCCTAGTATGCTACCTTGCAGAACCCCTATATTAATATATTTTGGTTCTGGTAAGTGTTTTACTAAATGTTTAGATGTATTTGAAGTAAGTGTTATCTCTACCTGTTGTCCCCTATCTGATAGGTATGATCGAAACCAGTCATTAGTTACCCATCTTATTCCTAATGCTTCTAACTTATTTAATAGAACCTGATAGTCGACTGTATCAAAGGCCTTAGAAAGATCCAAAAATATGCCTGTGTCACACTCATCTATATCAAGAGCATCAAGTACAACTTTTGTGAATTCTACTATGGCCAACTCTGTATTTTTGCCACTTCAGAAACCAAACTGTGATTTCCTTAAAAGATTGTATTTATTCAGGTAATTCATTAATCTGTCTTTCATAATTGCTTCTATTATTTTTGAGAATGGTGACAGCAGGGAAATGGGCAGGTAGTTTTCTATGTCTTCTGCATTACCTTTCTTAAGCAAAGGTACAACTCTTGCCTGTTTTAACTGCTCTGAAACTGTCCCTGATGTGAAGGATTCATTTACTATATTTATTAAGGGGCCTTGTATAATCTCTATGCATTGTTTTATTACATACATTGGTACTTCATCTAAGCCTATTGAATTTTTATTTTTTAGTTTTTGAACAGTTTTATTGACTGCATTCTCTGTGGTTGGAAGTAACATCATTGTATTTAGTGCAACATTACTTACAGGTGTTATGTTTGTTTTGGGGAATTTTTGCTGTAACTTCTCTGCAATACTTGAAAAATTCTCTTTTACATAGTTTGCTAAGTGTTGTGGATCATTTATTACCTTATCTCCCTCCCTTAGCAGTACATTATTCTACATTTGTTTGCCTCTCCCCATTTCCTTTTTTAGAACATCTGAGACTGCTTTGCTTTTATTCTCTGCATTATATATTATTTTGCCATTAAACAACTTTTTTGCAGCATTCAGCACCTTCCTGTAGATCTTTTTGTATCTATGATAGAAATTTAAGAATTCTGGATCATTGCGACTCTTTTTCATGGAAATGAGGTATTTAAGTGTTTGGGAGGACTTCTTAATACCTGCTGTTATCCATCTGCTTTTGTGTGATGTTGATACAGACCTGCATACATTTGGAAATGCCTTTTCAAAGTTCAGTTTAAATAATGTGGAGAATTTAGAGAATTTCTTATTCACATTGGTTTCCTTATACATTTCATCCCAACTTTGTTTTGCTAGTTCTTTTTTAAAAATCTTTTATTTTGATTTCTGATGGATGTCGTTTGTAGGCTTGTAGTTTAGGGAATGACTCAGTGCCTGATTTTACTGTTGCTATTTGACAGAGATGGTCTGATAGTCCAAGATTTTTTACTTATATCACATTCTTCCCTATTCTTATTTCGGCCACATGGTCAATTACTGATGAAGTCATTGTAGTAACCCTTGTTGCACTATTGACCAATAGGGACATGCCAAAACTTTGAAGGACATTTATGAGGGTGGTGCTGGATTCATTTATGATATTAGTGTCAATGATAATGTCCCCACACAGAATTATGCTGACCTTTGTACTTGGGACTTTATGTAGAATTTCCGTTAATTTATTGAAAAAAAATGTCCACACTACCACTGGGAGATCTATACACACATAAAATGATTAATTTCTTGGTGATATCAAGCCCTGTTAATTCAATAGCTGATATTTCAAAGTGTTTGTCTCCACTTACTGTACTGAGGTCATGTCTTGATTTGAATTGTGTTCCTTTTCTGATATAAATGCATGATCTTCCACCCCTTGAAGCAATTCTGCAGAGAGAGTTTGCCATATCATACAGTGATAATACTACATGTTGGATTTCTGTGTCTCTACACCAGTGCTCAGTAACACAAACTACTGTGCACTTCAAAGATTGTAGCTCAAATTCTAATAGTTGTATTTTTAATTTTTTATTGATTGCATATTTTGATAGAGGATTGTTAAGTCTGTGAAATGTCCCATGTTACTCTTTGCAATGGTTTGTTTTTCTTTGTGACATCTGGTGTGTGTGACAGTTGAAGTGTTAAAATCTGTCTTGTGAGTGGTTGTTTCTGTTGTGGGTTGGCAGGAGAGCCAACACCGTGTTATTAGAGGAAGCCGAAAGGCATGCGTTTTAGCTCACGCAGGCTGGCGTGAGGTCTGGAACAGGACAAGGAAATTAGAATTTAGAAAAACGGACGTAGCTAGTGGAGTACTTAACTTTAATCCATTAATGGTGAACATCGCTCTTGACTGTACATTATTCACAATATCAATAGTAACTAAACATGGCACCTTGCTAGGTCGTAGCAAATTACGTAGCTGAAGGCTATGCTAACTATCGTCTCGGCAAATGAGAGCGTATTTTGTCAGTGAACCATCGCTAGCAAAGTCGGTTGTACAACTGGGGCGAGTGCTAGGGAGTCTCTCTAGACCTGCCGTGTGGCGGCGCTTGGTCTGCAATCACTGATAGTGGCGACACGCGGGTCCATCGTATACTAGCGGACCGCGGCTGATTTAAAGGCTACCACCTAGCAAGTGTGGTGTCTGGCGGTGACACCGTAGTTTCAGTATTTTTTTAAACTGCTGGAGGTACTCTTTAAGCAGGAGGACCTGTTGTCTGGATTTATCCTAAAAAAGACATACTTCTACCTATAACAACAGGTATTTGACCATGTGTGACCCAAGATCCACCCCCTACATGTTCATGAATCAGCTGCACCAATCTTCCTTTCCCAGTCATGTTTAGGTGTAGGCTATGCTTAGTGAAACTCCATAGTCCTGACAGGCACCTGAGAAACATTAGCAAAGTTGGCTGCCCTCAGAGCCATCCCTAACCCCACATTGATTCACCTCACTGCTCCGTCAAGGTGTGGTCGATCATGACGCTGGAACTGCTCAATAAAGTGTACGTTGATGCCATGAGTCAGGGAAGCTATCTTGTCCTATGCCCCATCCCTGCCCAAACTGTTTCCCACCCCACCCACTATCACAATCAGCTGTTTGTGTGTCTGTATTTGTGGATAATAGCATCTGCCAAAACTCAGTACACTTGATGAGAGATGGGTCAATGAAGTGTTAAATTTGTGTGTGTTTTCTTTTCAGTCAGACTGTACTAGAAATAAATGTAAAGAAATGTAACTGTAATCTGTATGCCTCACCCACCTTTTATTAGGTTTGATTTACATATGTTTTGTATAGACTTAAACTATGATATTCTTCTTATTCACTACCTCTCACTGATATGTTGTGTTACATTACTGTTACTGCAAATAAAGAACCTCCTTAAGAGCAGTGGTAAAAATAAAGTCTCAGTATAAGAATTTGCACCCATATTCTGCAGTTTATTAAAATGACCTGTATAGCATTTAGTAACAATAAATAATAGGTATTTAGATGTTCAATGCTATTGCAAAAATGAGTTTTCTGGCTTTTTAAGAACTCTTAATTTTTTCTGTTTTAAACGTCAGCTGATTCTTTATTGTTGGTCATTCTCTGTATGAACTGTTTTGGCCCTTGTTGGGAATTTGAATATCTGTGTTTAGTTTAAGACTAATTGTTTATTTTGTGTTAGGGTTGGAATGGTCGTTTATCATTCAGTGTGATTGTAAGTGTGATTGATGAACTGTACTACTAGTGGATGAAAATGATCTATTGTCAATTGTTAAGGGAGTGGTTGGCGTAAACCTAGAGGTTTGTGGAGCCATCATCAGTATAAAAGAGGGAGTGGTTGTGGAACACAAATTTACTATATGGAGGTTAAACTAACAACTATTTCAAGGATTTTTCTTTCAGCAAATGAATGGGATATGTAAGCTTTTTTATTTACTTTCCTTTAATTTTGTGTAAATTGAAATAAATGCTTGAGCACAGGTACCAGCCTTAAGTCGGAATGAGTATGAATGATACATTTGGTATAACATTGGTTTTGATCCATTTTATCAAAATCCCTATAATGTTTTTACCAGTTGATGAATATCTGATGCTGATAATATGGGTGATATTAGGGATTGCAATTATCGAACCACTATCACAAATATTAATTTCTCTTTATCTCAGTAGATAATTATTGCATATCATGCACTTATTGTGCAGCTTTTTAGAACCAAACCACTGGGATCAGCAGCAACGACGGGATACTGACCATCAGGTAGCAATTGCAGGGCCCTGTATTGTCTAGACTGGCGCCAGTGTGGCACTAGTGCTCAAGACTGTGTTGGACATAGCCACAAAGAGTGAGGTCCTAGGGTCTGTCAAAAAGATCCAGATTAGTGAACCATGTCATGCAACCGGCCAGAGCAGAATAAATTATTTTAAAAGTCAAATCACCTGCTCAAAGAACACCTAGAATGTTGATTTTCACTAGTAATACTTTTCCTAGTAAAATATTGGGTCCCAGGCTGGTTGGGAGTTATTCTCTTGAGAAACCCAGTGACTATTTAATATTAAAATTTTTTCTTCTCCCCATGTGGGGGAGTAAGTGGAACAGGCTGATGCCACTCTCTGTATAGTAAAGACTTCTCTCTCTTGCAAAGCGAGAAGGAAGACCATTGGATGTTCTAAAAAAAATTGTAAATTTTCTAGAAATTTTGGCTGTGGGAAAACAGCCCACTGAATGATGTAAGTACACATCTGAGAAGTGGGAATGTGGAGTTCACTTTTCTCAAAATTGCATGCGTGTGAAGGCAGCTAATTGGATAACTTACAAACACATGATGTTGGGTCATAGAAAAATATCTCACTACCATGTCTTTAACAGAGCATTCTGATTGATAGTGTGTTCTTTTGCATGGGTTTTGTGCAGATCAGAGAGGAAAGATAGAATTTTTGTTCTCTTTGGATAGAGAAATGGAAGCAGACAATGAGACCTGGAGACAGTGAAAAGTGTACATTCTTACATTGTAAGTACGGTAGAGGACACACGTGTTTTTCTAAAAGTCAGTCAATCACATTATGAGTGACAACTAGTGGCTGGCTATAGACACCGCTTTATGAATCACTTGCCACTCCAACTCATTAACTATGGTGAGGTTAGATTGCAGCCCAGGAGAACTGGGGAGGAAAAGCAGTCAGGTGACTTTTGGTCCATAGCTTCTAAACTTGATCAGGTTCAGTAATATAACACTTGGTCGGAAATGTAAGGGCTCGCCCATGATTGAGCATACTTTGTCATCCAAGGCTTTTAATTCATTAGTTAGATGGAACCCCCTTTTAATACTAAACATGATGCTTTTTATATGAACCAACACCTGGGACTCATTTACAAGGGCCATTCTATTCATATCATTCAGTCTGTTGCACAACAGAATCATTTACATATCTGAGTGAAACGTGGGGAGTGATCTTCTCTCAGTTGATCTGAGTAGTACAGATCATTCTTACAGCCAAAGAAGCTCAGTGGCTCAGCTGTAGTCTTACTAACTTGATGTTCTTTCTAGCCACATACAACAAAGAGTATATTTGAACATGTCATGTAAGGGAACATTTCATGTATTGCTGTGTGTTTTTCTGTGTGTTTCCCATGATTGATTATGAAGAGAAGTGGAAAATGAGCTCTAACCTGGAAATAAATTATTTCCATATAATGCATTTTATTCCTCTGTGCATAAGAAATGTTCCTGAAAGTTTAGCCATACCTTTTTGTTACACCATGTATGTGGATACTGTCTGCAAAATATGTTGCAGATTAAGTTTGTGAATAAGTAATAAATTAAAATGTTATGCCTGATGTTGGAGTTTTAGTGCATGAACAGCAAAAATATAGTAAGTGGTAAATTTTTATTCTTTCATTTCCTTGCACAGAGAGAAAAGTTTCAAAAAGTTTGAAATTGCATGTAAAGTTCTCAGAAGTCCCTAAGTGCTTTCATTCTCAAATACTGGATGAATACATTGTGAGTAATGTTCATGTTGTGAGCTATATTGTCTCAAGGCATATACACAGTTTCTAACTTTAATTCTTGAGTTGTTGGTTTAGATCTTTAAGGTAAGATTATGCATCTTAATGATTAGATTATGATAATATTTTAAAGTTTTAAATTCAGTCAGTAGTTTACATGAAGTACCTAAAATCAAATTTTTGTTTCATTAGGAAATTGTTACGTAAGTAAGCAGCTACTGGAACCATGTGACAGTTTCAGCCATTTAATAATATAGTTCTGTACAGCCTATTTCAATTTGTCACCCAGGTAGACAACAAGAAATTTTTACCACCATTTTTCCATTTATGTCTATTTCTGGTACCCATACGTAATTTTTAACTTTTCAAAATTCTTTAATGTGAGTCTTGATGAGAATAATACCTAAGCTCTTTGCTGCAATAGGCCTGTTCATCTGCCATCTTTACTGTGCCATTAAGTTTGGGCCATTGAATAGAATATTTCTATCATGAAAAAAAAACTTTTACACTTGAGTTTAGTTTTGCTTCTAAGGTCCAGGTATTATGATCCCAGCTGTCTGTTATGAATCTCAGAATAGCACCCATTCTCTGTTATCATTTAAAATAGTTATTTTTAGTATTTGAGGTTGTGAGAGGAACATTTACTATGCTTTGGTAATGCATCCAGAACCAGACTTCTAAGGCATGAAATATTTGGAATACAGAAAGCACTGCAGTTGATGAAAATAATAAACCAAATTTGCAGGCTGATTCGTAACAGGCACGAAGCTCACCGTAAGGTCCTCCCGAGCCCAAGTGAACCGATGCTTCCTCGGAGTCGGGTTTTGTGGCTTCGAGGGATTTCAAGAATACGCACTCAAGTAAGTTTTCTGTTACAATTTTTGAAGAAGCTATTATTTCATCTCCTAACTCTAAGTACTGGAGAACCAGTCTCTCCCTCAAACCAAGTGAAGTGGCACAACGGTTAACAAATGGGACTCGCATTTGGGAGGATGACAGTTCAAATCCACATCCGGCAATCCAGGTTTCTTGTGATTTCCTTAATTCACTTCAGCCAAATTCCAGGATGGTTCCTTTGAAAGGGCACGGTCTGTTTCCTTCCACATCCATAAAACAATCAGAACTCGTGCTTTGCTCTAAGGACCACAATGTCGAAAGGATGCTGAACACTATTCTACCTTCTGTCTCGTAAATTTGTTTGTGTCTATCAGCAGTACTAAATATTTAACCTGTTGAAGTTAAGTACTAGCTAACTATTATAGCTCATAATGTATGTTACTTACCTAAATATTTAGCGTCGCCAATAGGCACCCATGAAAGTGTACAAAAATTTATTAGCTTTTGAAACTATTAGCTCCTTCTTCTGGGGGGTTGGGGAAGGTTTAAAAGGAAGGACAGCTCATTCCAGCCCCGGGATGACAATTGACCCACCTGTTGTCTTTGATTTTTTGCAATCTGTGCAGTATATATTACAGGATCTCTTGTTGGTTATTTGGTGCACATTCTATTTGCCAGTGTACAGCTGCCCTCCACCTTGCTCCACTCTTTCTTTTCTTTAAACTCAAATATTCCTTACCTGTGGCATGTGCTCCATGTTCTTCAATCTGTGCATATAACCAGCAATAAAGGAAACCAAGGCGACATTTTGAAAGGGAATTAAACTTCAGGCAGGAGACATAAACTTTTTATGACATTGTAATTCTGTCAGAGACAGCAATATACTTGGAACTTCAGTGGAATGGAATGAATAGTGCCTTGAAAATACAATATAAGATGAAAATTAATAATGGAATGTAGTCAAATTAAGTCAAGAAATAATGAAAATGAAACACTAAACATAATCAATGAGTTTTGTTATTTGGGCTGCAAAATAATTTACAATGATGGAATTAGACAAGATGTAAAATGCACACTGGCTATAGCAAGAAAATCATTTCTGAAAAGTAAAAATTCGTTAACATTGAATATACATTGAAGTGTTAGAAATATTTTCTGAAGGTATTTATCTGGAGGGTAGCCACGTACAGAAGTGAAATGTGGATGATGAACAGTGCAGGCAAGAAGAGAACAGAAGCTTTTAAAATTTGGTGCTACAGGACACTGAGGAGTACTACATCCATAGATGAAATAACTAATGAAGAGGTACTAAATGGAATTCATGAAAAAGAAGTTTGTGCCATTATTCATCTGAAGGAAGGGATAGTTTACAGGGTAATCCTGAGGCAACAAGAAATTGAGAAATTGTGAATTTAATACTAGTGTGTTTGGGGAGAAAGGAGGAGAATTGTTGAGTAAGACCAAGGGATGAATACTGCAAGCAAGTTCATTTTGGTGTAGCATGCAGCAGCTGTGCAGCTATGAAGAGGCTTTTGTACACTGGATAGCCTGAAGTGAAGAGCTACAGCAAATCAGTCTTTGCACTGACAACCCAAGTGCAATTTTGTTGTACACACAATGGACAGCTTTGACATGGTCACATGAAAAACCAAAAAGGTAATTTTTGTTGTATAATTCTGTCAGGGTCTCCTTAGGAAGGTCATACAAGGCTTTTTCTGTTGAAAATATTTTATTGGAATCAATTTGAGAGGCATTTAACAAGTTCTGCTTGGACATTCACATTAGTAATCTTGCATTTTATTTTACTGTACACATGTAATTAAATAATTTGAGTATTGTTTCAGAGTTATTTGACAACTTAGAATTGCAGTAACAATTCAAAGCTTCACTCAGGTAAAATTTCACTTACATAATATATTCCACTGATGGGGCATAATTTTCCCCACGGTGGAGTGCGGCTGTTTATGTAGTGTAGTCAGAGACTGATCTGACCTGTATTGGCTTGTCTGCTGCCCAGTTTCTCTAGATACTTCAAACAGGATGAAACCACAAAATGTGTTAGAACAACCTTGTAATAATAAGGATGACAGCTTACTGTCTTAAATATGTGGACATTGTGTTTGCATGCAGGATTATTTTCACAGCTATAACATTACAAATCTGAAAAATTAATCATATGTGAATAAACTGCTGTTAAACGTGTTTCAATATCTTGAACCATTCTGGAAATAACAGTGTCTTATGTGATTATCCGTGTAAGTAGTAGCAATGGTGCATGGAATATGTGTCTTACGACCCACATGTCAGATTTATGAAATGTATCTAACGGGGCAAGAGAGGGAGGGGTCGGGGAGTAGCGAGGACGGGAGAGACGTTAGTGAGGGGCTACAAGGGGTAGGGGGTGGCTAGGTATATAGCCAGAGCTGACTCTATTCTGTGTTCTTGAGAGCAACATTACTCTTGCCTGTTTATTTTAATTGTTGAAAACAGAAATGGAGGATGCAGATCCTTGCCAAGTGCATCGCATCCGTACCGAAACATACTGTCTGTGACATGAAGTACCAGATCTCAACCAGTAATATTTTGGAGGTTGTTCAAGGATATTTTCTGAGCATCCTGGAACAAGGGACTTATGGTCCCCAGTGACTCAGTAAAGAGTGATAATGTAATTATGATTTACTCACATTTTAACCCCAATTTCCATCGTATCTGTGCAAATACCTTTACAACAGTGAGAAAGCCTGTAATATTCAATCATTTTAACATTGAAGGATCTAGTTTCTTGTAGGTGCCTATTCACATATGGAAGTACTGTGACGTGGATGCTGTTGCTATGGGGACAGTGCAGCACAACACTGCTGTTTGTAAGTATATATTATTTTTTGCTGTATCCCTTCGTGCGACAGTGGTGCACTGTGGCATGTATTATAAAGTTAATTTAGTGAGAGGGAAGTACAATATTTTATTTCACTTATCCTTTGTTCACCTTCACAACAGTTTTGTGATGGTCACAAGCTGTTGATAAGTCCTACACCCTGCAAGTGGATCTTGTAATTTTTATTTTTCCTAAAAATTAATTTAGTCCATTTTCATATGCTACATTGAGTTATTAGGTTGAATTATAACATTTCAGTTTCCCCATGTGATAAAAAAATGTATTTATAGCATTATTGGTTGGAATGTGACAGAAGGATGAATTACACAACTGTTTCTTCAAAAAGTGATTTCCATGGATACAGCTGAAATCCGTGGTACAAAAATGGCAAAATGAATTGACCAGTAGTGCACTGCAACAACTAAAGTAAAGATCAATACCAAATTAAATAATTTTCTTTTACCTCTTAGAGCATACACATAACATTCAGAGAACCCGTACAGGAAGTACATAGTGGCCAACTCTTCATCAGTAAATCTATCCATACTACTGTGCATCACAACAACTAACACAGCTGGAAAAAGAAACCCTAAACAGAACCAATCAGACTTGAGGGTCTAGTGAAAAGTGGGAATTGCTGTGGGCAACAGTAAGTTAATGGATCAGGTTTGTTCTAGACAAGACACACAGGATATTCTGTCAAGTGTTGCACTATTATCCAGATATTTTCAGTGCAATACAGACAGAGAGATAAATGGGGGTAAGGAATCAACCGAGATCCAATTACTCTTGAGGTCACAGGTCCCTTGTATAAAAACACTTTAAAAATATCCCTGAACAATGTCCCAAGTTTTATCAGTGTAGTTACACGAAGTGAACAACATAATTGTTCATTTGTTTGTCTGACTGATGAGAGCGTCTCGTAGAAGTGTTGAACACTTGTAACTTTCTGGGACTTAGAGAAATACATCATACATATCAAAAGAAATATTTTGGAAAACTTAAGTAAGTCTCTTCTGTGGCAGAAACTACAAGTATTCTCCATCGTCCAATGTATCTATGCAGTAGAGATGGGCAGATAACAGCCCGCACAGACACGGATAAGCAAGTATTCTACTCCCCGATTCGTTAATGGAGCAGCAAGTAACATTGATGTGTGATACAATAAAATTTATGCTTTGGTATAAACCTCAAAATGGTTCACAGAATTTAGATCTAGAAGTATATGTGAAACCTCAACATTGCTGTAATTGGTGCATTTCCCCCCACATTTGCAGATCAGAGTGGTGAACGCTTTCCGCGAAGGAGTGGAGAAGCGCGTGAACCTGGAAGACCCCGCAATAATCGAGGCCCTGCAGAAGCACGCGACGTACTCGAGGCGACTGTCAGCCAGTTTCTCGGTGCCCACATAGGGGCGGCAGAGTGGGGCACGAGCAACCAGCCAATTGTTGGCATGTGGGGCAACAGCAGCGTGGCTAGTGGTGCTCTGTGGGATGTGACCTCACAGTTCCACTGCAGGTGCTGTTGTCCTGTCATGATGATTTGTGCATCTCATATGAGTGTTTCCCTATGGAGACCATTGTTGTCTGCTTCTCTGCAAATGGATGACATTTGGATTTCACTAATGACAGACTCAGCTTCATTTATCACAGATCAGACACTCAGTGACAGTGAACAGTGTGCTACACAGGTTCAAATTATTAGATGTTTACTTTCTGTGATGGTAGTGAAAGTTGAGACAGCTGTTAACATTTGACTGATGAAGGTTCGGTGTTTGAGTTAGCAGCTTCAAACTGTTTGAGTTAGCAGCTTCAAACACAATGTATTTTGTACTCAGAAATACAAATGTGTGACAACATATATTTTTATATAGTTAATATGCATAAATGTACAACTTTTATATAATTAAAGAGAAAATATGTTAAGCTGAAATCCTATATGTAGTATGATGCAAAATACATGAGTACATTTCTTTCTCCTGCCATGAAAGCTTCATATAAATCTCATAAATCAGAAAGTAGTCCAATTAAATCAGGTAACATTGAGGGAATTAGATTATAAATGAGACACTAAAAATGGTGGATGAGTTTTGCTATTTGGACACCAAAATAATGGATGATGGCCAAAGTAGATAGCATATAAAATATAGACTAGCAATAGCAAGAAAAGCATTGCAGAAAAAACATAAATTTGCTTAATGACTAAAAGAAGGGATTAATCTGAAGGATACATCCTGAATCATTACAGAATTGTCAGTTTGGTAATGGAGCGAAAGGAGGGGGGGGGGGGTAAAAATTACAGGAGGAGGCTGAGGTATGAGTGCAGGTAAGCAGGTTTAAACGGATGTAGGTTGTAGTAGTTATACAGAACTAATGAGGCTTGCACATGATAGAATAGTGTGAAGAGCTACATCAAATCTGTCTTCAGACTGAAGGCCACAATAACAAGACATCAAGTGCTCTTAACAGTTAGAGATCAGTCACAGGCATTCAACTGATGTGTGGTCATTTGCTTCTGAATAAAGCTGTTTGGGTTTTTATCCTAAATTTTCACTTGCCAAAACTTGTTTCTGATTTAACAATACCCATCCTTTCAGCTGCAATATAAGATTGTTTGGTATATTTTGCTTCATTTCAAGCAGATCATTTTTACATATATTTATGCTGTCAGTTGTCAACTTCTCTCTCTCTCTCTCTCTCTCTCTCTCTCTCCCGTTTTTAAAAAAGTAAGTTGTGCCTAATGTTGCTGCCAGTTATTGACAATCAGAAGAACATATATCAGAGAATATATATATCAGTTACTTTTTAGACACACTGCAAAAACATTTTATTTTGACAACATCATGGCCTCCCCTCCCCTCCCCCTATTGTCTCATCAACTCAGAGCCATCAGTATCTGACACAAAGTGAACTCAAATGCCACCAACAAGATATCAGATGATGTAAGGGATATTTTCTGTTTAGTTGGGTATAAGGGACCCATGGCCTGTGGTCTCCACTGGCTTACAGAGTAATTGCATTTCGTTTGAATTCTTACCCCTTTTATATGCCTGCCTATATTGCACTGAAAATACATTCACAGCACTGCAGATGCTGACTGTGAGTGCTATGTGTCTTGTTTGAAAACAAACTTGTGCATTCACTCAAGGTACTGGTCATACAAACAGCGGACACTCACATGTGCAGGAGAGGACATGCAATGGAGGGGGAGAACATTGCAGCATAGTAGATGAGAAAAGGGGTGAGGGGCAGCATTAGCATACAAAGGAGAATGTAAGTGGGTTTGTTGTACAAGCATAGCCTTGTGGAATGTACAGTTTGGTCATGAATAGTAGCTTCATTGTTAAGAAGATGTTCACATCTTTCAAATAATTACAGAACACAATTGCACATTACAATTAATACAGTTCATCATTTAACATTATTTATTTATTTTAATTTTTTATTTATTTATTTGGTCCTGTTGATTACATATTATACAACCAGTGTACGAGTAATATAGGACAAGTCAATCGATACAATACACTAGTACATGAACATTTATACATCACATTGCACAGACATTTGTTTATTTATCAAAAACAATTACTTTCAGGCAGTATTAAAGCCTGCATTATGCCAAAAACAGTTTAAGTGACTGTTTAAAATAGTAGAATAAGTGATAGTGCATATTTTTATGCTACTGGCATATATAAGCAGGTAAATTTGCTTTATGGTCATGGTTCGGATTGAAAACAAATTTTAACTGCACTCATTAAGAGGTTTAAGTGAATGCTCAAGAGTGTGGGATACATGGGAGTTCTCATTGTCTCATAATGACATAGATAAATTTACATTTTATCACCACAATTTCAGTTAAACTACAAGTAACAGAATCGCACTTTATCTCTAAGGAAGTGCTTTTCTCAGGCAGATTCCCCCACTCTTATACCTTATAACTCTAAGTATTCATTCATTTTATAGAAAGTTTGTTCGATGAGGAATAATTTTAGTTTCCTTTTGAAAACCTGTACATTATTTATTTCCTTTTTTATATTGACAGGGAGCTTACTGGAGGCCTTTATACCTGACTCAGTAACTCCTCTATGTACTTTAGTGAGAGTTACAGAGCCTTGTTGAAAATTTTTCACCTGTCTTATGTCCTGGTTGTGGATGTCACAATTTTTCTGAAACAGTTCCCTGTTGTTGGCTACAAATAACATCAGTGAGTATATATACTGACTTGTGATGGTAAGTATCCTGAAAGATTTGAAGAGACCTCTGCAAGATGCCCTGTTAGGGTCCCCACATATTAGTCTCACTGCTTGTTTTTGTATTCTGAAGACTTTTTCAACACCTGCAGCATTTCCCCAGAAGATTATGCCGTAGGAGAGAACAGAATGAAAATATGCAAACTATGACAACAACATGATTTCTCTGTCCACTAACTGATGGAGAGCTCTTAGTGCAAAGCACGATGAGCTAAGTTTCTTGACCAGCTGATCAATTTGTTCTTTCCATCTAAGGTGACTGTCTATCTGGATACCTAGGAATTTTGTATGTGTGGTTTCATTAATTTTGTGATTCTTAACATGTATTTCAGGAACTTTATTTTTTTAAATTTTTTGTCAGAAACTGTATCACATTGGTTTTTGAAAGCTTTAAGGTTATTCTATTCACAGTGAACCATTTGTGTACTTGAGTAGAAACTGTCATGGCTGTATCCTGCATTGTGGAGTTGGGTCTTTGTACGAGGATACTTGTATCGTTGGCAAACATTACTATTTTTGTTCTGTTATTAATAGTGATTGGTAGATCATTAATGTCAATCAGGAAAATTAGTGGCCCAAAAATCGATCCCTACAGGACTCCATACTTTATATTTCCCCAGTCTGATTTTAATTCTGTACCGATCCCCCTTAAGACAACCCTTTGCTTCCTGTTCTGCAAGTATGATTCTATTCAGGTCAAATATTTGTCTTTAATGCCATAATGTAGAAGCTTTTTTAAGAATACGTTGTTATCTACACAATCAAATGCCTTGGCAAGGTCACAAAATATCCCCACTGGATACTTTTTGTAATTTAATTCACCTAAATTTCATCTATTAGGCTAAATATAGCTCTCTTTGTGGAGGAGCTCTTATGAAAACCAAACTCTGTAGGATCCAGTAAGCCATTTTGTGTAGTGTGACTATAAATCCTATCATACACTATTCTCTCAAATACCTTTGAGAACACTGGCAGCAGAGAGATGGGCCAATAGTTGGATATTTCATACCTTGCTCCACTTTTGTGGATTGGCATCACTACAGCATGTTTTAATCTATCTGGAACACACCAGTTTCCATAGATTGGTTGCACAAATAGCACAATATATAATTGATTAAGTCTGCACATGATTTTAAAATCCTACTTGATATACCATTGTTTCCACAGGAATCTGAGTTTTTGAGTAATTTTATGGTTTTTTCAATTTCTTTAGGAGTTGTATTTCTGAAATGAAGTGCTACTTTAGATGTTGTTTGCATGTGGTTAAGTAGTTCAACAGGTGCTGTGTGAGACTGTTTATTATGGTTCACTGTCTTTTCACCTATATTGAGAAAATTTTTTTTGAAATCTGAGGCTGCAACTTTGTGGTTATTATTGCCAGGTTTTATGTTCCTATTTGTCTTACCTTTTATGATGTGCCATATGGTTTGTATTTGATTGTTTTAGTTGCTAATTTTTTGTGCATAATGCATCTGTTTGGCCCTCTTGATTACAATTGTTAGAATTTTACAGTATTTCTTGTAATGTAACTTTACTGCTGGGTCTGTTCTAGTCCTCTGTTGTACATACAGATCTCTCTTTTTGTTACATGATATTTTTATACCAGTAGTTAGCCAATCTTTCCTTTTACTACAGGTTGGTTTGATTTTAATCTGTCTTTGGGGGAAAGAAGCTTCAAAATGTTTAAGGAATAAGTTCAGGAAGGAGTTGAACTTCTCATTCACTGTATCAGCCTGGTATACTTCCTTCCATTGTTCATGGCATAAACTATTTCTGAATAAGCAAGTAGATTCAGCATTTATTGTTCTAACATGTTTAACTTGGCTATAATGACCATGTGCTGTTTTTCTGCTGGCAAGTTCTAAGGTTGTCATTTGACCATCGTGATCAGACAGACCATTTGTTACTGCCCGTGTCATCACTTCATTGTAATTTGTGGGATCTAGGAATGGATTATCAATCAGGGTCTTGCTGTGTCCATATACACCTGTTGGGAATGAGATCATGGGGAGCAGATTGAAGGTTAACAGTAGTGATTCTAATAGTTTCTGATTTGTTATTTTTTGTGAGTAAGTTTATGTTAAAGTCACCACTTATGATGACATTACTATTGTTTCTATAAAGTTTAGTAAGAACTGTTTCTAGCTGAGAGAGAAATTTTTGAATGTTTCCCATAGGTGCCCTGTAAACTGTTACTATGACCAGGAACAGTTTTTCAAGCTCTAATTTGACTGCACAACATTCAAAGTGATCTTCAACACAGTATTAAGATACATCTATAACTTGTGACCTAACAGTATTGTGTGTGTAAATTGCCACTCCACCTTGCCTTAAGTTGCTTCAACAGTAGGAAGAACCAATTTTGTTACTATTTAAATGTAGCTTATTAATTTCTGTAGCTTCCAAGTGATGTTCAGTTAAGCAGAGCACATCAGGAACAATTCTGTCTGTGTCAGCTGTTTCTTGCAGAGAAAGCAGCGGCTCTTCTTTTTTATTCAAAAGACTTCTTATACTTTGAAGAAATATTTTTAAGCAATATAGCATATCAATTGTATTTGTAACTGGTTCCTTAATGTTAGTTTTCTCACAAGTTAAATTATCAAAAGGTACAACATTTACACTGTGCTGTCTTCTGTTCTTTAGCCTAAAAAAGGTCTTATTGGAGTGTTGACTATTACTGCAATGTGTTGCTGTGGGAAAAAAACCACTATTTTTCTTTTCTGTGGTTGGCGATGAAACACGTTTTGTCATTACTGTTGAATTTGTAGTAGAACTATTTCCTGTGTTTCTTTCAATTAGTTTTTGTGCTAAGAACCTTTTCCCAAGACTGTTCAAATGAAGCCCATGTGAAGTATGTAATCTTCGATAAACACCACTTACATCTAGAACGTTTACTTTTTAAACTGTTTACATACATTTGAAAGCTGTTCATTTGCAAGTTTGATCTCTCTCTTCACACTAAACGACTGATGTAAGTCATATCTATGTGAAATGTTTACATGTATTATATTTGTGTGTCCTAGATAAAACATGCACCTCTTTAGTTCTTGGCAGGCTACTGATGTTTCATTACGGTACACGTCATTAGAGCCACCGAGTAGTACAATGAAATCTTCGGACGACAACTTACGGATTTCCTCTGACTGTATATACGTACACATTTGAGAGAGAGATGCTCCAGGCTTCATGAATCCTGTTACCTTCACAGTTTCAGCAACTTCCTTTATACGAGAAGCAATCTCTCGTCCATGACTATTGGCAAGAATCATGAGCTTCCTCAGAATACTATAATGCGATTCATGTTGATGAATGGTTTTTGGAACAGAAACAGCAGCATCACATGGAATTTGATGATCTCTCTGTTGAAGTTCAGAAGTGGTAGTGCTTTCAGGAAGAGTCACTGCAGCATTTGATGATTGAGAATGTTCTGTATGAGCTTCAAAAGCACCATCGTTACTGTCAACATCGAGCACTTCAGATCTGTTGGTTAGCAGGATATTTGTGGCCCTGCTTAGTATATCGGTAGGCCTACACATATCACACTTCCATGTTTTTGTAAGCTTCTCATTTCCTTTCAATGAGCAGTCCTTTCTTGCGCATCGAAAGTGAAGTTTTGTTTCACATATTACACATACTATACCACTTTTTGTGGTTTTCCCGCATTTTTTACAGTTGGTATCATATTTATTACTGCTGGTTCTAGTATCATTATCAATTACATGATCACTGTCTGTTTTATACTCATATTGATTGTTATTGGTATATTTGTATTTGTATTTGTATTTCAAGATCTTCTAACAACATAGCAATAATTTGGACTTTGCAGTCACTCTTCTGTAGTGCTTTGTCAAAGCCGTATTCATTACACCTTCTGCAACACCGTAGTTTTTGTCTTGGATCTGCTTTTACGCATGCAAAATGGTATACAGTTTTACAGTTGATGCAAATTATGCCCTTCACGGCACATGATTTGCAGTAGCAAAGTCTTTGTATTGGCTCTCATGATTCGTAAGACGAGGTACTAGCTACGTGTGCAGTTTCAGTATCATTCATTGTATTTCCATACATAAGAACAATGCTCCACACCCTACTTCTTTATTTTCTGTAGCCATGTCTGTTTCACTTATACTGGCAGTGTTGGCTGATTTGTTGATTTACTTTCATCTTCACTTGTGGAATAAGTATTGCTTCCAGCACTCTACTGCTATTCAAGTCTGTACCACTTCCCACATTTATGATCATCTCCAGCACTTGGTCCAGTAAACCTTCACTTGAAATGTAGTACTCTTCACTTTTCTTTATGTGCTCACAACATTTCTTCCAGTTTTCTTTTTGTTATGGAAATGATTTGTTTATCTATAGGTTTTAATAACATGTCCATTCAGAATGTCACATAAAGTTCAGAAACGCTTATCTTGACACTTGCCCAAGTCAGCACTATAGGACTCAATGCAGGGTGGTATGGAGGATGTTATAATACAGTATCCACATCTACATCTACATTTATAGTCTGCAAGCCACCCAACAGTGTGTGGTAGAGGGCACTTTACATGCCACTGTCATTTCCTCCCTTTCCTGTTCCATTCGTGTACGGTTCGCGGGAAGAAGGACTGCCGAAAAGTCTCCGTGCATGCTCAGATCTCTCTAATTTTACATTAGTGATCTCCCCCCGGAAGCAATATATTT
Source organism: Schistocerca cancellata (assembly GCF_023864275.1). Classification (NCBI taxonomy): domain Eukaryota; kingdom Metazoa; phylum Arthropoda; class Insecta; order Orthoptera; family Acrididae; genus Schistocerca; species Schistocerca cancellata. The sequence goes on along the minus strand of NC_064636.1, from coordinate 105,590,272 downwards.
GATATTTGATACCTCATCCAGAAATGCACCCTCTCGAAACCTGGACAGCAAGCTACACCATGATGCAGAACACCTCTCTTGCAGAGTCTGCCACTCGAGTTTGCTAAACATCTCCGTAATGCTATCATGCTTACCAAATAACCCTTTGAAGAAACGCGCCGCTCTTCTTTGGATCTTCTCTATCTCCTCTGTCAACCTGACCTGGTACGGATCCCACACTGATGAGCAATACTCAAGTATAGGTCGAACAAGTGTTTTTTAAGCCACCTCCTTTGTTGATGGACAACATTTTCTAAGAGCTCTTCCAATGAATCTCAACCTGGCACCCACCTTACCAAAAATTAATTTTATATGATCACTCCACTTCAAATTGTTCCGTACGCAACCCCCAGATATTTTACAGAAGTAACTGCTACCAGTGTTTGTTCCACTATCATATAATCATACAATAAAGGATCCTTCTTTCTATGTATTTGCAATACATTACATTTGTCTATGTTAAGGGTGAGTTGCCACTCCCTGCACCAAGTGCCTATCAGTTGCAGATCTTCCTGCATTTCGCTGCAATTTTCTAATGCTGCAACTTCTCTGTATACTACAGCATCATCCACGAAAAGCCGCATGGAACTTTCGACACTATCTACTAGGTCATATATATATGGTTATAATAGAAGGAAACATTCCACGAAGGAAAAATATACCTAAAAACAAAGATGATGTGACTTACCAAATGAAAGTGCTGGCAGGTCGACAGACACACAAACGAACACAAACATACACACAAAATTCAAGCTTTCGCAACAAACTGTTGCCTCATCAGGAAAGAGGGAAGGAGAGGGAAAGACGAAAGGATGTGGGTTTTAAGGGAGAGGGTAAGGAGTCATTCCAGTCCCGGGAGTGGAAAGACTTACCTTAGGGGGAAAAAAGGACGGGTATACACTCGCACACACACACATATCCATCCACACATATGCAGACACAAGCAGACATATTTAAAATATATTTTCTCTTTATTTTCTCTTTCTGTTTTTACCAGTAGTCTCACTTTGTATCCACCTTCCCCTTTTACTGTAATCTACTATACAATTTTATCCCGCCTATGTATGCTCAATAATACATAACCCACTTCCAAACCATAACCAAAAAAAATTTATTTTCCACTTTCAACACTACCACTAACCGTTTCTAGTTCAATAACAGCTGCTTTCACGTATTATACAACCATTTCGGCTAGTTCTAATAACTTTCACTTTATTTCCACTTCCGTTTTTCGCACATCACTGATCATTTTAGCCGCTCCCCACAGGTTTTAAGGTCATTATTTCTTCGTCAGACTATTGTTACCCCCAGTTTCGTAATCTTTCACCACAACACCACTCCTTTTAATACGTTTTTTCGAAATTTTCCCGAATTTTTCCGTCCTTTAACGTGATTTAGCGGCAACACAACCTCCTAACCTTTATGCACATCGCTGTCTACCAACCCAAGTTCACCACAGGATCAACTTAACCAACACTTTTTCGCCTTTTTTCATACCAGATCTCCAGTTGCTTTCTAGTTCACCTTAACTCTCCCCATATATTTCTATCTTTCATTTTTATTTCAACCTCATGTTAAACTTTCCACCTTCTAATACCATGTCACCCTCACAACATCTTTGTCCGCCGCTCGTGGTCTCGCGGTAGCGTTCTCGCTTCCCGAGCACGGGGTCCCGGGTTCGATTCCCGGCGGGGTCAGGGATTTTCACCTGCCTCGAGATGACTGGGTGTTTGTGTTGTCCTCATCATTTCATCATCATCCAGGAACGTGGCGAAATTGGACTGAGCAAAGGTTGGGGAATTGTACGGGCGCTGATAACCACGCAGTTGAGTGCCCCACAAACCAAACATCATCATCATCACCCTCACAACACCTCCACAATGACCCCATTAAGTTTTATTTACATTCCCTCTGCAAACATGCCTTCACCCTAGCCAGGTCTTTAAATATGTCTGCTTGTGTCTGTATATGTGTGGATGGATGTGTGTGTGTGTGCGAGTGTATACCCGTCCCTTTTTCCCCCTAAGGTAAGTCTTTCCACTCCCGGGACTGGAATGACTCCTTACCCTCTCCCTTAAGAACCACATCCTTTCGTCTTTCTCTCTCCTTCCCTCTTTCCTGATGAGGCAACAGTTTGTTGCGAAAGCTTGAATTTTGTGTGTATGTTTGTGTTCGTTTGTGTATCTGTCGACCTGCCAGCACTTTCATTTGGTAAGTCACATCATCTTTGCTTTTAGGTATATTTGTCCTCCGTGGAATGTTTCCTTCTATTATATATATATATATATATATATATATATATATATATATATATATAAAAACTCTTTGCCTTTACAAATGTCTGCTTGTGTCTGTGTATATGCGGATGGATATGTGTGTGTGTGCGAGTGTATACCTGTCCTTTTTACCCCCTAAGGTAAGTCTTTCCGCTCCCGGGATTGGAATGATTGGTGTCAGAGAACAAGTCAGCTACTTATTGTGATAAAGGGCATTATCTATAACAAGGACAGTATAATAGTGTGAATTAGATATTAATTTCTCCTTGAGCCACTTTTCATAATTTGAGAAATCTATGTTGTTGTGATAATCCTCTGTTTTCTGGCCAGATTTATGCCTTATGTAGGTATCTGGTACAAAACTGTCCTCCCTACCAGCATGGATATTGATAATTCTACTTCCTTACTAAACAGGTTTTAACAGACCCTGTAGTGAATTATCAGTCCACTCTTACAATGCTGTGTCAAATATCTGAAAATACTTCTCATCCATATAGATAGTTTGATGACATTCGTGTCTGTTCTCTTGGATACTTGTTAAGTAAGGAATTAATTACATGCTGATACTACTTTGTTCCTGATACTTTTCTATTATTTGCTGTCTACCTGAATCCTAGAATACAAAGAATTTCGCAAGGTGTGTTTATACTTTCTTCTGAATGTTTCAAACCCTGTAATTTGTTGTAGATTTTGTCCAAAGTGGATGTTCTTTTATCTGTAAAGTAGAAAGTATTCTCCACACAGTGAATGATTTGCTGATTAAAATGATCTAAACTGGCCTTCCATGATCTTCCAGGCCATCCCTTATGAGGGTTTGAAAATGTTGAGGTTTCACCACCTGTCTGTACCCTTTCGAGTTCTCTCTTGATTCACCAGACAGAAGTAAGTCGTACAATATTTGTTTCGACTACTCATTGTACTGTGGACGTTTGTTTTAATGGAGCACCAAGCACAGCTTCTTTCTTCACAAACTGGTAGACTTCACACTTCATGGGTTTGACTATGAAGAAGTTTGCCATTTAACTCACTTTGTACTGGTGGTATCTTCAATTTCTGGTGTTTTTTCCCAGAGAATTTACTAGCCAAGCACATCACCTGAGATAATGTCAATACATCCAACACTGACAATCGACTGAGTAGGGACTATTGCAGAACTTGTTTTTGGTATTTGAGTATGTTTCCATGAACTGTATTGCACAACTTGTTTTTGGTATCCAAGTATGTTTGCATGAACTGTATTTGCTGTTGGTAACAGTAATGCCCACTTTAGTCTTTGGCCTCAAGCTTAATGTTTGATTCTGTCTTGTATTTTTTTGGCAGTGTTAGGTGTTTGTTAAAAGTGATACACAGCAGTATGGATGGGTTTGTTGATGAAGAGTTGAGGGTACAGGAGAGCAGCATGACTGCACTACGGTTAGCTGTTCCCACTGCAAGGGCAACCACATGACGATACTTTTGCACCTGTCTGAGAGTTGTTGCACTATTTTTTCTTTTGTGTTGATTGTTTTGGTGGTTGCATATTACAGGATATTTTACTGTTGTGAAGGTATTTTCACAAAAGCAAAGGTAATCAGGGTAAGAAATTGGGTACTTCATGATTACTTTCTTACTCTGCAATGAGCCACCAGACAGCAGGTCCTGTATGCACTTAACAAACTCTGAAATTTTGCTTAACAAACTCCAAAATTTTTTTGGTGGGGTTAGGTTCACCACATACATGTGATTTGTAGGCAAACAGAACTGCCACTCTGTGAGGCAGTCCCTTTCATATTATGAGTTACTAAATGACACAATGAACTGGACATCAGCCTATTTGTATTTATATGTTTTATTTATCCTGTGGATCACATATTGTACATGATATAAGACAAGTCATTTTTCATTAAGAAATATGCTGTTTCAGAACATGGTTCTCTCTAAAAAAAAAATTACACATTGGGAATGGAAACAGAAAAATTGCTCATTGATGTTTGTAGTAACACACAAGAGTGTACAAACAAATGAATATGAGCAACTATGAAATATGTAGTTAATGTACTGTTACTCGAAAATTTGTTCATTGATTAATATAGTAACACACGGGATATACAGACAGTGAATATGAGCAACTAAGAAATATACAGGCAAATGGGCTGCTGCTGAAGAATTTACACAAATATTCACTGAAATACAGAAATAATGAAAATTACCACTGGAAATAGAGTGGAAGGAGAATAACATTTAAAAATAAATGAAACATGAAATTAACCATTGAGAATACACAGACAGTAACATTTACAACTAATAAAAAGTGTACATACATAAAAAGTACCAAAAACAATTTGAGAAGTCTAACTGAAACATACTTGTTTGAGAGTTACAGGTTACTATTTTGCCTCCAAATGTTCTACACTAAATCACAGTATTTACCAAAGGAAGCAGAAGTTCCATGTTTGGCAACACAGCTGTAATTTAGTTGTTAATATTTAATTAACACTTTTTTAATTTTTCATTTCCAGGAATTCTTGCAATGAATAAAAGTAATGCTTTGTTAAACAGTCTTTCATTTGTTTTTAAGTACTGGATCTAGAGCAAGTTTCATTTACTCTGGAATCTTATTGTGTAATATGACACCAAGGTGAATTATAGTTTTTTGGTATGATGTAGTCCTTGAAAAGATCTGGTGAATATTTAATTGTCATCTGGTATAATATGTGTGTGTATATCCTCATTTTGGATTAATTTTCTGGTTCTTATGAGATATTACCAGGTGAATAGGATTGTATATCGTATGCACAGGTATGGGATATTTAAAACATGAAGTTTTATGAAGTGACATTTACAGGGCTCCATCTTTTTGAGACCATAAGTTATCCTCAGTGCCCTTTTTTTTGTAGTTTAAATGTTTGTTCTGTGAGTTGATCATTCCATATTGGAGGAAGGTGTTGAACTGTGCACGGTACACTTGCATTACTGTGGATTTACTTGTAGTAGATTTCACTATTCTTAGTCCATAGCACAATGATGAGAGTTTCTTTCATAAGTTGTTCATATGTGTAACCCATTTGAAATTCTATTGAACTTATAGATCCAAAACTTTTGTTGTAATTACATGTTCAATTATATCATTATTTAAATTTACTTGGTTAGTTTTTAGCAGGATGAGGGAATTAAATGGAAGCTGATGCATACAATTTTTTTTCCAATTGACTGTTAGCCAATTTTTGTTAAACCGCTCAGAAAGTCTTTTCATAGAGATACCATACATTGAGTGGAGGTCTTCAGGACTGATCCAGTCAACACTATGCTTGTATCATCAGGAAACAGGATATTCTCGTGAGCTCACAGAGCCCTGAGGAACACCATATTTTATTGATCTTTCATCAGAGAGAAAAACCATATTATTGATTCTGTGCTGTACATTAATACTGTATTGAACTAATACCTTCTGTCTGTGGTTCTGTAAGTAAAATCATTGCCAGCTACATGCCACACCTATTGTTACTCTTTACCAAGCAGTATTTTATGAGCTAGTACAGCAATAGCTTTAGAGAGATGTAATAAGATACCTGTAGTTATATTATGTTGTTTGACTGATTTTAATGTAATTGTGATTGTAATTTTATTTATTGTGTAGATCAGACATTGTGTGCAGAGAAGCACATGATCATATAGGGCAAGTCAAAAATGGAGATGAGATGATGATATATGGTTAAAATGATTGTGACAGTGATCTTATAATGTTCAAATATTCATATAATACATGTGTTGTGCCAAGAAACAGGAAAGAGTATAGGTGGATAACTTGTGAAAAATTCAGAATTGCACACTATTTCTAAATAAGTTCACATTATTAAGGGAAAGAAATATATAAGCAAATAACATGGAAATACAGAAGTACCATATACATTTAAAAATCCATTACTAAAGTAAAACAGTAAAGGTGACACATTTCTGCATTAAGGTGTTCGGGTTTACATACAAAGTACAGAACATGGACAGAACAAATTTTTATGTTTCAAGATATTCATCTATACTATAACAGAACTTTTGTAATAATTATTTATGGACAGTAGTTTTAAATTATGAAGTGTCTTAATGTTATTATGTAGCTTATTGTACAGTCTGTTTCTTATTGGGTAGCTTATTGTACAGTCTGTTTCCTGTTTGCAGTGGTCCATTCTGTTTTAGTGTTGTGTATGCATGTTGAATATGTATATCCTGCTTTCTCCTTGTGCTCTAGAGATGGTTACTCTGGTTATTCGATAAAAGACTGTTGCCATTTTCCAAGATTTTTCTAACAAATATTATTATTTGTTAGAAATAAAAACATGGTAGTGGAAGGATGTGAATTTGCTTAAATAAGAGCTTGCAGCATTTTCTATGTTCTTACAATTCTCGTATGGCATATAAAACAACTTTTGCTGGCAGCCAGGAGTAAGTGAAACTAAAGTAGTAAGCTACTAAGAGAGAAGGAAATCAGCAACTTTCAGTCTATAGTACTGAACTAAACGAGTAAGTTACTCCAGGAGCAAATTTTTCATTTACTTCCAAAGTAAATTTATTTACTCCATTAGTGGTGGAGAGCACCATTGAAGACTACACTACTATGTTAGTAACTTAAAGAAGAAATAAGGACAAAATTTACTCCTAGGCAGTAGTAGGAGTGAAATTAGAGAGCACAGTGCGATCTTTGAGCTCTGTGTTTTAAGTGTCAAATTCTATGGATTACCTGGACCAGGAAGAATATATGGAGATGGAGGAAGAGGTGAACATCTCAAGAATGAGGACAGTAATGGAGAGAAGAGACCCATTTGTGATGTATAGTGACAGTGATTTCAAAGAGCAGTTAGGGTTTCATAAGGACTCTTTTAAGTTGCTGCTTGGTATGCTGGAGCCATTACTGCAGCACAATTCTGACAGGAATCATGCTTTAGCCCCTAGGTTGCAACTTCTTTGTGGACTCCAAATCTTTCACACAGATACTTATCAAATCGTAGCAGCGGATCTCATTAATAGACATCATACTACTGCTGGAAGGGCTTTTAACAGTGTGATAAGCAGCTTAATTGTGTTAAAGCTACTGCATGTGTCCATACCACAGAGCCAAGAAATTATATCAAAGAACAAAAGGGAATTCTGTCAAATTGGTGGATTCCCAAATGTCATAGGAGCCATAGATTGTGTACACGTACCCATACTTTGTCCTTCTGTAGCACAAGCAGAACTATACAGAAATCATCTGTGATAGCAGTATGAAGATTTTGAATGTGGTAAGCCGTTGATCAGGCTCCACGCATAATGCAAACATTTTGAGCAATAGTAGAGGTGTTGCAGAATTTGAAAATGGACAATATGACAGGTTGCTTGTTGGAGACTGTGGATATGCTCCCTCCAAATATCTTATGACACCTGTGTTCCAGGTCCACACAGAAGCCGAATGGTGCTACAATAGAGCCCATATTGCTACCAGATGTGTAATAGAGTGAGCATTTGGTGTTTGGAAGAAACATTTCCAAATTATCACTAAAACAATGTGATTTAAACCAAACAAGTGTGAAAATGTTATTGTGGCTGCTGCAGCTCTACACAACTTTGAAATAGAAGTTACAGATGTGTTTCATCCTGATGCTGTGGAGGTGAATGACATTGAACGATATGCCTTTCAGCCAGAAGCAGATGCTGCAGGCCAAGCTGTCAGAAGGTCTATTATAGTTAATTACGGTAATTAAAATTGTACCTAGTTTGCTAGTAAAATTAGAAGTTGTGTAAAGACTATTTGTTCTTAACCCTTTAACTGTTCTGGACGTGTTAACACACATGCCTTTGTACCTGTCCCTATGTGCTCTAAACGTGTTTACGCATGCCACCAGTCCTTCTACCTGGTACTCTGTATGTGTCTACACATAGACACACACACGCATTAACACGTCCAAAGCATTTAAATGTTAACACGTCCAAAGCATTTAAATGAATAAATAAGCCACAGGATTGTCACTACTGCAGTGAAAAGTGACTCATTTTATTTGTGTGTAATTTTATAGCTGCAGTTCCCCCCACCCCCACCCCCCCACCCTCCCCCCCCCCCCCTCTCTCTCTCTCTCTCTCTCTCTCTCTCTCTCTCTCTCTCTCTCTCTCTCTCTCTCTCTCTCTCTGGGGGATTGACATTCGTATTTTTTTTCTTATTTGAGTGCACAAACTCATACAGTGTTTTGATTATTTCTAAAAAAAATATTTCTTTCATAATATTGCAAATTCAGATAAATATTAGAAAGTGGTTTCAACAACAATTAGTACCAATACTGAAATGATAAATACAAATATTATGCCATACAAGAAACAAGAACATATTACCCATTTGAAAAAAGATCAAGGAAATAAAAGATGTTTTCTAAATATGACTATTTTCTTATTCATTTACAAAAACCCAAATTTCTCGAGCACATTGGCTGAAGAACTGGAACCTGAAGTTTGCTACATTATGTTCTTGAACTTATTTGTAACTTCTATTTTAAGGTTATGCTCTTCTCCATAATTTCTCTTTGTTTTTCTGTTAATAATATTTTTGAACTGTATTCCTCTCGTACTAAATGCATTTTAAAGGATGAAGCTCATCTGCTTTCTTCAACATTTCTCAGTTCATCATTACAACCACATTTTCTCTCCCTCTTTTGCTGGATACATCTTCTGATAATCTCCAACCAGAGAATGCAGGCCAAGGTTTACGACTATGGGATGAAGTTCCACCTTCAGCAGTTTCATTGCTACCTTCAGAGCAGTTATCATCATCGAAGTTGCTTGAAAGTATCACATTATCATCATATGTGTCATTGTCGTAACTCCAGCTATCCCTTTGAAAACTTGTGGGATGATATCAACAAACATTTGGCTTATCTCATCGATCTTCATCTCACATACTCCACCACCAGTTTGATTTTCTTTGCTTTTGCTTTCATGTCCTTCCAAATTACTTTAAGCTGCTCTTGTGATCTTTGTGTAAGAGCTTCTGCGTTGTATTCAACATGTAATTTTTTTTAAGATACACAGATCTTATCATTAATTAGTAAAATAGAATTTAGATTTTCCAATTTTAATAATTCTATTTAATAATCCTTTCTAGCTTCTAAAATTACAGTAGTGTGCAGAAATGGCTTACTTCTTTAGTGAAAAGGTGTTACTACTTTAGTTACAACTAAAGAAGTAAGAGTTACTACAAGAGTAATTTATACTAGTATGGTGCTCGCCAACCTTAGTGTCTCTTTTGATGTGCAACCAGTAAGAATTTTGATAGCATAATAAGTGGTATTCAATTTATTTGTAATGTATTTTACATGATGGATCCATCCAAGATCTTCTTGGATCTACATTCCAAGAAATTTTCTAGAGCTTACATTTCCAAAGGTTCTGATAAACAACACTTTGTCTGATGTTAGTGGGCATTTGTTTTGCACGGTGTGTAAGTGCACTGTAACTGTTTTTTCTGTGTTTATTAGTAAATTGTTTCCAGAAAACCAGTCTGTAATGTGGGTGGTACACTTTTTAATCTCATGCAGTAATTCTTTTCTGATCCTTCCTTTTACTATCACATTTATGTCATCTGCAAACTTTGTGTAATGTTGGCATCTACTGGTTGGTCCTAGAATGGAGCCTTGTGGCACGCCATACTTAATGCTCTGCTTTTCGGAGCAGTAGACTTTATCTTGCTCCCATCTTGGATAGCAAGCTCAATTACTTGCTCTCTATTTTGGAGGTATGATTTAATCCATTCATAGGCTGGGCCCCTAATACCTACAGATTCTAGTTTCTTACGCAAGATGTTGTGATTGATGACATCAAATACTTTAGAGAGGTATAGAAATATGGCTGAGATATGCTGCTTTTCTGCCTATTGCATTTAAGGGTTCATTTAGGTATGGAAAAATAGCAGTGTTGGTATATTTAGATTTTTGGAGTTTTTCAGTTATTTTGGAAAAACCAGATAGTAGCGAAGTAGGCCTGTAGTTTGACACTTCTGTTTTTATCCCTTTCTTGAACAGAGGTTTTACTTTTGCTGTCTTCAATTTTTCTGGGAACACCGCTTCTGATAGAGAACAGTTTATAGTGATTCGAGAATTTCTGTGTAAATTCTAGAACCACTCAGTCTTCTATCGTCTCAAACACATGATATTCTGGATATGAGTGTGGGATGGAAGAATCCTATCTACTGCGCATTACATGTTTGTGTGTGCAGGTAACCAGTTGCGGGAAGAAGGAGACACGGCGGATGAACGGCACCGACGAGTACTTGTCGATCAATCCATAGATGTTTTAGTGAATGTGTAAGGAAGAACCTTGGAGTTTATAAGCAGCTCTCTCCTTATTGCATCATTGACTATTGTTATTAAAACAAGAGCAGTTGAAAAAGGTGCTCTTGTAGACTCTTGATGCGACCTTGTTAGAGGCAAGACTCATTTTATGATTCATGTTAAGAAAGGTCATGATATCCAAGCCAACTTTCTTTCAACTGTAGCTAAATTGTTTCCAACGTCTGACTGTACTAGAGACTTACAGGGATTTCAGGTAGAAAGTGAGATTTTTATTGTGTATCGAGGTCAAATACATCTTTAGTTGATTAGTTGATGAAAAGTAAAGTGAAGAAATGAAAAATTGACAATGATAAAAACAGCAAAGAAGATTTCAACATATTTGTCTAAGAAGAAGAATGCTTCAGCTAAGAAGATCCAGTGTGGGGAGTATACTGCTCTCACACACATCGCAGGGATGCAGACACAGAAACCAACATACATCCGACGCCAACGTCACCAGGTACTGTTCACCGATCCTGACCAGCTTCCACATCTGCTCACCTACGCAACGCGAATTCTACGCAGGGTGAGCATGAAACAAAACTTGATTACTTTATTACAGAGTTGTAGAAGATACTGTTGAGTGAACTCTGATTGTGTAATTATCATATTTAAAGTTAGTTTTAAATGCTTGCAAGAGCTAAGAAAGTCCGCAGCCCGGAAATGTAAGACAATTAAAAGGATTTATAGGTATGGCCAGATACTATCGACGGTATGTATGAGGGCAAGAGTTAAATGTCCTGAGAATTTTAAGTTTATTAAGAAAGGGATTACCGTGGACTTGGGATCAAGGTGCAAATGATGCATTTGAAAAGTTAAAAACGTGCTTGTTGAGTCACCCATATTACATCATCCAGTTATGGGTGAACTGGTAAAATTTCCGACTGATGCATCTGATTACGGTGTTGCTGCTGAACTTTTCCAAGGAGAATGGGCTCCAAGTAACGTAGAACACAGAACCATAGCTTTTGCTAGCCACAGCCTAAATAAGTATGAACTAAATTACACAGCTACCGAATAGGAACTACTGGCGATTGTGTGAAGTATTCAAAAGTTTCAGACGCTAGTATGGAGATCAGAAATCCATATTTATACAGATCATCAAGCTTTATCCTTTCTGATGAGTAGTCAATTACTAGACAGTGGGTTGATGTGATGGATGCTTTTCCTACAGGAATATAATATTAAGATACAATACATAAAAGGTTCAAAAAATATTGTAACTGATGCTTTATCAAGGCTGCCCAAAGGAATGGAAGAATTGAAATGTAAAAAAGGACCCGGTGTTATTTTTGCCATTAATTTTATGTCAGCGAAATATCCGAACATCATTGTAAAGGAAATGGCTCAAAGAATAACAGGGAATATCCATCATGATCCTTATTTCACAGAAATATTTTCTGTGTGTATCCAGAACTCATTACCTCCTAATCAATTAGGAAAATGGAAAATTATAGAACATAACTTGTTTTGGAGAGACAGCGTAACATCGAAGTGTTGGCGCTTATGTATTCCGAAAATAATGGAAGATGAACTTGTGTGGTATGTCCACACAGGATATGGACACTTTGGAATCAAAAAATGTACATCCCACATGAATAAGTTTTATTATTTCAAGAAACTAGGTCATAAAATAGCATCTTTGATTAGAACCTGTGAAACTTGACAGAAAGTAAAATAAAATAATACTCGCGTGAAATACAAAATGTATCCTATTATTCCTAAGTCATTACGTGACCTCACAGCAGCGGATATTTTTTGCACCAGTTCCACAAGGAAAGGGTGGAGTATCATCTATTTTGGTTATCATAGAATGCTTATCAAAATATGTTAAACTATATCCCATTAAAAGAACAAATATGCAGAGAGTTATACACTGTTTACAACAATACTTTCTAGAAGTAGGTAAACCAAAATGGTTTCTTACGGATAACAGACCACATTTTGTGAGTAACCAATTTAGAGAATTCCTAACATGAGAAAGTATTCAACAAGTGTTGATATCCAATTATAACCCATCATCAAATCCATGTGAATGAGTAATGAACGAAATTAGAAAATTATGTCGCACTTACTGCCATGAAAAACATACTTCATGGGCAACAAAATTTAAGGACTTTGAACTTGTCCTAAATGAATTACCCCATTTATCAACTGGGTTGACACCTTTAGAAGTTATAGGCAAACCTTTTAAAGGAGAACCTCCAATTAAGAATTTTAATTGGCCTAAACAACCTAGTGTCAATTATGAAGTAAATCAGGAAATAGTTTCTAAGACTTTAATTGAAAAGACGCTACAAAGAGTAAGTAAGCATAAATAAAGGCTGTGATAACCTCAGTACTAAGTCGATGACCTGGTTCTTATAAAACAACATCTTCACAGCTCGACTCCGAAGAAAGAGACTCATAAGTTTTTCCAAAAATATGCGGGACCATACCGGGTACAAACGGTGATCCATCCTAAGATGTTATTTTTAGTAGATCCCATAGCTGGATTAGAGAAGGGGAAATACAATGTAAAGGATATAAAATTGTATATCCCCCAGGGTCGTTAGCATTCTGAGTTAATGGGCTGAGTAACGACCGTCGGATCCCGAGTTGTCTTTGGTGTTTCTTCCACAATAGTTTTCCTGTACCGAAGTCCTTTAAAATCTAGAACTATCCTGTAATATTATTGCTTAGAAAACACCGCTCCCAGGACTGGAATGACTCCTTACCCTCTCCCTTAAAACCCACATCCTTTCGTCTTTCCCTCTCCTTCCCTCTTTCCTCACGAAGCCACCGTTTGTTGCGAAAGCTTGAATTTTGTGTGTTCGTTTGTGTGTCTGTCGACCTGCCAGCACTTTCATTTGGTAAGTCACATCATCTTTGTTTTTAGGTATATATAAAGGCCTTTACAAATGTCTGCTTGTGTCTGTGTATATGCGGATGGCTATGTGTGTGTGTGTGCGAGTGTATACCTGTCCTTTTTTCCCCCTAAGGTAAGTCTTTCCGCTCCCAGGATTGGAATGACTCCTTACCCTCTCCCTTAAAACCCACATCCTTTCGTCTTTCCCTCTCCTTCCCTCTTTCCTGACGAAGCAACCGTTTGTTGCGAAAGCTTGAATTTTGTGTGTATGTTTGTGTTTGTTTGTGTGTCTATCGACCTGCCAGCGCTTTTGTTTGGTAAGTCTCATCATCTTTCTTTTTAGATATATTTTTCCCATGTGGAATGTTTCCCTCTATTTTATATACATCCCAAAATTTTCATAAAGTAGTTGTGTTCACACACATAAGTTCTAGTAGATGGCAATTTGTTTTGTTGTGGTCCATGTTGTTTTCTAGCTCAATGTATATGTATTATAAATAAATTACTGTGGCACACTTCATAGTATTCTTAAAATGAATGAGTTATATATTTGGTGTTTTTGTTTACAGTGTAAGGATTATAATTAAACAATGATAAAAAGTTATCATTCATTAAATATTGACCAAGGATGTAAGCAGAACAAAGATGACATATAGCCGAAGCTTAAGGCAGACGTGATCTGATGAAGACGTTAAAAAAAACTTATTAGCTAGTCTTGATCTGATTTTAATGTGTAGACATATTAGTTGTAGTTTTGTCTCGTCTTTAACATATGTCTTTGTTTTTGAAAGTATGTCCTGTGTAATTGTTTCAAGTTTTTTGTCCAGATAGTCATCACACAATTTACATTCATGTACGATTCTTTCGGCCATGTTGGTGTCGTTGTTTAGTGACGCGAGGTCCGCTCAGTCTTCTAATTTTTCTATCTTTTCTTTCAGGTGGGTTTGTTCAAGAACTATCATTGTGAGTTGTTGGGTAATATTTCCCACTTCTTCAGTCAGCTTTTCTTGGGTGGAGCTAGCTGAAGTGTGGGCCTGAGCTAACTCTTCCACACAGGTGTTCACTTCCTGCTGCACATTAACTATTTGAGTTAACTGATTCTCACATCGGGCGATATTGTTTTTTGTTTCATGTGTGAAAGTAACCAAAGTTTCTTCCTGTTTGGTGACTCGGTTGGACAATGTCTCAAATCGCTGGCTGAGCTGTGAGTGGTATTATTTAATTCTGTCATCTGTTTTGTCGTTCGTTCAAAATTTTCGGTCATAGTACGGTTTAATACGTCAAATTTTCCGTCGCTTTTATCTAGCCTTTGTTTAAAGTCCTGACCAAGTGCGTCCAGTTTTGCATCAATTTTCTGACTAACGTCTCGTTTCATGTCTGCAAATAACTCTAATAGTCGGTCCAGTTTGTCATTTTCCTGCATCCAATTTGTGTCACATTGCTGAATTTATCTCATATTCGGTTCTGACATTGATGTTAACAATGGCGCTGACTGTCTAGTCTCGCGTCCATTCCACATTTCGTCATTTAAAGTCGCCATCTGTGTATTATCACAAATGTTGCGAGTTTGAGGCAAAATCATTGCATTGATCTGTGAACTCGTCCATGGAGGGAAACGCAGACTTTCTCGTTGGTTGAAAGATGAATCTACTTCACTTAACTCATCTGCCGAAACTATCTCTACCTTACCGTGTTCCATTGTAATAGGATGTATAATCGTAAGTCAAAAAGGGAGTAATATAAGTCTGATTAATAAAGATTTGACTCAAATTTATGTTGAAATATTTTCTCGTCAATGTAAATGATTGCTCTATTGCAAACAATGGTTGGGAAAGATGCGGCAGGGCGGACAAAATTTTTCGTAACAAATGACTGTTTGGCGGTCAAATTCACGATCTTCACATGCTACAACAATACTACAATTACCACATACTACAATAGAGATAGATAATTTTGGAAAAATCTAGAAGAAAACTACAGGATGTGTGGAAAGGGAAAAATGGATTCTGCAGTTGGCTATTGAATGTCTGAATGAAACATAATTGTGTGACTCACCATTAAATTTTCTGTCCTGCAGCGGCTGGTCAAACACTTCTGCGTAAATCGTATTCGTCAAAATATGGATTTTCTTAATACATCTCCATCGGATAATCACCAAAAGGTCTCAAAATAACAGTTTTGCATCAATATATGCCATGAAAAGAAAACAGATTGAATTAGTTACAAAAATTCTTTACAATATTGTTGTATTTGTTGGGAAAAAATACAAATTAAAGTTTCAAATTTGCTCAAAAACGACACATCTGAAGATTGCAGGTTCGAGTCATGTCACGGTCGCCAGTTGTAGTGGTTAATAAAAAAAAGAAAAAGAAAAGAGAGAATAAAAGAAAAGAAAAAAAAGGTTGAAAATGTAGGAAAAAATGGTGAATAAAAAAAAGGGGTTTTAAAATCTTAAATGACCGTGAAAAAAAGGGAAAGAATGAAAAGCAAATCGGACTTCGTATTACAGAAAAGCTATTGTTGGAGTGGTCCTTGTGGCGTTTTTGAGCAAAAGTTAAACCAATTTCCACTACAAAAAGTATTGAAAAAGAACAGAGAATAACAAAATGTTACTGAAAGGGGAAAATGGCGTAGATAAGAGTTCATCCTTTACCAGGTTAACTTGTCTTCTTTCGGGCGGCGTCCAGGTCTTCAAAAATCTCCTTCAATTCTGCGTGAAAAGTCTGCTCCGAAATCTTGCAATAGTCCAGGAATCACTAATTTACACCAATTAAAATCATCTTGATACTGTATGCAATTTAATTTACTTTGCTACTTCCATCCTCCGAATTTCTTAACAACTTCCACAACATGTCTACACATTAAAATCAGATCAAGACTAGCTAATAAGTTTTTTTAACGTCTTCATCAAATCACGTCTGCCTTAAGCTTCGGCTATCAAGAGACAATTAAGAAACGAAAGGAAACAAAAAAAAAAGCTACAATGATAGTAGTTTCTCTGCCATCGAGCGCTCATACCGCTGCGACGGGATATTTTTTATCTGAGGGAACGAGTGTAGCGCGGTGAAATTCAAAGTCCCGCTATACACACTTCATAGTATTCTTAAAATGAATGAGTTATACATTTGGTGTTTTTGTTTACAGTGTAAGGATTATAATTAAACAAAGATACAAAGTTATCATTCATTAAATATTGACCAAGGATGTAAGCAGAACAAAGATGATATATGGGATGTGCAAAATGTAACACGTTAATAGCATAAAAATGTTTGAACTCTGAGAGTAAACTCATTATTAAAAGACAGTAGGACAAATTGGTTTTAACAGGCTTTTTTAAACTGTTAGTGGAAGTTATTGATGAAATACTTTAAAGCCAACTGATTGCACTTTGTAAAGTAGACATACATGAACACCCATTTATATATACAGATATTTGATTATCATTACAGTTTACAAGTTAGTTGCAGGAAGCACAAAATTAAAAAGGTGAAGAATGGGATGAGAGCAACACATTTGTTCATCATGATAGTTTATATTTATAAAATTAAATGCTGGTATCTTAAACTGCAGTGGTGTGACTGTTACTGATGCGATTTGTGTTTGGTTTCAGTGAACAGTCCAATTAAATTATTTAAAACATGTTTATTGGCTAGCTCCAGTTTGAATGTATTGAGGTAAGCTGAGGACGTGAATATACATTTCTAGTTCCTCGAAGTGGTCCATTTTCTTGCATATGTTAATGGTATGCAATATCTGTAAGTTGTCATTAATATTAGAAATGGGGTGTCCATATTGATTCATGTGAGTGGCTGTTATAGATTTATTTAAGTTTTTTAACGTAAAGGCATACATTTGTTCATGAAGTACTGAAGCTTTTTCCATTCTATCCAAAACAAAAGCTTGGATAATTGTCACACATAATCTTGTAAATTCCTGATTTTTCTAGGCATAGGCTGGTGGTTTTGAAGCCATGTATAATGTTATGTTGCACAGTGTTGTTGGTGCAAAAAGATATTTGAACTACTGCCCTTCAGAGAAATTGGCAATTTGGTATGAGATTGTGCCTAGGAAAGGATTGCATGCAAATTATTCCTTTTCTGCTACTGGTAGTGAATTTACTGCAGGTGATGTACTATCTTTAATTTTACAGCACAGTCTGTCATGGTGTCATCATGTCATAGCACCATTACGTCAAGGTGCATTCCATCACACCATGGCACATCAAGTCAATTCAAGTCACATGATCTCACCCTGCACTGCTGTCCTCAGCTGTTCTTTTCATGGGATTTGAGATTTTCGCAAGATGATTTTCAACTGTTTTTACATGTTAAGTGCTCATACACAATGCAGTTGCTTATACAGGGTGTACATAAAGTCTGGGAAGACTTTCAATTATTTGTTGCACAAGAACCGAATATTGTACAAATATCATACATGTGTAATTTTGAAAAGAAACCCTGAAAACAGCAAAACAAAGACCTATCTGCTGGAACTTACATGAGTTAACACAACTATTTCGCATCATATATAAAAAATGCAAGTACTTTAGCATATTTTTATTAATGATACAACTTATGAAGTGGCACTGAATACTCAAATATTCATGTACAATGTGGAGCAGACGACATGCTCTTGGCCAAAACATCTTTATAATGAAAAAATCAGCCATCTGAAGATAGGCATGGTTGCCCGAAACCAGTTATGGCACTAAAATAAAACATTTAATATGTATTTGTGACCAGTTGCATCATTCACCAACTTCTGTACTAATGGTGTATGTTGTTAATTGAACTGGTACTTGATGTTAGACCCCACAATACAAAAAATGTATTTTTACTAGTACTAAAACATGAAAAATTCACAAAGTACTTAAATACTGGCATAAGTAACAACCAATTCACTTACTCTACAATAGCATTTGTTTAAAAGGTACATTTTAAGAGTTGTCTTGACTGAGATCATATTTTGTATTTCTTTAATTTGCTCAGGAAATTTTGTGTACTTCTTTATATTTGCTTGCAATGGTTCATTTCACCTCATTTTTGTGTGAATATTTTGAATGCAGTTGCAGATTTGCCAAGTGAGTGAAGATCCTGGTATGTATCAACAGTCTCATCTCTCTCTCCATAATTTTATTCCCAAACAAAGTAATCTTCAAGAAACGAGAAAGTGGTCCAGGACAGTAAAGCCACAAGTGTTGGACATCTTGTCTCATCACAGAGCAGAAGTTTGCTCACTCTGTAAAGCAGATAGCCAGTGATCTGTGTCTGTGGCAGATCTGATGACAGAGTACATTGCTAAGACAGGCACAAATGTTTCAGAGCCTTGGCCTTGGGATCATTGAGACTGGACCATGGGTCACTGGAAACGGGTCACCTTGTCAGATGACTCACATTTCTTAATACAGCAGGCCAATATTCGTTTCTGGATACACTGTCATCCAAGAAAATGGCTGCTTGAATCATAGGTCACACCACTGATGCAGGCTGTTAGGGTAGTATTATATTATGAAGGAATTCACCTGGGCTTCCATGAGACCTGTGGTAGAAAACGAAGGCATGATCAAAGCTGTGGGCCACATGAACATTATTGCAAACCATCTGCACCTGATTTGTCTCCCCCGGTTGTGATGAAGTCTTCTAGCAGAATAACTGTCCATTTCACAAGGCAAGAATAATGGTAATGTGGTTTGAGGAGCATGTTAGTGAACTCACATTGATGTCGCGGTGATGAAATTGACCTCCTTTGAACTCAATGTAACACGTCTCAAAGTATCCAGTTGCAAGCTCCACACCTACAAACCACTGGCCCATAATTCATGTGCATTGCAAGACCTGTACATAGACCTCTGTTGCCACACACTTCCAGTCATCCACTAATGACTTGTCAAATATATGCCATGCAGAATCAAAGCATTCCTACACGCTGTTAAGCAGATAGTCATAATGTTTTGGCTCATCAGTGTGGTGTAACAAGTTTGTTTGGCTTGCAGGACTTTCTGGAAGATGTATGTACAGTGGTCCTAATGATCCTTTTTGTGTTAAGTGTACTAGTAGAAGAGTTTTCCTGAAAAATAACTGCTGTCCATTGTACAGCAGAATGAATTTTTTTCAAGCAGCCTGAGTGCTTATAAACACAACTGCTTCCAACCACGGCTTGGAAAAACTTCACAATACAATTTCTGCTTCCCCTCTAGCTCGATCACCTTCTCCAGAATTAGGCATTTCCAAGTGATATTTATGCTGTGGAAAATTAATAATAAAATAAATCACATACAAAGATAAGGAGATATTGGTTTAAAGGTGATAATGTTCAGAAAAGTATGCAGGATTAAAATGCAAGCTACCAAGTGTGGAGAGGAAAAGGTGCTTGACCTGATCCCAGTCTTGGAATTCCCTCTGAATAGACAGACACACTGAGAGCTTTACTCAGTCAAATGTTGTGCACTCCTGATATTAAAGCTCCTCCATGAGCAACTGTCAAACTTTTACAATATGCAAACAATATATATTCCTCTCATGGCTACACTTCTCCGTGACTGTGGCCATAGCCTATGTCTCATCATTATAGCTACATCTACAGCCATACTCCGCAAGCCACCTGACGGTGTGTGGCACAGGGTACCTTGAGTACCTCTATCGGTTCTCCCTTCTATTCTAGTCTCGTATTGTTCGTGGAAAGAAAGATTGTCGGTATGCTTCTGTGTGGGCTCTAATCTCTATGATTTTATCCTCATGGTCTCTTCGCGGGATATAAATGGGATGGAGCAATAAACTGCTTGACTCCTCAGTGAAGGTATGTTCTCGAAACTTCAACAAAAGCCTGTACTGAGCTACAGAGCATCTCTCTTGCAGAGTCTTCCACTGGAGTTTATCTATCATCTCCGTAATGCTTCGACGATTACTAAATGATCCTGTGCGAAGCGTGCTACTCTCCATTGTTTCTTCTCTATCTCTGCTATCAACCCTATCTGGTACAGATCCCACACCGGTGAGCAGTATTCAAGCAGTGGGCGAACAAGTGTACTGTAACCTACTTCCTTTGTTTTCGGACTGCATTTCCTTAGGATTCTTCCAATGAATCTCAGTCTGGTGTCTGCTTTAGCGACGATTAATTTTATATGGTCATTCCGTTTTAAATCACTCCTGTGATGAATTTATGGAATATGGAATACAGGGTATTTGTTTTAACTTGAGACAACTAAATATCTCAAAAAGACACGTATTGTGAAAAAAATGTTCTAGGAGAAAAGTTAATATTAGTAAAGGGGACATATGTGTGTGGTACAACTGGCCACCTCTTAACTATACCTGTTTCAAATGAGGTCCCTCCATTTTTTTGCATATTCAATTCTATGTCAAAAAATAATTATAGTTCACTCATACCAGTGTTTTTGATTTGTGGTAGATGATACTGTAATCAACAAATATCAAGTGCATCTGTTTTTGGAATTAAGAAACAATGCATTTGATTTTACATTTCATTTCATTTATGATGTAAATGTAAACCTTTATGTTCTACCAATTGATATTTATGGTCAGAATTTACTTTAATATTGCAAATTTGATTATACAGTACAGATAATATGGCTAGACATTGACATTTTTGGCAAATAAGCTACTTGTATGGTAATGCAGTTTTCTGTACTCTAAGGGGTTGATTGTGGTGAGGCCTCAAATCACTGAAATGGCTGATTTCAGTAGCCACCCTTGAATACTGCCACTGACGTGACTGATTTCGGTGGGTGTTTCTATCCAACAGGTGTAACTCTTGTGCTGCCTGCTATGGTGTTACTGGTGGAATATAAAGTACAACCATTGTACTAAGATAAAATCTCAATGAAGTGACAGTGACAGGTGCATGTACCATGGATATTCAACGAAACCAAGTATGCTGATGGTGATAGGCAAGGGGACTCATCAAAATCTAGGTGGTGAGAGACAAGGGGGACACACCGATATTGAGCATCCCGATGGGAACAGAAAACTATGACGTCAGCATCATTTTTCCTGGATCATGCTAATCACAGTTTCTAGCCAGATATTGAAATGGCTATTCATGTTGTACTGTACAATCACATTTGCAACACTAAAAGTTTCAAACATAACTATCAGCCATTAGAACACAAAGGTTTAGATTTACTTCATAAATGAAATGTAGAAACAAATGTCTCGTTTATTAATGGCAAAAACAGGTACACTTGATGTTTGTCAATTACAGTACCATGTACCACAAATGACAAATAATTGAGTGAACCATATGTATTTTTTGGCATAAAATCTGAATATACAGTAAAAGGGAGGGGGTTTCTATTTGAAGATACAAAGTTGACCCCTACCCCACCCCCGCAGGAGGGATGGTTAGGAGGTGGCCAGTTGAGCACAAACAACGATGAGTTGTTTTCGAGATATTTAGTTGGCTCGTTAAAACAAACATACTGTACTTGGCGGATGGCTGATAAAAAATGGTCTGGCAGTATCAGCTCACAAATCCCAAGTAGTTTTGTTTACTCACAAACATGCTTAGCACCTTGTTCATAGATCTATTACAAAATTACTGGCACTAAACTAAAGTGAGCATAGGTCAGGGCAGTCAACCACATCCACCTCAGATGATGTGTGCCCTGTTGAACTTTGATTTGAGCCAACCCTGGCATTCATGTGAGGCAGATCATCCATGAACTCAACTTCTCCATTGGCAGTCTAGTGGCTATTGTGCACAGCACAATACACTAGTAGAAGTCTTGTTCTAATTGGTTACTGCAGCAACTCTCAGACAGGAATAAAGCCAGGTGAATGGGGCTATTTCTCTAGCATTTGATGCAGTATCTAGTGGAGGATGTTCCATTGCTGCTCTGTATCACCACATACTGTGAAATGAGAGTGCATCACATGACATCTATTACCTAAGAATGTCACAAGGATACGCGTCGTCTCCCCTGTTCCTGTCCTCTTCCCCTTCTCCGCCGTAACTACTTCAAAATGTGATATCCACAAACAAAGTTACAATTTACAGCCATAGTCTGATAGGACATGCAGGATGTGCTGTTGGCTGGTTTCATCTGCTGTGCAGGAAAGGAGAATGTTGTCACTTATTGTGTCACACTGGATTGATTGCAGAAGTCAGTTAAGAGAAAATGGCCAAAACTCCCTTTAAAAGGTATTGTGGCATTGCACAACAACACCCAATGACATACGGCCTCGGATACAGGTGATTTGATCTGCCATTTCTGGTGGACTGTGTTGGAACATCCTCCACACAGTCTGGGCCTCACATTGTGGTATTTTCTTCTTTTCAGATTATTTAAGAAGCACGTGCTCAGTCACCACTTCACGACCGGTGGCGGCATTCCGGCGGCTGAAGTGAAGTGGTTCCTGGACCTGGGCTCCCAATTTCTTTTGTACCGGTTGGCTTACCAGTGGAACAGACACTTAGATAACTGTGGATAAGTTAAGTGTACCAGTGCATTAGTAACTTTGTGTATCTCTTTCATGTCCAGAATAAAAATTTTCTCATGAAAGACATTTAGTTTACCTTTTGAATAACTCTTATCAACTGAATTCTTCTGTCAAATGTATTCTGCTATAATCACATTCTCCTCATTACCTGGTATTGTTGTTTGCACAGAATTCAATGACCTCATAAGGGCAGTTTTTCCTGACTGCTGGTCTGCTTTAGAGATAGTGCAATGCATCTCACCACAGTACTGTCATGCGCAGCTTGAGTGTATTTTTCAACTCAGAATGAATGTTGGTGATACTTATTTGGTTTTGGACAAGATCACAGACAGAGTTGTTTGCTACAGTAGCAGTAATGAATTATGAACAGAGTGGTCAAAACACACACACACACACACACACACACACACACACACACACACACACACACACACACTTGGTGAAAGTAACTATGAATGCTTGAAAAGCTTGCAGTTCATGGGACAGTAACAAAAACAGATGTCAAAGTTGCAATTCAGTATTTCTAGGAAACCCATTATGCTATTGACATGTGACAACTGAGGAAATTATTGAAGATGAGGGACTACATGACATCATTGTGTCACAAACTGCATCACTTACACCATAAGAGTTACAATGAGAGGGCCTGGAGGAAGTAAGTGGGCCACTGAGAAAGAAGAAAAAGTGTTAAAATAGCAGATAATGAATTTTTGGATGCTCCAAACATGTAAAAGTGCAGTGTGGACCCAGAAATGGTGTGATTTCTTTGGCGTCTATGTGGTATTAAATATAAAAATGTGTAAAAGTATTTTCACTATATTAAGCAATTCAGAATTAAGGAACTCTTGTTCCAGCCAGATATTGGTCATTTGAATTGTTTATATGTATCTTTCCAGCCTGTTGAATTAACATGGTCATTGCCCTCCACCTACACTACATTGGCTACAGAACGTAATGCGATGCAGTTTTTTTGATGAAATTTGTATTTGCATGTACAGTTTTTTGTTTACCATTGGTGACTAACCTTCCCTTGTGATAAATACTCCAGTCTGACTTTAAGATTTCATTGCTATTCACTTACAGTTTCAACCAGCTTTCTGTTCGTAATACTATCTGGGCATTATAACCTTCAAAAAGCGATACTAATTCTGGGATGTTACCACGGATGATCCTGCGATTTACTTATATCATATTAACCTTTTCTATTTCAGATCTGTGGGGATGAGTATTCTTTGAGAATAGTGTGGCTAATGTACTCATATCTTCTATTTCGGCAGTCAGTTCATCTCGGATTCCTAGTGGAGTGGGGGCTTCCTCTAACTTAAAAGACCCCATGTGCAAGCCACGTGAACTTTATTACCCTAATAGCCACTTCCTGAGTGTAATGCAAGTGGGGGCTAAGAAATTTGCATCTGAAACCATTACAGAATCGTCTGAGCATTTGGTTTAGACCTTCCACTCTGCTGCAAACCAGAGGACTGCAATCGACTCTCAGTATGACGCTACAAATAATCAGCTTAGCCTGCATCACACGTGTGATGCTAGCTGTCTTCACTCAATCAGCCATCCTCCTGTAGGAACTGAAAATGACTTCACAACACAAGCAGCAAGTATCACTCTTAATTATGCACTTTTTGCAGCAGGTTGCACCCACTGCACTCAACAGCTGCCGGCAGGCCCTCCTCCACATCTCTAATGAGACCCCTCCATGACAAACATACCGAGTACATTCTGGCTTTCTTTCCCAACTTGCCTACTATTTTCCTGATGGACTCCATTACCAACCTAACGTTGGAGCCCCTAATGATGAGTGTACTTGCCCTCTACACTTGTCTAGACTGGGTAGGAAAATTGGCTGGCTCAACAGGAAGAGTGTCCCCCAGCCAGATATGCACGAACCTATCACCATCAGCGACTCTCTCGAGTGAAGACAGACTGGTCAGATGTTGGGTATTGTAGGTCATGGCGACATTCGACTTTAAGCAGCGTTTTCCTTATTGCAGAGTGTTGCGGAACATGTTTGTAGTGTCCGCTGTCCAATGCAGGTCACAGGATTCTGTGTGAAACATTTTCCTAGATTCATCAAAACATAAAAAATGAAAGTGGTGTTTTTTATGATTCGGCAACTGCACATTATACAGTGATACAAGAACTATGTTCTGACACCTCTTCATATTGAACGAAAGTACTGTGCTATTGAAATACAATGAGGGAGAGGGAGAGGGAGAGGGAGAGGGAGAGGGAGAGGGAGAGGGAGAGGGAGGGGAGGGGAGGGGGAGAGGGAGGGGGAGGGGAAGGGGAGGGGGAACGACCACCCAAACTGTCTGATCCTGACAAGTGAATAGTAAAATGTTGGTAAAATACTAGAGCTCAAAATTTCAGAAGACATTAGGTGGCCAAAATAAAACTAGACCACAAAATGCTTTGAGGCTAAATCTAAATACTTAGTCCTTGTTAATAATTGGTACTACACATCAGAGAATATACTGGAAATTTTTATTTGTGTAATTCGAATTTAATTCAACTTCTCAACAAATACCTACCTCAGGAAATTTTTATTTTAGCAATCATAGTCTTGCCCCCGTTTTACTTCTCCTCCAGAGTGTTCTACTATAGTAAAGTGAATATACTATCTCAGTCTTATATGTTCGTAGCATGAGTGTCTCACCACATGGTGTTTTACCAGTGTTCATCCTCAGAAATTATCTCTCACATTATACACACTCAAATAATATTAGTTTTGTCTGGACCTCTTATAGTCAGTCTTAGAGCAAAAAATACAAATACAGTTTAGTTCCACAAAAGTCACGATTTCTGTATACTTAAATTGTACTTTCTGTGACAGTATATAAACTATAGTAGGCTTTATAAATTCCAGCAACGTTTCATTCTGTTAGTTGTTCAGGCCAATTGCTGTCACACACAATTTGTCCCCATCGAATTTCATTAACAGTGAAACATCACATACACGTGATGGCATTTGTTTATACATCTGAAGTCGATTAACAGCAGAAATGTTACAGGTAAAATAGATGGCACAAAGATCCAGTTGATTTTGGATGGTGTGTGAATTCATTTTGATGAAGCTGAGAGGCTGCACCTACTTACTCAGGACAACCTCCATATCACAAGAGATTTTGCAAAATGTGTTAATCAGTAGTATTTAAGATGTGTGGACTCTACAGAACATAAACTCAAGTTATGAGATTGATTGTGAGGAGAAGTTTGGGAGTGGTATCTCATGATTTTTTTTATTTCAAAAAGAAAAAATTCTGCTATTACGACAATTTTCACCGGGCTGAAAAAGTTGTAATTAAATCTACCACATTTGTCTGAAAACACAATTTCCACTGTGCATGAGCACATGCAATGGGCCATAGTGTGGGACTATCTGGGGAATGGGCGTAGCATACTCAGCTAGATCCCAACAAAATTAAATAATGCACTTCTCCTGTTTTTACACAGTTATTCATTACTATTGGCACTATGATATTACTTTTTAATTCATGAAATGAATATAAGATTTGCACTTCTTACACATGAAGTACTTATGATATTACTTTTTAATTCATGAAATGAATATAAGATTTGCACTTCTTACACGTGAAGTACTTATGATATTACTTTTTAATTCATGAAATGAATATAAGATTTGCACTTCTTACACATGAAGTACTTATAAATGTTCACTGACCAGAGATTTCCTGACACTGTTAACACGATTCTTCATTTTTAACAAGAAAATGCTATAATTCTTCACTTGTCTTGTGGGGATTTACTCTCCTCCATCATTTCGTTGTGTGGAAGCATAATTTAATGTTAGTAACTGTATTTTATTCAGTAGAAATATTTGAAATGTATTATTTCCATGTCTCTACTGAAACAGAAGTGTGCCATCCTCAGTAGGAGAGCAACTGCATTGTTCAACGACCAAATTATTTGACCTCTATATTGGTCTTTTGTTAATCATTATCGAGATTATATATAAAGTGGTGGGAAATGGAAACAGTAATCTATAAAAAAAAAAAAGTAAGATATAATGAAAATTTCTTACAGGAGATATTCAGAAAAGATCTAAAAATGGCAAATACTTACATCACTGTTGGGATGTACTTTCTTGACATTACTAAATACACAAATATTTTCAATTATTCATATCTTCCAATGCCACTTAACTGGAGGATTTTTTTTATGTAATTTTCTCTAACAAGACAGGACATTTCAAGTGGTCAGCAATTGTTGCTCTTACAGGTGCAAATTTTACTTTTGATAGGTAAGAACTCCAAATGTCTAGTTATGGTTATCATGCTAAGCAATGGCACTTTGTATGCTGAAAAAATATAGATGCAATGTTACAAAGAGTTCATGTCACAGGCTCAATTTATGTGAACATA
Organism: Schistocerca cancellata; assembly: GCF_023864275.1. Classification (NCBI taxonomy): domain Eukaryota; kingdom Metazoa; phylum Arthropoda; class Insecta; order Orthoptera; family Acrididae; genus Schistocerca; species Schistocerca cancellata. The sequence continues at coordinate 105,562,933 of NC_064636.1, read as the reverse complement.
CGGTCACATGTTGAGACAAGTGCCGGATACACCCTGAAGTGTGGGAATGTGCTGTCAGTCCATCCACTGAATCTACATAAATCTTTGCACAGTCATCACTGACAGAGGTGGTAGTCCCTTCTTTCCCTACAGCACAAGAAAGTAGAGACATTCTAAACTGTGGTACTTGCAAAACAAAACTGAAACACCCTTGCATTTTCCTCTTCAAAGCATTAATCCATGTTTATACCAGATATCAATATCAGTTTGTTAAGATTCAAATGAAATGTGTGTGCTTTGGAAAGGGACCTGTCTGTGCTAATGATATGATGATATTCAAAACTTGCAGCACTCTTACGGAAAAGCCTTACACCATACCGAGTCAACTGATGTTTGGAGTCCTATGTACGTACATCGGCAATAAAATTTTTAGTGTGCATCTGCATCTGAATGCTCATTCCATAGACATTCCCACCCTGTGACTATATCTGTACACGGTAGCCTCCCTCCCTCCAGTGCTCGATGCACACCCCGTGCTGTCTTAACCCGTCTCACAATACATGATTTATTACCACTCTATTCATTACCCATATGTTGCACAAAAACACGGAACAATAGCAGCAGCGTGATACAGTCACTAACACAGAGCAACCATGAAAAATAAATTCACTAATATACCATTCTAAACACCACCTCCCAATTGCAAATGCAAAAGTCCAACTCAGTGAACACATAAAAAGGCTGTCTAAAAGACGGCACAGCAAAATTTCCTACTACCAACTGCTCAAATACATCAGTGTGACAGAATGCAACAGAGCCAAATTTCAGGACCAACGCCAACAGACAAACTAGCCAAATGTGCATAGTAACTGTTTTCAGCAAAATTAGTTACTACTTCCTCCACATATGGAGTGTGCTGCTCCTCTCCAGCTGTGTACTGAACTGATGGATATATTCCACGACCTGTTCCTCCTTTTGTACTGAAGCCATTTGATAGTGGAATCTGAAAATTATGCTATGATGAGGCCAAGTTGTAGCATCATTTTCAGGTTTCATTAAGAAATGGCTTTGATATAGAAGGCGCAGCAGTTTTTGGTGTGAAAGTACTTTTAAGTAACTAAAGCGGTTATACATCGAAATAAATTACACTGGTGATTATGCATTTGGAGGCAGCATGTTTATCGGCGAATGAGTTCACAGTAAATGTATATCAGGTTAGTGCAGTAAATTTTGCTTAATGATTCACATTTGCACCAACTGGACTTCCAATTACTTTAACAAAGGCTCCTCAAGATGTACCACATTGAATTCACATGGTACTACAAAATAACTGATGTTCGTTGATTTGCAAAGAAAGTGACATGAATTTATCATGCTTTCAACTATATGCAACATATTGAAATGTAGGTATTTATGATACTTTAAGTAACACCTGCTTGAAAGCAGTAACTGAAGCAGGAAGGTATAAAAATTTATGAGCAGTTTTTTGTGGAATAAAGAAATAAAAATAAAAGATATCGATCACATTTATTAGTGCTCAATAGTGGTCTTACATCTGTTTGCTGCATCTTCAGGTGTCTTCCCTGTGTCATCACAGCAGTGCCTCTGCTGCATATACAGGTTCCCGTCTTGCAGCCAGATGGAGTGGTGTCTCTGCCCCCCCCCCCCCAATATCTTTTGCACCTACACACAATTATGCCATCAACAGCATTAGTATATGCTGTGCACCACCTGTTGATGCAGCCCAGATCAGTGTTGTCCACCCTCTCAAGACACTTACAGAATACATATATTTCGGCATCAGTCAAAGACACTTGACAATGTTTTTATCACTCTTATATACTGGTTTATGCAGGACAGTCTTTCTCCAACCAGAGGATTTTCATGTGTAGACTTTGTGATATGGCACTGTGACACACCCTTGTCCATCCAACCAATCATTTGCCCTGTCTCACCATACATTTGGCCGTTGACTGCAGAACAAGCTGCGGAGACGTCTTCAAGACAGCAATGCAGCAAGAAGAATAGCTACAGGTTTTTCCAGGAGAACTACATTACGAGTAGATTATAAGATTCTTCTGAATTGTGTTGCAAGGTCGGTATCTCATGCCCAACTTGCAGGTATACCTGTGGTGTCGAGATGTGAGGGTCTCTCTGGTTTCCTTGGAGAGTACACAGAGAGATTTCTGGTGGTTCGTGTTGAAAGAGGCTGTTGCTGGTCTTTTGTGGCTACGAGGCACTGGGCACTGTTTGGAGCTTGCTGGGCAAGTAAGGAAAAACAGCATAAACATACAAAGGACTTTCCTGCACCAGGGACATGCCTATGACCAGAAGACGTGCAGCCTGTGGCAACTTCTGTTTTCCAGATATCACTGTTGGTGCTAGTTTATCTGGAAAATGAAGTCTTCTGTTTACCCTGTTGTGGTGTATCACTTCTTTGTTTTGACATGTAATCATATTACTTATCTAGGGCACCTTTCACGTGTTCATGTCTATTTAGAATCGCTATGCTCAGCCTCCCTCTCAAATGTAATTTGTTTTTGCTTTCAGCTTCTATTGCCACACGTTTGTTTTATGGTGTTCAACTATTGATTGGGTTTTATATGTTATGTTCGGGCTAGTGTACATTCTGTGAGCATTTTTAAGCATGTTTGACTATTTGATCTACATTTTGGTGTTTCATTTTTGAATTTGTTAAATGTTGCACATCTCTCAAGGCACCCTCTTTTTTAATTACATTAAAAAGTGGGATTGTAATATGTATTTTCACACTTGTCTTCAAGAGCTTTGGTGCATGTTATAGAAATCAGTTATAAACTGGTCCCTCGTGACAGCCTTGGCACATGTCTGCGCGGTTCTTGTGTATGTTTTTTTGGTTGATGGGCCAGCTGGGAGACTCGACAGGTCTTAGGACATGGTGTTGGTGATCACACATCACAGGCACCACTTCTTGTTTTTTCTGCCTGTCGTATTTGGTAATTTTATCTTTTACTGTTTATAAAGTTTTCTGCTGTTTGTTTCTTTTTTTTCTCAACAAAATGTTAAACCTGCTTATTAGGCCAATTGGAGAAAACTTGAGTCATGAAACAGCACCCAAATTCTGTTAGCATCTTGTAAGTTTTAATGGTTCTGTTTTCCATTCTTTCAAAGGAAATAACAATTTCCTTGTTAAAATCACTTTAATTCATTATCATTATAAATTCTACTATCAATTTGCATTTGTATTAATAATTTTAGAATGGTTTTAAACAAAAATGCATTTATGGGCAGTAAGAATGTGGTGGTTGATGCATTCAGCTGCATTTTCGAAGAACAAAGGAGCAGAAAATTTTGTTCAACCCTCTGACAAACTGGAAATCATGGGAGCTCTTTTTGCTGAGGTGTTGGCTTTGTTTAATAACTTAGAGGAGGAACCAGATGCACATCTTGAGTTGTGTGCTCTTAGGTGGCGAGTTGTCTTGTGCGAGGTGGTGCCGGGGAATCTGATCAAAAAGAGGATCTCGTGTTTCTCGCCTCGAGGTGGTGATTGGTTGAAGGTTAGTTTGCCCCACATCTTGGTGCTGGCAGTCTCTAAATATTTATCACGAGCCCCTTTTAGGAGGACACCTTGGCACATATAAGGCCACACACAACTTTAGAGAAGTCTCAACTTAGCTATCTCTGCATAGAGGTATTAGGCGACCAGTTGGTCATTGCCAAGTTGGTAAGTTAGCGAATTCTGGTTCATTTAACTGGAAGGGGTTACTGCAGTCCTCTGCGATAGAATGGCCCATGGAAAGAATTTTCATTGGTTCCATGAGTCCATTACCCGATACTCAGACTGGATACAGATGTTTTGTGACTTGATTCTTTCACTAGGTTGGTTTTGCTGTGTTCGAGTAGGGGAACCATTATCAGTATCTAAATATGTAAGCAAAATATTTTCACTCTTCTCTGTGAAAAGTATTGTTCAGTGACAACGCTCCTGCCTTTGTTTCTTGGGAATTTTGGCGTTTTTACTTTCAACATGGTGTCTCCCACATGACTACACCATATTACACTCAACCTTCTTTTGCCGAAAAGTTTAATTGCAGCATTGATCACCTTCCAAGCCAAGGTGCAAACCAAATGAGATCCTTCCTTGTTGTGGTTGTTTTTGTTAAGCAGTCAAAGGGGCTGCTAGCTGAACAAAGTGTGGAGCATACCTTCGAAAAAATATTTTATCGTACCAATGAACCTTTCTGGGTTTTTTGCAGTTGGAAGCGCGAAAGTGCGATATCGAGAAAGCACCGTGCTTAATTGGCCCTTGGCGCATCTTGGAAGTGCCCAACCCAGTCACCTTGTGCATCCAGAACGAAGAGTGGGGGCAAGTCCACAGAGTACTTGTCAGCCGAATCAAAAGTGCTAGTCCCAACTGACCAGGGGTTGTTGGCCAATCTTGCCCTGGTAGTCTGTTCTGGCGACAAGGTGCTCAGTGCAAAAGAACTCTGGAGTTCGCTATGTAAGTAAGGAGAAACAGCACAAACATACCAAGGATGACGTTCCTGCACTGGGGACATGCTGCAACCAGAAGACATGCGTGGCAGTTTCTGTGTTCCAGATATCACTGTTGGTGCTTGTTTATCTGGGGGACAGAGCCTTCCTGCTCCTGGACTTATTAAGACACTGTGAGTTATCTTAGTGCATTGGTGGTTTTCCTCAGATCTGGTCAGTGCAATGTGTAGCACAATTCCTGGAATATTATTTGGCAGCTTCCTTGTTTACACTGTAGTGATGCATCACTTTCTTCTTTATCTTGACAAGTCACCATATTACTTATTTAGTGCACCTTTGAGGTGTTCATGTCTATTTAGCATCGCTACGTTTAGTCTCCCTCTTGGATATAATTTGTTTTCGCTTTTTGCTTCTATTGCCAAGAATTTGTTTTATTTTGTTCAGCTGTTGATTGGACTTTTTTGACATGTACAGGCTGTGTACACACTAATATTTTTGAAGCACTTTTGGCTATTTGAGCCACCTTTTGGCATTTCATGTTTGAATTCATTTTTTTTAACGAAAGAATCTAAAACCTGTTTGTTAACTCATTTGTATTAAACTCCAATGAGTCATGAAACAGCATCCAAATTCTGTTACCTATACCGTCAGTTATAGTGGTTCTTTTTTATGTTCTTTCTATTGAAATAGTGATTCTCTGTTACAATCACTAGTTCATAATAATTATCTGGTGCTCAACTTGCATTTGTAATAACAATTTTGGGACTAAATAAATTTAAAAATGTTTTACACCAATAAGGCTCAATTCCCCCTCACCTTGGTTCCGCCATTCTTAATGTGCGAAGTCGAGAACACTGCTACTGCCTTCGACAAATAGATGGATAATGGCTGACATCTGCGCAGGGTTTTATGGGCAGTGAGTCGCCACAATCATCAGGGACACATCACTGGCAGTTGGAATGAGATCTCAAGTTCACATGGATCATTTAGTGTTAACACTATACCACAGATGACATAGATCCAGGCAACAGGAATACTCAATGGCATTCTCACATGGTCAGCAACGAGTCTCACTTTTGTTTGTGCCAGTCAGATCAACATCAGTCTATCTGTAGGTGACCCAGTGAAAGGTCACAGGAAGCAGCAACTCCGGAGACCTATTCTCCTCCAACTCCTGGCACGTAACTGATCTCGAGACGCTAAGTGCTTGCCAATATGTGGAAACAACTGTAAATACTTTTGTCATACTATTCCTGAATACGGCAGTAATAGCACATTCCAGCAATATACTGAGAGACACCACACTACAGTTCATACTACAAACACCTTAACGAATGTACGGATCCATGACTGGCCGAGAGAGAGAGAGAGAGAGAGAGAGAGAGAGAGAGAGAGAGAGAGAGAGAGGGGGGGGGGGGTGCTGCGGCTCTAGACACTTATGAGAACTTTGGTTGACACTACCCTCCTCTCCCCCCCCCCCCCTCCCCAGCCCCCTTCCAATATAGCCAGTCACACCCTGACTTTTAATGTACCACAGAAGCTACGATTTTAATACAAATGTGGACTTAGGGCTGTCAGCATTTCTCTTAGCACTATGATTGCCAACAGTGAGTAAATGCTGTTGAGTGTTGTCTGTTTAGGTTCTTTCTGCCTTCTGAATGAAATGATCTTTGGATTCCAGCTACATCAAATGTTTAAAATGCCATAAGCTTAACAAGTCATTGCCAAACCTAGCTACTATCTGTGACATCACTGGTGCTCGTGTTACGGCCATACGAGCATTCAACTGGATGCTCAATGTACTCACTTCGAACTACTGGTCACCGAGTTCCATGCCACACTCAGCTGTAGGCTGCCATCTCTATTAAGGTTGTTGCCATTTTATTTAGATGGCTTCTTTCACTACAGTGTCCGAGATGCTGATGAGCCATGGCAGGTTTTGTCAACTGCTAGTTGCTTCCTAGAGCACGCTAAACAAAAGTGGATGCTCCTTCCTGCATTGTCAATCATGAGACTAACTGCACTCTCAGGGTATTTTGAATACCCCAGGTATTCTGAGAACTCCACTTGGTCTCTGCCATAGCTACATTTTCGAGGGATGCCTAAAGACTGATTTCATTTTATATCTCTTCAGCAGCTCCCTTTATCTTACTTGACACGGACACAGAAGGGCAAAAAAAGGTAATATTTGATGACTGCTGTAGCTGTTGGTCCTGAAGATCTTTTGTAAGTGGTTGATGTCGCACGGCAGGTTATTGGCACCTGATATCCTTCTTGCATGACGTACCAATGTTTGTAACATAGCGTGCTTTTGTTCTGGACGATAATGGCTGATGACATGCAATTACAGATTGGTGTGTGTAGGTTTTCTGTAGACACTGGGGCCAAGGCATCTGTTGTGTTAACGTTAAACAAGGATGTCGACGAAAGGCAAAGAATTCCATTTTTCTACTCAGGGTCGCTACAAGTTTTCCTGATTTTGAGACAAGTTTTGGCATTTTTCCCTGACAAATTTCGAGATCTCAAGGGTAATAAAGACATAAGTTGGCAAAAAATGTAAGGTCTTCCATATTTTGTAATGAACTGTTTTTAGATGTAGAAAGCAAGTCAAATAGTATATATGTTTCATTTAGACCACTGATACTTTACTTCAATAAAACAAAACATATTTGGTGATAAAGTGCGCATTTCATTGGATTCGCAAGACAGATTTCAAGTATCTACACTGATTTCAGAAATAACCTCCGGGGAGAGAAAAATAAGGCCTCTTGAAAGAAGGTTGTAAGGGAAGAGTTGTGTAAACCAACACTATAGGTGACCACCAACGAAATGATGGTTCTACAATGTTTGTTATAGTTTTACAGGTACTGTGTGATTTTTCTTTCCAGAAATACGTGAGCACATAGTGTAGAAACTGCCACAATTTTCTTCTTCTGATCACCCATACTTTCACATTTGAAGTGACAAAATGTACTAGAATAAATGAAATTTCTATAAAACACTGCACTACACAATGTACTTGCAGTGAGAGAGTCGCAATTCCTAAGTCTGTCGTCCACAGCCTCTGGCGTGCCGAGGAACACCGCAGTCCTGGTCGGTGATAAATAGCAAAAATCTGCCACATTACACGACACACAAACAGGTCGGACCTGCAGGCAGATTGGTGGGACTAAATTAGATGGACATGGGCTGCACATTAGTGGGAAACGAAGCGCTTCAGATTGGCAGACCCGATCCATTTGAGATGCCTACAGAAATGGCCTGCAGTTTTGGCCCATCACGGAAGTCCACTCATGTGGCCAGGTATTCAAGTCTCAAGAGACACCACGTTGTGCAAATAATACCGCAGTGACCAATCCATGCAACAGATAACTTGCACGAATACTCTGAGAATCAATACTAATGAGGATAAGTAGCAACTCACCGTAAAGATGATCGCTGAGCCACAGACAGGCACATAGGAAAGACAATCACACTCACAACTAAATTTTTGGCCAAAAATTTAGCCTTTGTCAGAAAACCAGAGCGCACACACATTCGCACAATCACTCAAATGCAACTCGTGCACGTCTCCAGCCACTGTGTCAACAATCTCTGAGAATCATATCCAAACAAAGCACTCATCATGCCTCCCTGCCTCTAGTCAGCTGCTACTAGGCTAGTGGCCTGAAATGGTGGCAGCACTGACTGCATACTGCGGGGAGTGGTAGAAAGGGAAGAAGCAGTAAAAATGAGGGAGTAGGGAAGCAGCACATATACTGAGGTGCACCCAGCCAGCGACGATGCACGGCATATCAATAAACAAACCATTTCATCTACTGAGATCGAAACGAGATTTTTTTCCACTGTTTGTTTCCAAATTTCCCTGACATCTGAAATTCCCTGATTTCCAGAATTTTTGGCAACCCTGCTACTTCCGCAGTGAACTTTATGTTACTGATAATGCTGTTGAGATGTTGCAAGAATACAGTTTTTCATATCCATGGGGTGAAATGACAAAACGTGTCACAGTGTCTAAAACTACTGGGCTTTATTGGGGCAGTATCGTCATACAGCAGGTTTGCAACAGCTGGACTTACCATCACATCATCCATCTGATAGTAATATTGGCTGTTGTACAGAAAATAAGACATCTTAAGAGTGTGGCTAAATATATAGACAATTTCAAAGCACAGGTTTACTAGGACCAAGGCGTCTTTCATAGGCACTTTAATTAACAGCACCCCAACATCTCTATTGACTGTTATGTAACCCTTGCTAACCTGATGATGATTAATTCCACTGACAAAATTGGCTCGGTTCCTATATGATGTGCACAGTGACCCCACATGTGGAGCAAGGAGACTGGCTATGTATGAAGCCCACCCATCATGTAATGCCCCACAGTAATCCATACCCTTCTGTCTCATAAAATGACTGCATTTGTGTGACAGAATAATGGTGTGGCATGGTGCTCGCACTAATGCAACTTCCCAAAGCCTTGCAGCAGCTTCAAAGCAGCAGTTGAAAATGGAGGCTTGCATTCTTTCTCCCACAACTTGTTTATTGTGATTGGCAATGAAGTTTTTGAAAGCATAGAACATAGCGCTAACAAACTCATCAGATGTGCCAGGCTGATGGGCCTAATTTCATAAGCAAGCAGATTGTTCATCATCGAGCAGATACTTTTCAATAAATTTCCAAAATACTCATGATGTAGGGTGCAGCAACCTTGTGTAGATTATATGGGAACAGATTATGGAGAATTATTCCTTCACCATCACACATGCTGTTCCTTGTTGCACGAAATTGCCACGAAGTGTCTGTTATTCCAGGTGTTATGCAGGCTCTTGAACATACACCAAAACATGTGCAGGCAGCTTTGACTTTTACACATCTGTACCATGATGATGGTGAGTAGTTTCTGGACTGGATCTTTCTAGACTGCATCATCTCAGGCAATTAATTGTGAGTTGCATAGAATACCCCAGAAACCAAGCAGCAGTCAATGCATTGGCATCATGCTCACCCACACACGCCAAAGAACAGAGCTCCTCCCGACATCTAGATGGCACGTGTTCGATCACAGTTCTACAGCCTAGACCTCACTCCCGGTGATTTCCACTTGTTTTGGAGCCTCAAGATATTCCTGTCTGGTCAGGGTCAGCATTTTAAGACTGACAGAGGCAAAGGTGGTTGTCACAGTGGGTCCAGTCCCTTGTGGCACACTGTTTTAACACGGAGATACAAAAGATGGTGCCTCAGCATGAGAAATTTCTTCAGCTCAACACTTCCTGTCCCTGTTTCAATGAATCTTTCAACTAAATTTTGCTTAGTTTCTGTTCGCGACTCCAGGCAAACGTTTTGTGGATGTTTATGTCAACAAACAAATCATGGATATGTTGAGGAATAAGGGTGTACCATCCTTGTGGATCTTGGCACAGCACAAACACAAGGTCATCTTGAACCTCAGGGAGAAGATTCTAGACCATAGTTTCTTCCAGCAATAAGTAATTAAGAAGGTGTCTTCTTTACAATTCTTGACACTGGGTCATATAGGAGCTTCCAGTAAATAACTTGGTCCAGCACTGCGCATACCTCTGTATTATAGTCGCACGCTCTGTAATATCCTCCGCAGTGGTCTGTCAGCAGGAAAAATGAAAATGCACTCATCATAGTTTAGTGTGCATATGCCATTGTGCTTAGCTGTGGCCACACTTTGTGCTGGTGGCTTTGTGAATATACAGGTTTTTGCACAATCTATTTCATCCACCATAACACTGGGTTATTTGTGGACTGTTTTTTCCAATTTCACTAATTACTTCACAAACAGGGAAGTCCCAAGGTGAATGTGCGAAGTCGTGCCATTGCTGCTGCTAAAGCCAGCCAAACTTCTCTTTCTGAGTCTCTGTGATGACATTTGTTACAAAACCATAGCCATATCAACCCATGAACTAAGCTATTTATGAGAGTTCAGGAACAACAGATACAGCAATCAGAGAAAGTTATTTGAAGTAAAAATCACAAGAGCATTGATGATGATGATGATATGATGATGATGATGATAATGAGGAGGAGGAGGAGGAGGAGGAGGAGGAAAGACAAAGCCCACTGCTGAAGATACATAAAATCAAATTACCTTCAGATCTAAGCCAAAAACCAGCAAAACTTGTGTCAGATATCAGAATACCTGGGGTCTACAAAATGTTGTGACCTGGGAAAATCTCATGTTGGACAAACAATGCATACAGTGCAACAATGAAAGTTTCTATTGACTGCACTACTGCAATGAATTTGCTTTAATCTAGCATGTCCAGGGAAATGGCCATCAACTCAAATTTGACAAAATCTCTGTCATGGTTTGCACTAACAACTTTAGAAAGAATGTAATTAAAGAAACCAGCAACATAAAAATCACTGTCAAGATCCTAAACAGAGACTGCAGCCTATAGCTGAGTGTAGCATGGGATCCAGTGATCTCTAGGTTGAAGCACACACACTGAATGTCAAGTCAACATATGCCTACACATCAGCAGTAGTGCTGCTCGATAGTGGCCGATGAATACTTTGGCATGGAATATTAACCTTTTCATGTGGCTGGATGTCTGAGGACATCAAATAAAATGTTACCGCAGCGAGATCTGCACTCTCATGTTTTTGCTTGCATTTTGAGTCAGTGTTTGACATTTTTTTCCTAAATGGAAGGGTCTTCCCATTGCTGTCTTGCCAGACTCAGCTTGCCGTGGTGTACCAGTGCCGACTGTAGACTCAGGAACCTTGTCAGTTTTGTTACTGTCAGCATGTGCTGTCACCCTGTGAGTCGTGCCTCTACCTGCCAGTGCACAGGCAAGTAGCTGGGAAGTGTCACACGTGAAGTTAGCTAGCAATCTATAGAATATTTTCCATTTTTGAGACTTTTCTTGCTACTATATTCTCTGAAAGTTAGTCAAGATATCTAGAAATTGATACACGTCAAAATATAAAAGCCTTTAGTGAAATGTTCTGGGGGGGGGGGGGGGGGGGGGGGGGGGGAACTGCCTTAGACAGCTTATAATACACCACTCAATCAGAATGTGTAATGAATAACCTGACAGTACCATTTTTTGAAGGTATAGTTTGTCATTAGACGATTTTGGCACTAATGCCTAATTCTCAGGAGACAAATGACACCTCTGGTTAGGAAAGTGAGGATTATGCCTCACTTTTTAATCAATCATAACCACTCAAACTAATAAGTCTGATAAAAATGCAAATAAGTGGGGCAGTTTATTGTTTATGCAAAGTAAATTTTATATTTGTCAAATATCTTAACATTAATATAAAATGCAAAACTAATTTCATATTATTGTTGATGTTAAATCATTGACAATACTACATAAGAAAATGAAAGGAAAATAATATATTAATCATACGAGAACAGATTACATATTTGTATCAGAGCTGTCAAATTTGTACAAGAATTCAGTATTAACAGATTGTAATTACAATATTAAATAGGTTGTCATAAGCTGTCTCTCATAAAACATAAAATTATCTGTAATTACATTTTCAACAAGGTGAGATGGTATTAATAGATGAAAGATTATAAATGTGATCACAGCTGCAACAGCATACCTCAATAGTATTCCAGTCTTTGCATCTGTAGATGTTTTAATTTTTATTCAGAATCAGTGCTATTATGGGCTCTTGGAAAGCATTTGAAAAGTCTTAATAAAATTTCCAGGAGATGTGAGAACTGTGTTGGCACATTTAGTCATGCGCACAGTTCTCAGGTCCCAATCATCTTGACTATGTACACTATGTACACTATATACACTATGTATTTTTTGTTGTTTATAAAAGAAGACTGCAAAAAATTAATGGACTACACAATCAGAGTTAAAGCTAGATAATGTTCTAAAAATGTATTTAGGGCAGTAGTTCGCATTTTTCAAAGTACAGGTTGAAATGAAAGACACCCACGTACTGTCCAGCTGCTGATTGCTGTGAAGTGACACTTCAATGAACATGTTACATTACAGACACTGAACGCCCAGACTCTGCACTGCTCACTGTTCAGACACTGTGTGCTAAAGAACTGTTCACTGTAACGCACAGGAGAGATGTGGATATAGTGTTTTATGAAATGAAAAGCAAGAATTCTGATTCACATAATTTAAACTACTGAGTAAATGTAAATTCTTTGAATTACTTCAGCAATTATGTAGAATCAATAGCAGGGCAGGTACAGTTACATTACATAATGATAATGTACGAAGACTATGTACTAACATATTGTCCTACATCACACGGGGCCCCTGTACGAAAATCGGGCATATCTGAAGGAGTCCGTATCACATGTGAAAAGTCAATGAAAAGCAAACAAAGCACAGTAAAAAGACTTGCAGGGATAACAGAAGATACAGCTTTGTGCACAGTTTCTACAAGCAGTTATCTTCTGAACTCTGCTTGCTGTCTGACCACAGGATCCAGAGGGCAGAGGACAACAGTGTAAGTCATGTTTTCCTTAACTCCTGGAAGAGATTAGTTAAGAGTTTCACACTGTTGCTCAGGAAGCAAAATACATGCTTATGAAATAGAGCGTCTGTGACAGTATTCAGGAGTTCCTACCACATATAATCCTTAACACTTTCGCTGCGGCATCGGTGCGGGCGCGCAACTCTCCAGTGCGGCCCGGCAACGTGCGAGTGCGGGCTGGTAACATTCTCAAACGGCAGGTACCTACCGTTTGGAGCCGATGCTCCTAAGCACACCTGAGGTACAGGCTGACGTCAAGACCTTGTAAGGCCTGTACGATCATATTCTATACTGACCTAATGATGGCACCTTAGGTGCTTTACATCAAATAAGCTTCGACTGTATTGTGGTCATGTTTTAAAGTCTGTTTGCTATCTGACACCTGCAGGGGTCACAGGCGTCTTTCAGACGTTCGTGATTTGTTGATAATGTAACAAAAAATACAATTTGGATTCCAAAACGTATATTTTAAGACGGAAAAAAAGGAAAAAGGAAACTGGATTCATTTGAAATTATATTTACTTTAAATGCGCATTTTTAAGATTGACTCTGATAGAAGTCGTCGTCAATTTAGTAGCATGTTTGCTCCTGGTGTGAGAGAATTAGCCGTTTACATTTATCATAGACGCCCAGGGGACGCCAGGATGTGTAGAAATTAGTAAGCGAAACACTTTTCCTGCTGCTTTTCACATTGGAAGGTCCATTAGCCGCCATTACGAACAATATACGTTCGATAACTGACCACACAAAACAAAAGTTTACACGCTTTGGTGCTAGCTTAGACGCCGCAACTAGACTGAGTAATGCGACAGTGAACGAGGACGCTTATAAGCGTCAGCCGCACTGGCTCCTGGCTTGTTGTGACGCTTATAAGCGTCAGCCGCAGCGAAAGTGTTAAAGGGGCAAAAACGTCAGGTGAAAAACTGTTACATGACTACTCAGATTATATCCTAGGCCTGTTACTGATTATGGCATATATAAATGATACAGATCCTTAGGGTTATTCACAGAGGATGCACACAGAAAAATTGAAAGAGAGAAAAATCTGTAATAAACCTAAAATACCAAGGTATGCCTGTCCTAAGCAATCTTAAGTGGCACACAAAAGCAGACTTTCCCATGTACCATTTGTCACTGGAAAACAAAGGAGGGACAGATACCAGGACAGAGGTACCTCCTCCACTGAGCATATATGTAGGTATTAGCTTGTGAAAATTGAGTTATGTAGAGTCACATCAAGTGAACATGAGGGAAATCAACATCTCAACAACACGGCAACACCAGTAATAGGTACCAGGTTCAGAATGCTTACTTTTAACACATTCGCTTTCAGGACTTTAGCAATGCAACTTGTTCTTTTTGATAGTAATACCTTCACAAACACATCCCTTGTATTGCTGATCAGATTCCTTCTACTCACTGTGATATACACGTCCTGAGTCAGGGTGTGGTGTGCAGTAGGGCCAAGGTCACTGTGGGGGCAGACAGCCAGCCAAGACATTGTGAGCCTCTGCTTAACAGAGTGGATTCAGTCCAGCAGCAGCTTAGTGAAGCATAAACTATGAAAGTCCTTGGCAGGTCACCAGAGGTATCAGATGTTTATGCACGGGTCACATGATTCCCATGTAGTATGGGTCAGTGATTTGGGGGTGTGAACCTGGCATCCAATATACCCCCACATTTTCCACCAAGTTCTAGTCATTCAAATTTTGGTGGCCAAGACAAAGTGTATTCATTAACATTCCACTGTATCATGATTCTGGCCTTGGCACATGGGTAGTTTTCCTGCTGGAATATTTCATCACTTATGGAAGACATTGAGCATGAAGGGATAAAGATGCCCACTCGTCCACAGTTGTCACGGTGCCACTGATCAGTGCCGCAGGCCCCAAGGATGGCCAGGTGAATATTCTCAAATCCATAAATGTGCATCCGTGAAGCAGTGCACATTTTGAGAAGCCATTCGTACGGATGATGGCGTATATGGACAGGAACACTGACCTGGAATAAAAAGAAATGCAATTCATCTGACCAGGCAACATGTTCCCACTAATCCAATATCCTATTTACATGGGACAGTGCCTACTGAAATCTTAGTTGACAAAGTCAACAAGAGAATGCTTAGAAGTTGTCTGCTGTGAAGTCCCACGTTCAAAAATCTGAACTGAATGGTGTGCTGGAAAACAATTTTACCTGCATCACAATTGTAGTCTCATCAGATATGCCAAAAGCTGCCACCTGTCCTGCTTTACAGAGCAACAAGCATCCAATCTCCACATTCTCTGATGAGAGATGGATGTTCAGCACCTCATTGCTTCACTATTCTTTAACCACTTTAAGTATATTCTCATAACAGTAATGTGATAAGCTGACCGGGTTCACCATTTTCCAGATGTTTGTTCTTAGGCGCCACACCAAACAAGGTGCTGTTTGTGACAGTTGAAATACCAGCAGATTTCCCCCGTTTGCAGACCATATCATCCCTAAAATGATCGTGTTTGTACCTGCTCCACTTACATATTTTTTCTCATCGTGTCGCATGCCTGCAATGACACACACACACACACACACACACACACACACACACACACACACACACACACACACACACACACACACACACAGTGTCACCCCAAACTGTTCCCTATGCCAGTGTGGATTGCGAGTTTGGCAGTTCCATTGCCAGCTGCTTGTAGATGTCCACAGCAGTCTCTTCTATGTACTGCAACATTTGTGGCCAGTCGTCACCAGCCTACTATGAACAGACTGCCAGCACACCTGTCCTGGGCAGTGGTGCAGCACGGCCAGGGCTGCAGAGGCAGCAGCATTCTCCGTGCTCAGGTCCTGCACCATCTTCTCCTCACGTCTGTTTAAGCAGTGGCAGGCCCTACCTGTTGGCAGCAGCCAGCAACTCTGCCATCGCATTTACCAGCTCTGGTGCTGAGTCTGTATATTAGAAACAACATCTGAAATGTGTAAAGAACCTTCAACCTGTTTTCCTGTTTCATTTTTCATATATGCATCCAAAAACGCATTTGTCAACTTCTTAATTGGTTACTATATTTTAGACGCACAATTACAATCACTATCATCTCAATCACATAATGTGTGATGCATTTATTTTTGCATAAACCTCATTAGGTTGAGCAGATGATCATTGTGATTTCTTATGCCGGAAACTACACAAAACTTAGAAGTCGAAAAAATTAAATTTTCAGAACTAACCATCCATACTATTTTCTAGCATACTTTTTGCCAATTGCGAGGAAGTGATTAGTTTCTTTTGAAACTGATTTCAGGAGCTATTAATTAAATGTTATACTCATAGCGTGTAGGCTTTCACAGCCGGCATCTTCAGTAATTAAAACTTCCGGGCTAAGAGGCCATGGTCCAATAGTAGAAACACTTCTCCCTGACGTTTCGTTGCCAGCTGCGGGGGCAACATCATCTGAGGCGAGTCTACGACTGGCTGCTAGGCCGTGGAGGTCCTGTTTATATAGAGCGTGTAGAGGGAGCCACCACTCGTCACGTGTGAAGAAGAACTGAACCGTTTTTTGAAGCATTTGAATAGCATCAATTCAAAAACTGAATTCACTATGGAGATAGAAAAGGACAGTTTAACAAGCAGATGGGACTCTGGGTCGCAAAGTCTACAGAAAAGATATGCATACCGATCGTTATCTTCATAAGGATTCAAACCATCATCCCAGGCAGAAGAGAGGTATTATCAAGACATTGGTGGACAGGGCTAATAAAATCTGTGAGCCAGCTTATTTGCAAGAGGAACTAAACCACTTGCGAACCGCTTTCCAGAAAAATGGGTACGCTGGAAAGGAGATACATCGAGCACTCCATCCCAGAAGAAAAATGTCCGAAAACGTGCAACAACAACCACCATCGGTGGGGAAAGATTTTCTTCCATTCATCCACAATATTACGGGCCATATCGGGAAAGTGCTGGCCAAGTTCAGAATTGAAACAATCTTCAGACCCACCAAGAAGATTAGTGAATGCTTAAGATCGGCGAAAGATGCACGACACCCTTTAGCTACTCCTGGTGTGTATAACATTCCGTGTAGTTGTGGGAAGGTTTACATTGGAACCACAAAAAGAAGTTTCAATACTCGCCTAACTGAACATAAAAGGAACTGTCGATTGGGACACACGGACAAATCGGCTGTAGCGGAACATGTTTTTGAAACGGGTGACCATGAAATAAAATTTAGCGAGACGAGCGTGCTAGCTAAGACATCGCTTTATTATACACGTATGTATAGAGAGGCTGTAGAGATTTTTAAACACCACAATAATTTTAACAGGAAAGAAGAAGGCTTGAAGTTAGATAAGATATGGCGATTGACTTTGTACCAAAGATGTGACAATCGATTACCTTCGATCGAGAGTAATGACGCCAGCCACAGATAGTTTTACTGTTGACAACACGTGGCACGTGGTGGCGCCCTCTACACGCTCTATATAAACAGGACCTCCACGGCCTAGCAGCCAGTCGTAGACTCACCTCAGATGATGTTGCCCGCAGCTGGCAACGAAACGTCAGGGAGAAGTATTTCTACTATTGGACCACGGTCTCTTAGCCCGGAAGTTTTAATTATTGAAATGTTATACTATTTCTGGACATCGCCAATTCTTATACGGTGCTATGTTTCTGAAATCTCTCTTCATAGTATTGTAGCATGAAGTGTCCCTAGTATAAATTTTTTATTCTCATGCTTTGTACTCTAAGGAACATACTCTAAATTCTATCCTTTGTTTACTAATTTATAAATTACAGTTGTATGCAAATTCTGCAACACACACTCGGGGATGAACTTACGACATTAAAAGGTGGTTCTTTTTTTGCAGCAAAACACAAGAATCATTTTGTACAAAGATTTATTAGACCCAAAAAAACAATACAATCATTTTCTACAAAGATTTATTAGCCCTAAATAATAGTGTGACTGACTAAAATATTTAGGTTCTTAAATTATCTTTGACATTACCATTTATCTATAACTATTAAAACACATGAAGTTTTTAATCACCACCAAAGGGTGCAGTTGTAAAAAAGAAAACGGTTAAGAACTGCTTCTACAGTCCTGACAGGTTTCTTAGATGTATAGATACTATGTTAGATGTACTGGTGAACTACTACTGAAGAGAGTAATTTTGTGCTGCCTGTATGAATACTGAGTAATCATCAGGAAGAATTATCTGGCAACACAGTACACATTTTGAATTAATAAACTGCCAAGAAGCTGTAATTATTTTACTTCAGCATTTTTCCATTAACGCCAAATCCCTATCTACTCCAATAACTGTCTTTGGGACTTTTTAAGTTCACAATGTCACCCAAGCATGATGCAAGGAATGGCAAGGAAAGAAACTGTTTCACACTTATTGTAAGAGAACTTCTCATGTGTCTCTTACCTCTATCTAGTAGATGCACACTTCTCGCACGGCGATTTGCAACACGTCAGTAAGAAGCCCAGTGTTTGCCGCCATGTTACGAAATGACATGCGAGAAACGCAACATGGCGACAAACACTGGGCTCATAACTGCCTAGATCCGGCTGTGTGCTGGCAGCTCCAGGCAGACGACAACCAGTCATGTCCGAACCAGCTGAAGATTTTAGCAGTGCACGCAGTCGTTCATGAAACTGCCTCCCTCAGCCTTCTACTCTGCAATTACAATCACTCCTGAAACATAAATAATGCAACAACTGTGGCATCAATCATACAGCATAGGAAGTAACTTGTCCATTCTTCCATCAATGCATATACATCTGACACATAAGTGAAACATTTCTGTAATTTACGATATTGCAGTGTGGACTAGTGACTTTGAATTAACATTCTCCCTTGTACAGGAATTAACATGTTAATGACGAATGGATGACAACATATTGATGTTCGGGTCTGGCCATGAAGCATGCACGGATTGCCGAAATTATTAAGGCCACTGCTCACTACAATCAGGAAATCCAAGTTTGAGTCCTTCCTGTGATTCTGTAATTTAGACTAAGGGCAACTCTTAAGTAAAGGTTCTGAAGTAGAGCCAACACAAAAAATAGAGCAAAATATGAAATCAGATTGATATCTAGGCATAGCAAAAGTTGTCCTTCCCATGCACCCTAAGTTGTTGAAAGACTAAGGAAGGACATGGCAACAGGCCAGATACACTCACCACACACTGATTTGTGCTTAGCAGAGTATATATGTGGGTGTACGAGGGTGTGCTGGAAAGTAATGCCTCCGAGTTTTTTTTTTACATGAAAACTTTTAAAGCTTCTTAAATAAAACAAAGGATATTAACATTCTATATCTTTATTCTTCATGCCTATATATTTATTTCTTAACACAGTCACCCTGGAAACTAACACATTTCCCCCAATGAGAGACCAGTTTGTTGATACTATCACTAGAAATTGGACTTTGTCAACAGAGCCACAGCCTTTACCTCCACTTGCACTGCTTCATCCTTGTTAAAGAGAAGTCTTTGAAGTTGTTCTTTAAGTTTCAGAAACAGATGAAAATCTGTACTGAAGATGATTGATGACAGTGAATCCCAGGTGTCAGGATTGTTGTAGATATTGCAGCACTCACATGCTACAATTCTTTGTCTGACAGCAGCAGAAGGCTGCAAATATGTTGACATGAAGAATGAATATATAGAATGTTAACAATGTTCGTTTTATTTAAATAGCTTTAAGAGTTTTCATATAAAATCTGGAGACATTTCTTTTCAGCATGCCCTCTTAGATTTCAGATGCCTAAGTTTGGCTTGTGGGGCCTAATCAAGTGACCAGGTGGCTCTAGGAACATCAATAATGCTTACTTAACTTTAGTTTGAGGATCTTTGCAATTCAATTTTTCTTTTTAATAGTGCCAAATTCACTGTGCGTGTATTTGTCTCCAGTTCGAATACATGTCAGATGTAAATTGATAACAACTGATATGACTCTTCCTGCATATTCATAAAAAGTAAATAATCATTGCACCCACAGATATTTTCATTAGTCCTTATTCAGTTCATGCCAACAAGTATCAGCTTTCTATAAACTTCGAGATTTAACTTTTCTATTTGGGAGCAACAAATATTAAAAGAAAGATGCCATAGTTCTTCCTCAAAAATTACAGATGAGTGGATGGTTTTGTATTGTCCCAATATTCACTTTAGAGCAAATTCTTATCTTCAACAGAAATTTTCGCTCTTATTTCAAATCATGGGAATGAGAAAATCAGAAACTGTGTGCCCAGACACATTGCCACTACGCAAAATCTATAAGTCAGAATTAAATCTTCAGGACATACCATCTATCCAGTTTTGTAGCATGTTTTTTGCCAATTCCATTAAAGTAATTTGTTTCGAAGTTCTACATTATGAAACATCAAGAATTCAAAACTGAATGTTCAGAACTATCTAAGCAGTTTTGTAAACTGCTTTTTTCCAATTCTGAAAAAGTAATTAGTTACTTTCAAAATTATACATTTCAGAAGTCATTAGTTCAATGATATACCATTTCTGGATATCACCCATCCTTAAACCATGTCATGCTTCCAAAATCACTACCCACGATATTGTAGCCCGATGTTTTCCAAGTACAATCAGTTTTCTTCCTATTTTTCATGCCCTGTATTTCAAGGACGACGTGTTAAATTTTACACTTTGTTCAACAATTTGTAAGTGGTACCTATATAGAAATTTGTAGAAACAAACTTGCGGGTAAACGTAAGACATCAACAATGTGTTGCCTTTTATATAACAAAACACAAAACAAAGTTTTGTATATGGATTTATTAGCTCTAAAACCCAGTCCGATTGACTATAATATTTACTTTTCCTTCTCTATGAAATTACCATTTAGCTGTAATCCATGAAAACCATGAAGTTTTTAATAATCACAAAAGTGTGCTATTATAAATACCTAGTCGAGAACTGACAATTGTTTACACATGGTTCTTAGATGTGTACAGACAGTGTCACGTGTATTGCTGAACTACTACTGAACAGTGTAACAGTGTTTCATACATGAATACTGCGT
The DNA here is from genome assembly GCF_023864275.1 of Schistocerca cancellata. Lineage (NCBI taxonomy): Eukaryota > Metazoa > Arthropoda > Insecta > Orthoptera > Acrididae > Schistocerca > Schistocerca cancellata. The sequence continues at coordinate 105,541,940 of NC_064636.1, read as the reverse complement.
TACAAAGATAATGTGCCGTGAGTTTTTATTGCTACATGTATTTTGTTTCATTATCAGGAAGTTGTATCTGGTTTAGTCATAGTGTATTATTTCAATTGAATAAACAACAAAGACACTAATTACTTTACTTCAGAGTTTTCAGTTAACACCAACACAGTAACAGTGTACATGCTGTAATTTTGGACTATTCAGTCGACAATGTCCCTGAACTATGGTGCAGGATATAGTAAGTAAAGGAATTGTATCATACTTGCTATGAGGGAGCTTCTCATATATTTGTTACCTCTATATAGCTGCTGTCTGCTGCACATCAATTTGCTAAGTGTCAGCTGGGAGCCCGGTCTTTGACACCATGTTGCGAAATGAAAAGTGAGAAATGCAACACAGTATCAGAGACTGCACTTCTTGCTCCCAGGATCTGACTGTGTCCTGGCAGCTAGAAGCCGCTGACCACCAGAGTTACGTCTGCACCATCTGAAGTTTCCCACAGTGCATGCAGGCCACTTGTGAACTTCCTCCCTCAGTCTTTGCCTCTGCCAGTATAGTCACTTCTGAAACATATATAGCGCAATTTCAGTTGAATCAATCACACAGCACAGAAAGTATTTTTTTCTTTCTTCCATCAATGTATACAAGTGGGTATTAAAAACACCACTGCCTTGGGCCAAACCTGCATAGCATGCATTTCTGCCACTAGGCATGTATAGCGCAACTCATTCCCAGTTCAGTGCTGTCTGCGTTGTAGATCTGACTTGTTCTGCTGATCTACAGTGATTTGTTTCTGTTAGTACTGCTTTTTTCTTGTTTCGTTTTTATCATGGCAAGTTTAGGTGAACAATGTGAACCTGTGAAAAATTGTTTCCTACTTGGTAAAAATGAAATCTTGTTGTGGATGTCCATCAACCGTCTTTTGTTTTAGGGTGCAAAAACAACTAGGTATTACACAAACATGTCAGAACCATAGAACACCAAGACAAAGAAAGGCGTTAAAAACGACTACACGTAAACCCCAATCGATAAAAGGAAAGACAGCTAAAAACAGGAATGTGGAGAAAGGTCTATAAAATATGCCACAGAGAAACAGAGGCCCTGAACTGAAGATTAAATGTCCAGCACCATATTGCTACAGTGGATAAAAAGTAAAACACGGTGGACAGCCCATGCATCAGTCGCTAAAATGACCAATAACTCAAACAGCAAACATAAATAAGAAAGTAAGTGGTTAAAAAAGGGCATCCCGTCAGGAAATGGCGAACTGTCAAAAGGTTGATGGCAATGAGCACAAAGTGGAGGAGACGCATCAGTTAACAAATGGTGAAGACTAAAAAGACAGTGCTTAATACACAACCCGGCGAGATGGCTGAGAGGAGGTCGTCCAAGCTGTTGGGAGAGACTTAATTCCCCGCAGCTTGTTCACATGAGGGGAAGATCAGTTCACCACCTCCTGACAGATGGCAACGCAGAGATTAGAGGAAATGGAAGAACTAGCGGGCCAAGGTACGAGTACTGCAGCCTTGGCAGCAATGTCAATGGCCTTGTTTCCTGTCAGACCAACATGACCAAGAACCCACATAAACGTCACAGTGGCTCCATCAAGAGTGAGCAAGTGACAGCTTTCCTGGACCCGCTGCACTAAGGGGTGGACGGTGAACAACACACGGATGCTTTGAAATGCATTGAGAAAGTTGGAGCAGATGATGCAAGGGAACAGCTTGTGTCACCGGACGTACTGCATGGCCTAATACAGGGCGAAGAGTTCTGCTGTAAACACTGAGCAGTGTTCTGGAAGCCGATACTGGAAAAACATCTGTGCCAACAACAAAGGCACATCCAACACCCCAGTCAGTGTGAGTGCTATCAGTGTCCACAAATATACTATCACGAAGTGTCAACACTATTGTTCTTAGGACCCTTGGACTCGCTTGATGAAACTAACACTACCGTGCCATATTAATTGTGGGCTCTCACCAGATTGAAAGAGGAAGTCCCTGTGGAAAATAACGCCCTGGGTCATATTTAAGGATTGGTAAGGAGTAATGCTCACTGGGATGTCTCTTATGTGCCTACAAGTGGAAAGAGAAGGTGACTGACTGGCAGAAGACATTTTGATTAGGAAGGAACCAAGTCGCATCTTACTAAAAGGAGTCAACTTCACCAAACTTATCTTCATTGTGTTGTACAAAAAAAGAGCTATTTGGTAGTCGCAGAAGTCTCTGTTTCTGTCCTGGAATAAACCAAGAATGGGGAAAGGGTTTCACCCCACACCAGTGGCCTAGGAGGGAAAGGCTGGAGGAAGCAAAAGGAAGCAGCGAGAGAATCATTCCTATCAGAAGAGACAGCCACAGCAGCAGCCAGAAGCTTGGAGCTTAGTATGCTTCATGTGCAGAGCATCTGCCCTGGTACCACCCATTCTGATCTGGGGCTCACTCCGTGGGTGTCACCCAGCTGCATCAAGTGGCACCTGGCACAGCAGTGCCCCAAACAGATGATCAACCGCTCCTAGGCACACGCAAGGCAGTGACAGCTCAGGTACCAGAAGTGTGATCCCTATGGGGGACGTAACAGTCCCACCATAGGGACTGGACACCACGTTCGTGACCTAGCAGGGGGCAAGGAGTGCGGGCTACAGCCGGGTGGGACATGGGGAAGGAGGGGGAGGAGAGGAACCCATGTTGGGGATGGAAGGGAGGGAGTCTTTCCCCAATGTCTCACACTATGAAAACAGTTTAGAAAGGGAGATCAAACCCACAGGAACCACAAAAAGCTGGGAAAAAAGGTAGTATGTGGGAACATGAGTCAAGATTGTAAAGAAACATCAGAACCTCAGAAATATCCATGTCAACGTAAATGGATACGCCAAGGGAGAAAGATGGGCATAGGCATGGGGAAGGGCTGGGGGGGAAGCCAGAAGGGTATGAGTTGAATGGGAAGGAGTGGATATGGGGAAGGGAATGCAGCCCAGGCAAGAAGAGATGCTGCAATAGCTCGTAGGCCTGCATGTGCCACACATGTACCTGCAAAAGAGCTGCAGGCCCCCTGGGGGGGCTAGGGCAAGATGAAAGCGATCTTGTGACATCTTTATCAGTAATATGCCATACAGGGACTATACATGAATCCAACAAAAACTGAATAGCTGATAGTGCATAGTGACAGTGGATCTGAAGCACACATCAATGATAGTAGTTATGAGACAAGAAAAATTACTTAAATATCTAGGGGCATTATTGACAGAAGTGGACTGGTCAGCTCAAATGTAAAATACAGAATACAACAAAGCAGGAAAATAACACTGTATATGAACCCTTATGAAGGCGTGCCAGAATATCAAGAATCTAGATAACACCAATGATGATAAACAGATATGAGGAGGCAAAATGTACAACTTATAGGTACTGTCAATTGACGAGAAGAATGCATACAACAGGAATGTGACTACGAGTCAACATGTAATCTACAGTAAAAGCCGTTAGAAAAACATCATTAATCTAAATGCTTCAACACTGCATGACTTTTTTACACAGAAGTGACTATTATATTAATTCATCACTCATTTTCAGCATACTGACACTTCTGAAATAATAAGTCAAATTCTCTATTTGTGTAGTCATGTTCTCAGTAGCTGCTGTGTAAATACACTTAAGTGCAAAGCCTGGGACTTAACTATCTGTCACTGCCAAGTATCACAGCTCAATGAAACTTGAACCATACATAGAAAGCACTGCTACAATATACTACTGAAGGCAGCTGAAAGAAATACACAATCAAATAAATAGACCTGACATTTTCACTCAACGACAATAATTACACTCAAGTCACAAAGTCAGTAAGGATGTCTTGTGGTAGGGCATTCAGTTACCCACCAGTGCCCTCAACACCTGCTGGATCGTAGTGGATGCATGCGGACATGCTGCAATACATCTCCCTAATGCATCCCACATATGCTCAATAGATTTAAATCAGGGGAGTGGGCAGGTCAGTGCATTTGCTTCATTTCACTAGTTCCAGGAGTTCCTCCACCTGTACTGTTTGAGGGTGTCATGCAGTGTCATTAACAGAAATTACATCAGAACTGAATGCACCCTTGAAAAGACACTCATAAGGAAGGAGTACAGTGTCACACAAACGTTGAGTGTACCATATACCATGCAATATTATGCCTCCCTACACCATAACACTTGGACCACCCAAATGATCGAGTTTGATAATCCTGAATGTACCCTCATATGCCAAGAAGAGGTGGGGGAACATACAATAAACCCAGGAACATCGGAAAACAATCGTTCTGGTGGTCCAAATGTTACGATGTGGGGGAGCATAATGTTGCATAGCCACATTGACCTACAAATCTGAACACGGTACAGTCACCCGTCAATGTTATTACGACACTTTGCTAATCTCACGTTCATCTTTTCAGGGCACATGTCCCTGACTTCATTTTTATGGATGGTAATGCACGATCACCTGAAAAGCACTAGTAGAGGAGTGATTGCAACAAGAGAATATTCGACAAATGGAATGTGCCATCTGGTAAGTACACAAAATACAAACCAACTAAAGTTTTATTAAGTTTGGCCACATAGATGGCTTTCAATGATTATGTATCTAAACAACTCTTGAAAGCCATAAAATTTTCAGTCAATGACTAACATGCCACATGATGTGAGAGTTAAATATGGCAGTGTCTCAGGATAAATTTCAAAGTTTGACTAATGTTGAAGTCTTCAGAACTGTTACTCAGCCATTCTAGAACATTCCATTATTTTTATAAGTCCATTATTTTTATAAGACTCATCTTCTTCTAGGTTTTAGCTCATATCAAATTTTAATATAGTCACTATTAAAGGAATTGTCTGAAAAAATCCCATCTATCTCGACTCACCAATAACATCATCAATATGGCAAACAAACCACAACCACATAATCAACAGACTTTAAATAAATGCCATAACAAATAGTACAGTTATTCTCATGGCTTCCTGTTTGATAACTATACCAATTCACAATCAAAATTATAACCATTCAAATTAACCTTTACCTCAGGCTATGCTATGTATCACTGAATCATCACATGTTGGCATGTTGTTGGACCCATCTGTACCGCGCTGCATGGTGCCGTGGTTGAAAAGATGGACCTCGCCACGGACGTCCGGAGTGAAGTTGCGCATCATGCAGCCTACTGTGCACAGTTTGAGTTTTAACATGAGGACCTGTGCCTACACAAAAAGCATTATTCAACATGGAAGTGTTGCTGTCAGGGTTCCTCCGAGCCATAATCCGTAGGTAAAGGTCATCCATTGTAGTAGTAGCTCTTGGGCAGGCTGAGCGAGGCATGTCATCGGAAGTTCCTGTCGATCTCTACCTACTCCATGCGCGAGCAACATCGCTTTGGTTTACTCAGAGACGGCTGGACACTTCCCTTGTTGAGAGCTCTTCCTGGCACAAAGTAATAATGCAGACATGATCGAACCGTGGTACTGACCGTCTTGGCACGGTTGAACTACAGACAACACGAGCCGTGTACCTCCTTCCTGGTGGAATGGCGAACTGATCAGCTGTCGGACCTCATCAGTCTAATAGGCACTGTTCATGCGTGGTTGTTTACACCTTTGGGCATTTTAGTGACATCTCTGAACAGTCAAAGGGACTGTGTCTGTGATACAATATCCACAGTCAAAATCTATCTTCAGGAGTTCTGGGAACCAGGGTGATGCAAAACTTTTGATGTGTGTATCTCTTAATGACATTTGAAGTGCAACTTTAGTGCTCTAAGTCCTACTGAAATTTTGTTTACATATTCAAAGGGAACTGGGGATTACCAGACACTGGGATGCCACCTGTCTGCTTTGACCAATGATTTCACATCTTGCGGAAAACCTCATTTCGAGCACATCCATCATGACGACCAAAACATCAATAATAACATCCACAAAAATACAAGTACACATAAACTGAAACAATGACTAAACCAAATAAAATTAGTGGAATAACTGCTGGAAATGGTGGGTTCCGGCTGGGGCTGAACTAAAAATTAAACAATAAAAGAAACACCACTCCAGATGCAACACACTGGAAAAACACCTGACAAATTTCAAACAAATCACACAAAATTATCATAGTATCCTAATCTACAGTTAACCCATACAGCTCAACCCTGGACCACGAGGCCAACGACACGCCCACCCAAAATACAAAAGCCAGTATCCCTATCTCCAATTCACCTACATAGTTCAAACACACAGGATAAAATGGCAGAACATACGAAAAAATAATTTTTCATGAAAATTGAAAGTATATCTGCGAGCTGCTAGCATAAATGTTACTACGAAACTAACTTCTCAGACCAGAAAACACAGTAAATGTCTCCAACACATTTTCAAAATAACTATTTTAAATTACTGATAAATCAATGCACAACCAGCATCTGTTCCACTTTTAAATTTAATGACACTGCTAATATTCACTTGAATGTCATCTTTCTTCTTTCGTTGTACATAAAAGGTGACATTTAAAATACTGGAATACATTCAAACAACTGAGTGGCACAGCAAGATTTCTGCACATTTGATAAACATTAAATTTAAACTTTTCATCTTATGTGGTGTTTAACTCAAAACATCATTATGAAATGTTATAATCAACATTTACAGATTACTTGATTTCTTTTATTAGACAATTATCCATGCTTCCAGCAACATGACTATTTATGTTTATTCACAAAGCATTCTGCCCACAGAAATTAATGAAACACTAAGAAATACAAAGAGGCCTCTTACCATGGAGCCTGGCTCAGTAGTTGCCTTGTCTGTTTTCTTTTTGTCCAGATAGTTTCCTTGCGAACCAATGCTGAAAAAATAAGCAATCAGATAAAATCAGTTTCCACTGTTACTTTGAGATTCAGTTCAGTGGTAATATTTTCAATTTATTAAGGGGACACTTAAATGAGCCAGCATGTACGCAATAAATCTGACATTCACTGTGAAAGAGAGTACAATGAGATGAAATGATTTACAATTCCAGATTATGAAGAGTCTCAATGTAGTCTCCAAATCACATAAAATGGAAACTAATTTTGACTGCTTTTAGTCCTTTGGAGCACTGAATTATGGTATACTACCCTACGGTGATAATTATGTGTGTGTGGGTTTTTTTGCATCCATCAAAGTAACTAATGCATTATATAGTTGGCCTCAGTTTTCAAGGTGGAGAAAGAGAGATTAAAGTGGGGACTGTAGTATTCCACTATATAAATACTTGTGGATCTACACTATGTGATCAAAACTATCCGGACACCTGGACGAAAATGACTTACAAGGTCGTGGAACCCTCCATCGGTAATGCTGGCATATGACATACCCACACCCTGTCATCAGATCGCCAAATTGTGTACCATGATTCGTCACTCAACATTTTTCCACTGTTCAATCATCCAATGTTTAAGCTCCTCACACCAAGCGAGGCACCATTTGGCATTTACCGGCGTGACGTGCAGCTTATGAGCAGCCGCTCAACCATGAAATCCAAGTTTTCTCACCTCCCACCTAACTGTCATAGTATTTGCAGTGGATCCTGATGCAGTTTGGAATTCCTGTGTGATGGTCTGGATAGTTATTTGCCTATTAGAAATTACGACCCTCTTCAACTGTCGGCAGTCTCTGTGAGTCAACAGAAGAGGTCGGCCTGTACGCTTTTGTGCTGTACGTATCCCTTCACGTTTCCACTTCACTATCACATCAGAAACGGTGAACCTAGGGATGTTTAGGAGTACGAGTGTGGAAATCTCGCGTACAGACATATGCCAAGTGACACCCAATCACCTGACCACGTTCGAAATCTGTTGTTCTGCGGAGTGCCCCATTCTGCTCCCATGGTGTCTAATGACCACTGAGGTTGCTGATATGGGGTACCTGGCTGTAGGTGGCAGCACAATCTACATAATATGAAAAACATGTTTTTGGGAGTGTCCGGATACTTTTGATCATATAGTGTATTTTGAAAATGTCTTGACGTACAGTATAATTCAAGAGGATTATTACTATGTTCTTATCAATATAGGTAAGAATAGAACAGAATTTTTACTGGTCTTATACGCACATGTTGCATTGGAAATATGTAACTTCTAAACCTAGTTTCATTCTTTTTGTTTTTAGTCCATGGCCCCAGACAACTTAATATGCATTTTTTAATTCAGTTGTTACTTTAAGGAGTTTTTTATGCATCTTTATCTGTGGTTTTATACCCAATTCAGAGTAATCCCCGACATGTAGGAATGATTATCGACGGACTAAGGAGAATCGCATACTGCAGCCTATATATTTCTCTGTGAAGAAGAGATTCTTGACTATCAGTAATACTGGTTAGTTTTATCTAACGAACTGCTGTAGGGAGATTCCATGGTGACTGTTACGTTTTGAAATCTGTGTATTATTATGTTGACCTTTTATCAATCTATAAACCTATATTTTCTTTTGCAAATCATTATTAATTATGTTATTCAGGCAAAGATCTCTATTTAATATCTGAGCAGGGATGAGCATTAAAATTAAAGAACAAGAACGTAATTTATATTGTGACTAAAGTTACAAATTTGGGACATCCTATTGTTAATGTTCATTTTAGATCAAAAGTATCCTCGAACTATTAAGATCCTGGAATTGGTTTTCATCAGAGAAAATGCATATTAGATTGGCATTCAAATGACACAGACGCAGATTTTTCAAAATATTTATACCATGTAAAATACTGTAATACACCGAAAAGAGCATGTGACTCAATATTGCGTGAATCATGTTACTTGCTACTTATTGTTGGAAAAACATTTTCTTGCAAGCAGAGAAACGAAAGTATGATGTTATTTACCAAATAAGATGAACTTAACATTAACATTTCACTTTTTAACCACTGGGAAAACACAGTGTAAATTCAATGAGAAGCCAGAGGACTGAAAATATCACTTGTATTGACATCAGATGGATCAATTTCCTTTATAATTTTGTAAACAGAATTTCATCACATTTTGCTGGCCATTTCCAAAAACTGCATGTACTTCTCCAGCATAAAATTTACCATCATATTCCACTTTGTAACCGAGCGAGGTGGCGCAGTGGTTAGCACACTGGACTCGCATTCGGGAGGACGACGGTTCAATCCCGTCTCCGGCCATCCTGATTTAGGTTTTCCGTGATTTCCCTAAATCGCTTCAGGCAAATGCCGGGATGGTTCCTGTGAAAGGGCACGGCCGATTTCCTTCCCCATCCTTTCCTCACCCGAGCTTGCGCTCCGTCTCTAATGACCTCGTTGTCGACGGGACGTTAAACACTAATCTCCTCCTCCTCCTCCACTTTGTACCTGTCTCCAATTTTCACACTTTCTACAGTTCTTTCAGTATGATGATCTGCACCAGGGAAATTCTTCAAAGACAGCAGATACGTTTATAGTACTCCTTTCTTGTACTGAAAGCAGTGAATGATTTTTATGATTCGTACTGATGAGGCTGAAGAAAATATTTGAGCCTGATTAAGTTTCATCAGTGGACATATGACAAACCTGCATAGTTTTGGTAGCCTACATGCAGCTGCCTGAGCAAAAGTTAATGCATCATCTACTATGAATTTTCACTTTTTTACTTCATTCCACACTTGCCTTTTCAAAAGTGCACCAATTCCACCTACAGCTACTTTACCGTAGGATGTAGCAATAAAGTTCCATTAGATTTCCACTTTGAGGAATGACTGAAGTTGACATGCAGTGGCTGTAATATATTTGTTTTTTGAATTGCAAGGCAGATCCATAGACTACATTGAAACTACCTTCAAATTTTCAGGTATAGTTGACAGTACCTTGCTAATGTATTCACAGTATCCTTGGAATGTGTTAAGCTGTCTGAAACAACTGTGTGATGAGAACCTGAATGCCACAGTAGCACAATGAAATTACTAACATGTGCTTCTGCTCAACATGCACTTTACACCTCATCTTGATAAACAGAAATGTAATTTTCGGCAGAGTCAATATGCAGCAGTACAAACTCCTTAGAATCTTGGTTCAGAACCATTTCCTTTTGTTGATAAGATGCAGACAGGCTCTTTTTGTATAACTATGAACAAGATACTGAGGAATTATGGAAATTTTCTGTTTCACTATATCAGCTGTAGAGTCTTCTTTGAATTTAATAATTTTAGAATTGTTTTCTTCCATCTTACAAATATACCCTGATAAATTCACAATTTCCAGTTCAATTTTATAGACTAGTTTAAAACTTTACCATTTTGACAATTTACATTCAATCTACCAACAAAACTGGCTTATGATGGCCTATACAAATATGTTGCAGTAAGCTGGAGTATTATGTTTCCTATGAAGGCTGCTGATGGCATTATGAAATTTTAGTGATATTTACACAAACATACATCATGAGGTAGTCTGCTGCTTACTTAAACATGTGGTGGCCATACCTCTGCAAACTTAGATTTCCCAATTTGAATGTCAGGGTGTTCCTGTTTGAATACCTCATATGTTTACATAATGGACATGACCAAGTGATGAATGTAAATTGTCTTTTCCTCATTATTTTCTCTGATCACTATTGTGTCCTTCCTGCTTGGTGATTGGCAACTGTCGTCACAACAGTAGAAACTAGGTACCAAGCACCTAGTTTAAGAACTATGGTCTCTATATTGTGGACTTCTGCCACAACTGGACCTTTCAGACTTTGTCTGATGAATTTCCACACAAGTCACTGAACAGAACAACAACAACTACAATTTTACACAGTGGTGACGATGGCAAGCAACAATCAGCTTGAGTCATGGGTTTACATAGCACACTTATACAACAAAAAACCAGCTTTGCTATGTTGCTGATTTTGCATCTTACATTACACTATGTTTTCTAACTCTCTCCCTAGTTTTAGCTCTTCTTTCCTCAGATAAGTCATTGTTTATGAGGACTCAAATGCAGAAACTTTAATGTTTCTGTTGACTTTTTCTAGCTTCTTGCAGATGCTTCTGTTGACTTTTTCTAGCTTCTTGCAGATGCTCTAACTTTTCCTACCTCTTTTTCTATCTTTCTACTGCTGTTAAGGGCATCCTGTTCTTTTAACTTTAACAGGGTGTATACGTGGACAAGAAAAAAATTCCCAGATTTTTCCCGGATTTCCGGGTTAAAATTACACTTTCTCCCGGGTGAAAATACACTTCTTCCCTGTCAAGTGACAGTATACTTTTCCTTGGAACTGTGAAACTTATCAATCATTTGAATGGTTATAGTAAGAAACATGTTTTGGAAAGATCTTTGATGTGCAGCAACTTGTACACTGCATACTTTCGTATTAGAAAAGTGTAAATTTAAATTCCACCAAACACCTCATGTTACTTTCTGAAGCATTGAAATCAAGATTGCAATGTTCTTTTGTAGCCAGTCATAGCTCGTCACGTGATCTCGCCAGCCGATAACAGCGGATCTTCTAGCGTAGGATACGTGACTTAGTCAGCCAATAGCAATATCAGTGTTAAGTAGCTCATACACACAAATAGCAAAAGGTAATGGTTTAAATTAACATACACAGCGTTACTACAAGAAAGGAAAAGCTTTCACATACAATATTGGTCTCTGAGATTAATAAGCTGCAAGAGAAGCTAAGCTTTCATGTATAATGTTGATTTTTTTGCGCGTGTTACACTTTAAGGTACAACACACAAATATGTCAGTAAACTTTTGAATAAAGACATAAATGTCTGATCTTCTGAGCTCGAAATTTTTCTAAATGTACGTCCTCAAAGACTTGATTTTTAAATGAGAGTCAAATGCTCTGTGATTTAAGAAATTCATCGTACATTCTCGCACATAATTCATCTTGCATAAAAGGAAATTTACTTTGAAAGTAACGCTTTTCAAACAACCATTCGAAATATTTTCCCGTGACCTGTTAGAAATAGGTTCTTTTCATTAGTTGCCAGAGAGCGCCAGAAAAAGGTGTCACCGCACTTGCGCAGCTACGATGATGCAGGAAGCCCTTATGATCGTAGGTGTAAAACATTAAAAGATCTTACACCATGTCAAAAGAAACAAGACACCAGAGGATACTCCAAGAACATAGGAATTTCGTGAACCATACTACAATGCGTAATTCAGCTTAAAGTACACATTCGTATGTCCAGATTCGGACGTACATTTTCTTGAGTACCGGTACTGTATTATCTCATGTTTGGTTCTTTTTTTTATGGCATAATGCCATACGTGCTAGAAGATGAAAACATGCACTTTTGAAATGCAGTGAACAGTTGAAACTAGCCCATTGTATGGAATTAAACACTTCGTTTCAAATAAATTGACTGCCCCATCGGGAGAGATTAATAAAAGCCAAATTTCTTTAGCAAACCGACAAAAATAACTTCATTGTTCTGCAAGGCGATTATTGCCTGACTGTCAGAAAGGTAGAGATAAAACCTGAAACTAATAACATATTGTAGCCTTCCGTAATTATGCGAACGTATTTTAATTCATTTGATAGCTCACGGCCATAGATATCCGTTTTGTTTTCGTTTAATGTAAGAGCAAGAAATGAAGAGGAAACGACAAAATCACTAAACGTAAACACGGGTCACGTAGAGACTCCCCACTAGAACTCAGACTGCTCTGTGAATCAGCCCCGGATCTCATATTTCCGAACCTGGGCAATATTGGATAGTGGCGCCCAACCACACGTATCTAGCGAGAAGCGGGAAAAGGTACTTCTCATACGTGACTCAACTGCGCACGCACAAGGGCCGGCCCGCAACTCCTCAAACGAATCTAAAGTAAACAGTTGTGACGTCACGCTCATCGGAGACAATTTGTTGCTAGGAAGCATTGCATAGTCTTCCCAAAGCCTTTGACACACTTTGCAGTTGGCAAACCGCTTGTATGAGCACTGTTTTATTGTTGTATATGGCTTATTTCTTTTGTGACTAAGTTTTATTTTCGTTTTTTTTTCTCCCGTTCATGTTTTGTTGCTGCAGTATTATACTGCAGAAGCGGGAAACAGTAATATCCTTTATTAGATTATCGGTTCTTACCCGTCAAAATCACAAAAATTTAACTGAAAACTAAATGAAAAATTCCCGGAATTCCGAAAAATTCCCGGGTTTGTCCCTATTTTCTCCCCGATGAAAAAATTCCCGGGTTTTTCCCGGATCTCCCGGTTGTCCCGGGTCGTATACACTCTGACTAAAAAAAATATAACACTCAGATTACCTGACAAAAGTTACACATTTAATCTTATGTTTTTACAATATTGGTTCAATCCGGGAAATTTTTACAAGTGATATTATTCATACTTCACACAAAGTTTTGAGAACATACCTTCACCGAAGAGTCAAGCAGTATATTGCTCCCTCCTACGTATATCTCGCGAAGAGACCATGAGGATAAAATCAGAGAGATTAGAGCCCACACAGAGGCATACCGACAATCCTTCTTTCCACGAACAATACGAGACTGGAATAGAAGGGAGAACCGATAGAGGTACTGAAGGTACCCTCCGCCACACACCGTCAGGTGGCTTGCGGAGTATGGATGTAGATGTAGAAATAAGTAAATTACTGAACAAGATTAAGTTAGGTCTACCATTCCTCTTAATACAGAAACTTAATTGCAATAAAGTGACTCATGTTACATGAAAGTTAATGCTGTTGTATTATGTTATTTATCCTAACCTACTTCAATTTTATACTGTTTATGCACTACATTAGGGTATGTAACAGTAATATAAATTCTTACTTGCCAATTAATTGGCTCCAATTATTCACACTGCCATCACATGAAAACGTGTGGCCATATAAAAATGACTACAAATTATGGAGCGAAAGCAATAATGAGTAACATTGTCGCCATACAGGAAAAAGGTCCAGCCTTTTCAAACAGTGTATAAGAAGTACCAAATATTAAACTTTCAAAAATCTTAAGTGTGCCCTACTTTATATGGAACATCCTTGTAGTTAAATGAGTAACTGTGCTCATGATGAATGTTGTCTTGATGTGCCATTCCTTTGAAATTTACATTTTGCAACTTTTCATAGCAAAATAACAGCTTTTTACATCTTTGCAGAAAGCTGTGCCACCATTCTTATACATTAAACTCGCACATTACTACAAACTGAAGTTGGTGCACAATTTACAAAACGTTAACTCATACAGAAGGCCGACCTACACGAATACTCAAAGCAACACTTACACCCCCACAAAAATGCAACAGAATGAATACATCCCACAGAACTTTCTTTCATACCATCATAAATCCCCGAGGTGATTTAACTGTAGGCACTTATCAAAAGCATTGACAATACGATAAACTGCTCACACAACGATCTGCTGGAGTTATACATAAATTAAAAGCAGCCGGTTTCTTGTTTTTGGTTGTTCCTGCGCGTAAATTATTACATAACGAGGGGTATGCAAGTCAGTATAACCATTATATAGTGCATGTACGAACGTCAAGAAGAGTCGTATCTCGAAAATCACGAAGCATTTTTGTGAACATTCCCTTTTGCTTTGTCTCGAGATCACATACATCAGACAAACTACCCCGATAATACCACACACCACATGACAATATCAACCGTCTCTTTACAAATTCTAGAGACATACATGCAGCGATTTTATCTGGCAGGCCGAGAATTTGAGAACTGGTGAACCCATAGTATGGTCCCTTTCCTCCCCAAACCAACCGTTAAACCGACAAAAATCCAACGTGATGCTACAGATTCATGCCGACTTGGCGTCCCTCAATTTATTAACAGTATAGATACATAACGTGCTCTAAAATAGATGTCTATCTATTAATTACCTCCAAATCATAATTCGAAAACTTCCTGAAAATAACGTGTTTAACCTGTGAGAAAAATAACCTGGAACATTGCACAAATTCACACGCTAATCCGAATAATCATACGCCAACGGTGAGACAACAGCCAATTCAACATAGAACATAATCACTGTCTAATATACGAGGAAATAAGGTTAAATTTACACAACAGTGCTACGAACAGGTACCATGCCACCATGAGAACATTGCAAACTGTTTCACACAGTGTCAACTAAAATAATACCAAAATTCGATATTAATTTAGTTCCAAAATAAATGTTCGTCTTTCCTTCGTTCAAAGTTATCTTTAGTGGTTTATTTATTACCTGGGGAACATAATGTACGAATTTCCATAAACGCAGTCAGCAATTCCACGTAACGGCCAACTACACTCGCAGATAATCGACGTGGAAGAAAGAACAGGGCGGGTAACTTGCCAGAAGGAAAAGATGAAACTTCGTAATATTTGGCAAGACGGTTTTGAAATAATATGAACAACTACGGACACACAAATGAAAGAAAAATAGTATTACGTAACCAACAGTATATTAAGTAATATTCATAGAAATATAAAATTACTACATGTGAGTATTAACTTTGAGGACGAAAGGTAAGTTCTGTGTTTGTTCGTATAAGCAGTTGCCAGCGAGCTCGTGCGCATGCGCAGAGCTGAATTCACGTATGAGCAGTGCCTTCCTCCCGCTTCTGGATACTTGAAGCGTGGCTGTTTGCTGTACGAGCAGTAGGCAGCCCGGAAAAATTTTTCGGCGCGCCCAAGCTGCCAGTTTCGCGCATGCGCAGAGCAAGCTGAGTTATAGTGGGGGAGTCCTCCACGTGACCCGTGTGTTTTGTGATGCTGCTTGTCTCTTCTTTTACAGCTCCCACCTCAAATGAAAACAAAACAGATTTCTGAAACTTCCTGGCAGATTAAAACTGCGTGCCCGACCGAGACTCGGGACCTTTGCCTTTCGTGGGCAATCTCATTCTGAAAACAGATTTCTGTGGCCGGGAGCCATCAAGTGAATTAATATACATTCTCATAACCGTGAAAGACCAAAATAAGTTCGTGGTTTCAATTTTCTGATTTTATATTATTTCCACGTTATTAGCAATCAACCATTAATGTCTCAATGAAGCTATTTCTATCAGTTTTGTAGAGAAATTTGCTCTATTAATTTTTTCCACTGAGGCAGTTAGTTTATTTGAAACGAAGTGTTCCATTCCGCACTACTGTCTACTCTCAATCTCGTTCAGTTTCAAGTGCAAATTTTCAGTTTCTGGGATGAATGACTTCATACCATAATAAAGAACCAAACATGAGAATACAGTACTGTACCTCCAAGAAAACTGGTATCACGAAAACCACAAAGAAAAGCTGAATATCAGGTACTTCAGACATTTCTGGACATAGAAATGTGTAATTAGAGCGGAATGAAGCATTTTAGTATGGTTTACGAAATTCCGATGCTGCTGGAGTAGACTCTGATGTCCTGTTCCTTTTATGACACTGTAAAGCCGCGTACACACCTAGCAGCAAAGTCGCCGGACTTTGTATGAGAACAAATTAGATTAGTTTTTCGTTCCATAGATCCGTGTTCAGGAGATCCTCGTGGATGTGGAACATGTCACCTTTTTTTTTAAAAAAAAAGTTGAAATATTAATACTAATAGTATGAATATATACATCATTTGTTTCTATTAAAAAATTCGTCAATGGAGTAGAAGGAGTTGGCCACTAGTAAGTCTTTCAGGCTCCTTTTAAACTGATCTTTATTTGTAACTAAATTTTTTATGTTTGCTGGCAAATTATTGAAGATGAGTGTTCCTGAGTAGTGGACCCCTTTTTTGAACTAAAGTAAGTGCTTTTAAGTCCTTGTACAGATCATTTTTGTTCCTGGTATTGTATGTATGAACTGAGCTGTTTGTTGAAAAAAGAGATATATTGTTTAGGACAAATTTCATTAAGGAGTAAATATACTGAGAGGCAGTAGTTAGTACACCCAGTTCTTTGAAGAGGTTTCTACAAGACGTCCGTGAGTTTACTCCACAAATAATACGTATTACACGCTTTTGGACTCTGAAAACTTTTGTTTGACTTGAAGAGTTACCCCAAAATATTATACCATATGACATTATGGAATGAAAGTATGCAAGCTTTTTCACTTTTATGTCGCCTATATCTGCTAACACTCGACTTGCAAATACAGTCGTGATACAATGTCTCGAGACTGTCGCTAAACAATGTCACGCGTTCACATGTACGAAGCCAGTTGCGATACAGAAATCAGAACGCGATGTCACAAGAAATAGCTGTTTGTGTTGTTCATCTCTGTTTAAATGATTTAATGTTGTTAAGGGGCTCCGGAAAGGCTCAAAATCATGAAAAGTTCAATTTTTACTTTTTTTGCGTTTTCTGAATCTGCAGACTATTACCTTTTAAAAGATATATAATTTATTCAATTCCGAAGACTACAACTATTTTTAAATTTTTTTAAAATGTGTTCTACATGGGCGTGACCCACTGTGGCGCTGTTAAACTGCTGTCAAATGGTGTTATTATTAACGTCCGTGTTCATCAGGTACATTTTAGTGATGTGTATTGGACACGTACAGAAGCGAATGGGAACAAGACTTCGGCGACTGAAAGCTTCGTACAAAAAACAAAAACTCAGTGATGGTAAAGGGTTGGATGGGAAGGGAAGGTTAACTGACAGTGTAATTGACAAAATACAGAACTATTATGGAATGGCTATTAGGCAAAATACACAAAGTGTCGACGAAATGAAGAAGGCTGTTTGGGCTCTTTTTTTTTCATACTTCTTCAACCGATGAAAATCCCAACATAGCTTGTGTCCCAAAGAAGAAGACAGTTGGTGTAAATATTGTTGTGGCGTAGCAAGAGAGCCACGCTACTCGGAGGTAGCCGAAAGGCACGCGAACTAATGCAGACGGGCGTGAAGTCTGAAACAGGATAACTATTGAATGGTAGCAAGAAAAGTACGTAGCTGCTTTATACTTAACTTTTATTCTCTGATGAATACAGCGTTCTTCTTGAGACATTTATACTATAACTCTCAAAGTAGGTAAGGCTAATGGCGCCTTGCTAGGTCGTAGTCATGTGCTTAGCTGAAGGCTATTCTAACTGTCTCTCGGCAAATGAGAGGAAGGCCTCGTACGTCTAGTCGCTAGCAATGTCGTCCGTACAACTGGGGCGAGTGCTAGTCCGTCTTTCTAGACCTGCCATGTGGTGGCGCTAGGTCTGCAAGTACTGATGGCGGCGACACGCGGGTCCGACATGTACTAATGGACCGCGGCCGATTTAAGCTACCACCTAGCAAGTGTGGTGTCTGGCGGTGACACCACAAATATAACAAAGGATTGCTAACTGGTGAAGTGTACACTCATAAGCATAGTCTGCCTCATGCAATAATGGAGGTGATAAAACCTATTTTCAGAGACTTAGCAGCACCTGAACTGTTGAAAAAGTGTATTCACGGAAAAACTCAAAACCCCAATGAAAGTGTAAATAGTGTTATATGGTCGACAATCCCCAAGACTGTATTTGTTGGAATAGAAACACTTCACTTTGGTGTGTATGATGCTGTTGCGACTTTCAATGATGGCAACATTGTAAGGTGCAAGGTATTTAGAAATATGGGAATGAAGATAGGTTCTAACATGGTACGAGCGATGCTTGCTTTAGACAAGGAACGCCTTCGGGCTGCAGACAGGGCTGTAAAGAGTCTAGAAATACAAGCAAGAGTAAACAGGAGGAGGAACAAGAGGAAGCTGGAGGAGGAGTTTGCAGAGGATGAAGATAATCCATCCTATGGACCTGGAATGCACTAAAAAGTTAATCCAATCTTTGTCGCTCGATTCCCAAAACTTTTATTTTCTCATACTAATTACATGTTTTCTAAGGATCTTCCAAACAAATTTGTTTCAAACTTTCAGTAAATGTTACACAGTACCTTCTGCATAGTTTAACACAGCCTTTTTCCAAAAAACTGTATATTTTTGAATATATAAATAAAAAATTGCAAAAAAATGTTGTGAATTTTCATGACAATTGAAAAAAAATCATCTTTAATAACTGATCTAAAATTTTGTAAAATCCCTGTGTTAAGTTGTAGCCCATATTCCAATAAATAATCTGTAAAAAGTTCAACTTCCTACCTCAAATACTTTGTGAGGAAAGATGTAATTTATAAGCGTTATTTTAACATTGCAAGTATAGGGCGTTCCGGAGCTCCTTAAGAAGCAAAAAGCGTTAACCTAAACGGTACTGGACGAGGAATTTATTTTCTGGTGGAGTTACTACAGCTTTGAATATTCTTGAAAAACTGAAGCTAGAAGATGGCATTGGTTTCAGAAATTTTGTCAGAATGAGCCCTACCGATTTCGAAACCCTTCTGCAAATGGCTGGAGAAAAGATTTCGAAAGAAAACACTGTATTTAGGGAAACCATTGCCGCCTCAGTCAGGCTAGCTCTCACCCTCCGGTTCCTTGCTATCGGAGAATCATTTTCCAGCTTGATGTACACCTTTCGAGTGTCAAAACAATCAGTTTCAAGTATAGTTCCAGAAGTCTGTGAAGCCATAATTACTTCGCTGAAAGGGTTTGTAAAGGTAAGAAGTACCTAACTCAATTTTTATTTATTACATTTTTTATTTTAAGAATGAATTAATTACAGGTATACAATTTTGTCATTTTTTAAATTACAATGATTTGAAATTTTCAAAAAAATCCTCTATGGTTTCTCTTCTCTGGTCCCTTCATTTTGAGAAGGAGGTTCCACATCTTGCGAAGATGTTGAGGGTGTAAAGGAACAATCTGATGAGTATGAGGTTTGGCCGTCTGCACTATGGGATGTTGATGGTGAAGAATGGAGTGGAGGTGGAATTGTTTGAAGTGGGCTTAACGGGTTTGAACTGACCTGGGGTGAATATCCTATCGTACTGTACATTCCCATTTCCAGTTTTAAGAATGTGTCATCAATTTCACGCTGGGCTAAGGAAATTTCGATGCGACTTCTGCCGCAGTTTCTTAATTTATTGGCAATATGCTCTCCGTAAACCACAAATTCATCTCGGCTCCTAACAGCCTCTGTTAAAGATTTCATGCAGCTTGCAGTATCCCTTGCAATATCAACATCGTGATTTGCATTCTTCTTCCTTTTGGGTATCGGTGGCCTTCTGAATTATTCTTTTGGTAGAGTGGATTGTCGTTCATCATATCTCTCTTCTTCTGTTCGTTGTCGTTATAGTCCTAGGGAAAAACCAAGAATTTCATTGAACTTATTTTGTTTAACAGATGTTACTTGTATTTATTGCTTTGATGTTATTGTATTTTGTTTAATATTTCATATGCCATCATTTAACTCCGAATGGACAGCAATAGCAGAACAATTCGCAACGAGATGGAACTTTCCTCAGTGTTTAGGTAGTAAGGACGGCAAACACATACAGATAGTGGCCCCAGAAAACAGTGGCAGCATGTACTACAATTATAAAGGAAACTTCAGTATTGTGCTTCTTGGAGAAGGTGATGCCAATTATAACTTTATATATGCTGGTGTGGGATGTCAGGGCCGAATATCGGATGGCGGTGTCTTAAAATTTACATCTCTGTACAAGAAAATGGTGCAAAAGAAACTAAATATGCCCCCAGATAAAGCATTGCCAGGCAAATCTACGCCTGTTCCTTATGAATTTGTAGCAGATGATGCGTTTACATTATCCACCCATGTGATGAACCTTATCCAGGCCAGCGATTGTGTTCAACATCAGCAGAAAGGATTTTCAATGACAGGCTCTATAGAGCTCGACGCGTTATTGAAAACATATTTGGTACTTTAAGTTCCAAATTCAGAGTGCTCTTAAAATCTATTGCACTGGATCCCGATAAAGTAGAATCTGTGGTTATGACATGTAGTTATCTGCACAACTTCCTAAGAAGAACTTCTGAATCAAGGAAGTTTTATACTCCTCCAGGACCGTTTGATTTAGACGACATTGACGGAAATTTGATAGAAGGACAGTGGAGATCTGAATCACCAAATAGTCTAATAAAATTGCAAAGTATTCCTGTAAGAGCACCTACCGATGTGTACAAAATTCGAGATGAATTCAGAGATTATTTTATATCTCCAGCAGGAGCGGTTTCTTGGCAAAACAATCAACAATAGGGGCAATGGCACATATTCGCTGGGCAATTAATTTTTTAATTATTTTTCCTGCATTGCCAATGAAAATAATTATCTGATGGTAATAATGTTAAAAATAAATTTAAAATCTTTGGTAAATTACTTTTAAAATACTATAAAAGATAAAAATATACATAATATATATCGTAAGAGTGAAAAATGACTGTGTAAATTGTTAAATAAAGTTCACTTACTATGGTATATGTTTCTTCTTCCGCTTCATCGCAATCAGTGTCCTGGCTTCCTCTGGATTCCGTTATTTGTAACAAAAACAGTAATGGTTTGTACCCAAACCAGTTGCACTTTTTGGGGGACGAACCACTTTTTTTTGACTCGGATAACTTTTTATGTTCGCACCTAAACTGTGATTTTAAATTGTGGATTTTTTTTCTCCATTTCATGGTGTGACATCTGGTATTTTTTAGCTAGAGATTCCATAGCATCCCTCATATTTCTGTTTTTATATGCCCCACATGTCACATCCCAGAGACAAGGGCAAGCTTGAAAATCTTCAATTATTTTCATTGTTGTCTCCATTTTGGCCAGGCACAAAATGACGCACACTCGTCAAAGTACACGTACAGACTGCGAAATGTCGCGCGACATTACATCGTGTTCCCCGTTTTGGCGGGGAACCTGAGACTCGAGACTTTTGTATAGCGACAGTCTCGCAACACGGGAAAATGTCCCGGAACAACACTTACAAGGGAACCTCCCCATCGCACCCCCCTCAGATTTAGTTATAAGTTGGCACAGTGGATAGGCCTTGAAAAACTGAACACGCCCCAATCGAGAAAACAGGAAGAAGTTGTGTGGAACTATGAAAAAAAAATAAGCGAAATATACAAACTGAGTAGTCCATGAGCAATATAGGCAACATCAAGGGTACCAGCAACACAAGAGCGCCGTGGATCCGTGGTTAGCGTGAGCAGCTGCGGAGCAAGAGGTCCCTGGTTCAAGTCATCCCGCGAGTGAAAATTTTAATTTTTTATTCTCAGACAATTATCAGAGTTCAGGCACCCACATATAATCAACTTCGCTCTCCGAAATTCCAGGACATGTTCAGATCTGCTTGGACATATGCAGGATCTGACGGTCTACACACGGAAAAATTTGAAAACGTTAAAAACTTATGTTTTCACAGAGCACAGAGAAAAATGTGCGACTGTGAAACTGTAGCATTCATTTGTTGCAGTTTATGTGACACACTCTTATGTTTTCATCACTTTTTGGGAGTGATTATCACATTCACAAGAAAACCTAAATCGGGCAAGGTAGAAGAATCTTTTTACCCATTGGCCAAGTGTGTTAAGTTAGGTGGGTCGACAACATATTCCTGTCATGTGACGCACATGCCGTCACCAGTGTCGTATAGAATATATCAGACGTGTTTTCCTGTGGAGGAATCGTTTGACCTAAGACCTTGCGATCAAATGTTTTCGGTTCCCATTGGAGACGCACGTCCTTTCGTCTACTAATCGGACGGTTTTGCGGTGCGGTAGCAAAACACAGACACTGAACTTATTACAGTGACCAGAGACGTCAATGAACGAACGGACAGATCATAATTTTGCGGAAAAAAGAAAAGAAAGTAAACTTACGCTAGAGGCAACACTTGAACCAAGGACCTCTCCCTCCGCAGCCGCTCACGCTAACCACGGAACCACGGCGCTCTTGTGTTGATAGTATCCTTGATGTTGCCTGTGTTGCTCATGGACTACTCAGTTTGTATATTTCGCTTATTTTTTTCATAGTTCCACACAACTTCTTCCTGTTTTCTCGATTGATCCGTGTTCAGTTTTCCAAGTCCTATCCACTGTGCCAAATTATAACTAAATCTGAGGGGGGGTGCGATGGGGAGGTTCCCTTGTTAGACCTGTCTCGAGACACGTCTTCCGCGACTTTCGTTGCTAGGAGTGTACGCGGCTTAAGATCTCTTAACGCTATACAGGGTGAGTCACCTAACGTTAACGCTGGATATATTTCGTAAGCCACATCAAATACTGACGAACCGATTCCACAGACCGAACGTGAGGAGAGGGGCTAGTGTAATTGTTTAATACAAACCATACAAAAATGCACGGAAGTATGTTTTTTAACACAAACCTACGTTTTTTTTTTAAATGGAACCACGTTAGTTTTGTTAGCACATCTGAACATATAAACAAATGCGTAATCAGTGCCGTTTGTTGCATTGTAAAATGTCAATTACATCCGGAGATATTGTAAGCTAAAGTTGACGCTTGAGTACCACTCCTCCGCTGTTCGATCGTGTGTATCGGAGGGCACTGCAACATACATCGCGTTTCTACAGAATGATCAGCCGACGTTGCTCGAAAAATGTCCCACTGGAAACGCGTCGACGTATGTGGTATCAGCATGATGGTGCATCTGCACATTCCGCAATTAACACTAGGCTGACCCTTGACAGGATGTTGGACGGGCGTTTCATAGGACGTGGCGGACGCATAAATTGGCCAGCCCGTTCTGCTGATCTTACACCTCTGGACTTCTTTCCGTGGGGTACGTTAAAAGAGAATGTGTACCGTGATGTGCCTACAACCCCAGAGGATATGAAACAACGTATTGTGGCAGCCTGCGGCGACATTGCACCAGATGTACTGCGGCGTGTACGACATTCATTACGCCAGAGATTGCAATTGTGTGCAGCAAATGATGGCCACCACATTGAACATCTATTGGCCTGACATGTCGGGACACACTCTATTCCACTCCGTAATTGAAAACGGAAACCACGTGTGTACGCGTACCTCACCCCTCATGGTAATGTACATGTGCGTCAGTGAAAAAGACCAATAAAAAGGTGTTAGCATGTTGACGTAATGTGTTGTTCCAGTCTCTTCTGTACCTAAGGTCCATCACCGTTCCCTTTGGATCCTAACGTAATTCGGTGGTCTCCGATACACACGATCGAACAGCGGAGCAGTGGTACTCAAGCGTCAACTTTAGGTTACAATATCTCCGGATGTAATTAACATTTTACAATGCAACAAACGGCACTGATTACGTATTTGTTTATATGTTCAGATGTGCTAACAAAACTAACGGGGTTCCATTTAAAAAAACGTAGGTTTGTGTTAAAAAACATACTTCCGTACATTTTTGTATGGTTTGTATTAACCAATTATACTAGCCCTCTCCTCACGTACGGTCTGTGGAATCGGTTCGTCAGTATTTGGTGTGGTTTACGAAATATATCCAGCGGTAACGTTAGGTGACTCACCCTGTATATGAACATACATACGTAAACATTTACTTAAAGCGGACTAAGTAGGCAAATTTGGTCAGTAGTTTTGAACTAAATATTTTGTTTCAAATATAATGACAGCTGTAGCAGAATTTAACAAATCTGCCTTCTGTGAAAGTGTTTTTCGATCACAAGGCACTTGTCTAGTACTTCCTCTAGTCCTGAAGTTATTTCTTCATTTGTGTTTACGTCTTAAATTTATAGAATGCCATTCTATGCTAAAATGTAGACTAGCAGCTTACCGTGTTTTATCTTTTTAACTCCCCACATGGCTTCATATTGATTCCTTGAGTAGAATAGAAACTGCCAGTTGCACAGTTTCTTTGCCTCACAGACAACCTTGTTAATTTTTTACACATTTTGAAATAGTCATGAAATTTATTGTCCTTTATTCCGGTGTAAGCTACACAAGAAACTGTTTCTTTTCTTTTTTTTTTTTTTTTAGCAAGAAATTTGTATTCCATTCTACTAGCTTTTTGCTGTGCTGCGTAGATGTAAACCTGTTGGAAATGCTACATAACAATATTGCAGTGCACAAATTAAAAAAAAATCTGACAAAGTCACCTAATAGCAAAATGTTATGGTACTTCGAGCTGTTGAGTCTAATTTTGAAATGATATTTTGCCAAGAACTGCTTCCTTATTTGCATCCTTTATCTGAGTAGGATATGATAAAGCAATTGCTCTAAGTACATCTCTGTATGTCCTCTCAACATGCCGCAGGGCTGCACATGGTCACGTGATGCCCCACCACCCACGAAATTCCACCAGAAATGCGACGAAAAGCGTATGAGCAGAGCAAGCACCAAGCACGGGCTGCCTACGTCATCGTAGCTGTGCATGCGCAGTACAGCCTGTTGTCTGGCGCTGTCTGGTAATTTTAATTCTGTAGTACCTCTGTTCTGTTGTAGCAACTTAGCTATTCTGATATCTAAGAGACGAAAATCGGAACGCAAAATGACTGTTGGAAGGCTTCTTCAAAGTTAACTCTCGCGTAAACATTTTGAGTTATTACGTAATGGAGTTATTAACTTTATTTTCAGTCAATGAAGTAGGCTATGTAACGATGAAACTCGCTAAAAGCAGAAGGAGACATCCAGCAAAATTGGAGATACCGTGGGAAATTTGTATCTGCAAAACAGATGCTGCAGTAGCGGCTAAGGGTTTGTATGAATGATTAATGGAAAATCTCATATTAAGATGTGAAACAAATACTAACAAAGAGATAGAGGGGCTGGCCAGTACTTAGCTCAGTACAGCCGATAGATTCACAAAACAGAACAGAAAATTTACATTCCTAGCTTTCGGAACTTTGTTCCTTCATCAGGGAGGAAGGAGTATTGGTTTGTATAAATGTCAAGACTGACATTAAGAAAATTAGTAAATCAAATCAGTGTGTACCAAAGTCATTCTTTATTAGTTATTAATTATATTATTAGTTATTAGTTATTAATTATAAGTACCACCAGGGAGTAAATGGTTTAGGATGTAAGTATAAGAATTTCAGTGTAAGAATGGACAATTATTAGATCTTAGCTGCGCTTAAAAAGAAAATGTTGTATGACAGATTGAATAAAATTATGCTTTCTGTCCTGTTTGTGGGACAGCACAGAGAGAAAGATTTATAAGCGCAAAGCAGGCAGTGCTGACTTTGGGTTGTACCAAAAAGAAGCACACTCTGAACAAATGTTCCAACAGTAATTAAGCTTCATTCTTAGATAATTTAGTCATGTTTTCTTGTCATTTGGCAATCATTGTCTAATGACTATTTACAACCTGAGGCTAACGTGAGGTTATTCAAACTGGATCAGGTGTTGATGCTTTGACCAGTGATGTAAGTGTGATGTGGTGTGTGATGTCATGGTGAGGCTTGATGTTTTTGAGTCAGTTTGTGTTTGTAGATGGTGTGTTGTTGTATTTGGTGGCATTCTCTTGTGCTGGATGTTTGTTAGTGAGTTGTTTAGTATAAACTGAATGTGTCAGGTAGCTATTGGAAGAATTTGTGCTGCTTTTCTGGTGAGCTACTTTGAATTTACATATTGTGGATGATCCATTTTTGTGTTTGGAAATATTAGTGCTGTGTGTTTCTTATGGTCAGAGATTTAATATTATTTTTCTTTTTTGTTCTGCTGTGAATAAGATACAGATATATTTATGAGTAGACCATTGCTTCTTGCAATGGACGAAGTTGTTTGTGTATATTGAAATTGGTGATAATGCAAGTTTTCTTGAATTTTGGGGATTTCCTTGTTAGTTTTCGGTAATTGTGTTGGATTGTTATCGATAGGTATCATGGTTATTGATGTACCATCACTGGTTAGATTACATTTCTAATATTAGACACGTGAGCATGGTTTGGTTTGTTGTCCTATGGGCTTCCCTTTCGATACAGTAAGTGAAAGTGTCGATAATGGATTTTAGAATTTGGGTGTGTTGGCTTTTGGTACAGTGGGAATCCTATTTTGCTGCCATATAGGTCAAGCGAAATTTGCGTCATCGGGTTTTGGAATTGTGTGCAAGTTCACGATATCTAGGGCTTTGCTTGAGGTACTGTATTTACTCAAAAATCTAAGCCGTACTTTCTTTCCGGTTTTTGTAATCCAAAAAACCGCCTGCGGCTTAGAATCGAGTGTAAAGTAAGCGGAAGTTCTGAAAAATATTTGTAGGTGCCTCCACAAGTAACTTCTGCTATCAAATATATGTAGCGCTACACAGGTGTGCTTTGCAGGCACAAACATAAATGTTGTTATTGTTGTCTTCAGTCCTGAGACTGGTTTGATGCAGCTCTCCATGCTACTCTATCCTGTGCAAGCTTCTTCATCTCCCAGTACTTACTGCAACCTACATCCTTCTGAATCTGCTTAGTGTATTCATCTCTTGGACTCCCTCTACGATTTTTACCACCCACGCTGCCCTCCAATGCTAAATTTGTGATCCCTTGATGCCTCAGAACATGTCCTACCAACCGGTCCCTTCTTTTTGTCAAGTTGTGCCACAAACTCCTCTTCTTCTATTCAATAGCTCCTCATTAGTTATGTGATCTACCCATCTAATCTTCAGCATTCTTCTGTAGCACCACATTTCGAAAGCTTCTATTCTCTTCTTGTCCAAACTATTTATCGTCCATGTTTCACTTCCATACATGACTACACTCCATACAAATACTTTAAGAAACGACTTCCTGACACTTAAATCTATACTCGATGTTAACAAATTTACCTTTTTCAGAAACGCTTTCCTTGCCATTGCCAGTCTACATTTTATATCCTCTCTACTTCGACCATCATCAGTTATTTTGCTCCCCAAATAGCAAAACTTTTTTACTACTTTAAGTGTCTCATTTCCTAATCTAATTCCCTCAGCATCACCCGATTTAATACAACTACATTCCATTATCCTCGTTTTGCTTTTGTTGATGTTCATCTTATATCCTCCTTTCAAGACACTGTCCATTCCGTTCAACTGCTCTTCCAAGTCCTTTGCTGTCTCTGACAGAATTACAATGTCATCGGCAAACCTCAACGTTTTTATTTCTTCTCCATGGACTTTAATACCTACTCCGAATTTTTCTTTTGTTTCCTTTACTGCTTGCTCACTATACAGATTGAATAACATCGGGGACAGGCTACAACCATGTCTCACTCCCTACCCAACCGCTGCTTCCCTTTCATGCCCCTCGACTGTTATAACTGCCATCTGGTTTCTGTACAAATTGAAAATAGCCTTTCACTCCCTGTATTTTACCCCTACCACCTAGAAATGTAGGTTTGCCTTTCCTTAATCTATTTTCTAAGAAAAGTGGAAGGGTCAGTATTGCCTCACGTGTTCCAACATTTCTGCGGAATCCAAACTGATCTTCGCCGAGGTCGGCTTCTACCAGTTTTTCCATTCGTCTGTAAAGAATTCGCGTTAGTATTTTGCAGTTGTGACTTATTAAACTGATAGTTCGGTAATTTTCACATCTGTCAACACCTGCTTTCTTTGGGATTGGAATTATTATATTCTTCTTGAAGTCTGAGGGTATTTCGCCTGTCTCATACATCTAGAGTTTTGTCAGGACTGGCTCTCCCAAGGCCGTCAGTAGTTCTACTGGAATGTTGTCTACTCCCAGGGCCTTGTTTCGACTCAGGTCTTCCAGTGCTCTGTCAAACTCTTCACGCAGTATCGTATTTCCCATTTCATCTTCATCTGCATCCTCTTCCATTTCCAGAATATTGTCCTCAAGCACATCCCCTTGTATAGACCCTCTATATACTCCTTCCACCTTTCTGCTTTCCCTTCTTTGCTTAGAACTGGGTTTCCACCTGAGCTCTTGATATTCGTACAAGTGGCTCTCTTTTCTCCAAAGGTCTCTTTAATTTTCCTGTAGGCAGTATCTATCTTATCTATCTTAACCCTAGTGAGATAAGCCTCTACATCCTTACATTTGTCCTCTAGCCATCCCTGCTTAGCCATTTTGCACTTCCTGTCGATCTCATTTTTGAGACGTTTGTATTCCCTTTTGCCTGCTTCATTTACTGCGTTTTTATATTTTCTCCTTTCATCAATTAAAGATAAATACTGGTGCCAAAACCTCTGCGTCAGTAAATAAATTTAAAAAGAGGTAGAAGACGAGCTTTTTCTCCGCCGCGAGTTTCGACCACTGCATTTTCATACATTATCCAACAAAGTAAATAGAAATTCTGTATTGTTCATCTCCAAATGTAGCAGTCTTTCAAATATTTGTAGCAACAAAAATAGATTTCTTTACATACAAATACCAACAATGCACAAGGCTTTGATACGCTGGGGCTCAATAAGATTGCACATAGCGGCACCTATTGCTTCGTGGAATTTTGTGAAGTGTTAGTTGGTGTTAGTGAACCATAATGAAGCGTTTTCATTATAATGCCAAATTCAAGAGGGGAGTTATTTCTTTTGCAGAACAAAGTTCTAATCGTGCTACAGGTCTGCGATACGGAATTGATGAGAGCAATGTCAGGCGATGGCGACTGCGGAGACACAAATTATTTGAATGTTCTAGTAGCTGGAAAGCTTTTAGTGGGCCGAAGTGTGGCCGATATCATGCACTAGAAGTAATTTTAAATGAATTTTTTAAGGAACAGTGTCAGAAATCCCTGCCTGTCAAAATCGAAATTTTAAAAATTAAGGCACATGAAATCGCTGGAGAGCAAAAAATCGAAAATTTTAAGGCTAGTCGCAGCTGGATTGATCTGTTTATGAAGCGCTGGAGTTTTTCACTTCGGAGGCGAACTTCAGTTGCACAGAAGCTGCCGAAAAATTATGAAAAAAAACTTGTGGAATTTCAGCCCTTCCTAATTAGACGGCGCACAGGACAGCAATACCTTCTCGGTCAGATAGGAAATGCTGACCAAATTCCCGTTTATTTCGACATGCTGTCAAATCATACGGTTGACACCAAAGGAAAGAAAAATATAAGTGTTCTTACATCAGGGGGTGGAAAACAGCGAATGTCTGTCATGCTTGCTTGCACAGCAGATGAACATAAATTACCCCCATTCGTAGTTTTCAAGCGAAAGAATTTACCGAAATCGGAAGTGTTTCCAAAAACTGTAATTGTACGAGCAAACGAAACTGGGTCGTTTTCGGAGGTCATGGTGCTAGAATGGATTAGGCGTGTGTGGAATCATCGTCCCGGCGCAATGCTTGGTTTACGCAGTCTGTTGGCATTAGATGCGTACGCAGGCCGTACAACACCTGCAGTTTAACGAAAATTAGAAGGAAGCAAAACGGACTTTGCTGTAATTCCAGACGGGATGACATCAATTGTGCAACCACTTGACGTCTGTTCGAATAAACCATTTAAGGACAAGCTTAAACGCATGTATACACACTGGCTTTCGAAAAGCGACAGACAACTGAGACCAACAGGACGTGTAAAACGCGCAAGTGTGCCAATGGATTTATGATGCATGGAAGTGTGTTCCAAATCAGACTGTGCAACAAGCATTTAAAACATGTTCTATATCCAATGCACTAGATGGTACAGAGGACGATGCTCTGTATGAAGAAATGAGCAATAAAGAATCGAGTGATAGTGATTCTGAATCATGACTGATATTTTAAATATTTCGTATCAGATGAATTACAAACCTAATAAAATTTTGTTTTAAATTTCAGCGTTTAATTTCTAAGTTATTTTCATTCTTATTTTGTAAGTGTTGCTACTCTGCATTGCACAGGATAGAGAAGCGTGGAGAACTGTATCAAACCGGTGTACGGACTGAAGACAACAGCCACACACTCTGAATTTGAAGTCATCACTAAAAATCTACTACGGAAATCCGACCGCCAAGACTGGGATGTTTGCCAATATGGCCAACTCTACGTTCTGAATTTTTTCCTACCTGTGACAAGAGATGGTTGCTTATACGAACTTTTATGAATCGTAAGTCACATGCAGTATTCTCTTCACCATAAGAATAATACAAATGTAAACATTATGCCATGTATTCTTTTGTGTTTGCTGCTATCTCATTTAAATCCTGTCTGCTTAATAAACTACGAAACTAGAGTGAGACAACAGCAAACGTGGAAGAATATACACATCTAAGATGACCAATTTCTGTGCAGAATGTAATGTACTAAAGAGGCGTCTGCAAAGATTTTCTAACGGAGAAAAACTTTCGCTAAACTCTCGCTCAGAACATTTTCTGTCATACGCAGTCTATTATTTGGTCCTTGTTGATCATTATCAAAGAAAGCAGCAGTGTAAGTAACAACAAAGGGCAGTCTCTTGCCATTGTTTCGCTGATGAGACAATTCCTCTTTTTTTTTTTAATTGTAAGCGGCGGTAGCGCACACAAAAGCAAGCCATGCCACGAGCGGCGACAGGCCGTAAACACGCACTATCAGAATGCGACAACAATGCACGATACACTACAATAACGCATTTTCAGTTTAGAGTGACGTAAACACCTATAACAAAGAGAACGGCACTTATCAGATCAAAGCAAAATATAGCAATCAAACCAGACGAAGCACGTGAAAAAGGACGGGTATCCGTATAAATGCGGATGGAGCGCCTGACGCATAGCAATGGCTACCTGGTAAATCTTAACTGCTAATCTTACGACTCGAACCATACTATTGTAGCTGTATCTTCATCCATCCGACCTACATTGTGTCTCATGTTGCAATGGACCAACTTTGTTTTGATTTGGAGGTGCGGTCTAAAACTTTCCTCTCACCTTAAATTTCGAGTCTCAAATTTCAGGTGTGTCTTACATTCAGAATTTTTTTTTCCCTTGATTTTGAGTCTCATTTTTCAGGTGCGGCTTAGATTCGAGTAAACATGGTATATGGGTGAAGTGAAATTTGCAACACCATGTTTCAGAGTTGTATGTTAGTTCCTGGTATCGAGGGCTTTGGTGGAACTATGTAGGTCAAGAGAAAATTGTGGTGTTGGGTTTTTGAGTTGTGTATGGACTACTGAAATTGTGGTCTTCATTTGAGACATATAGGTCACACAAAATTTTCGGTTTTGCAATTTTTGTGTTAAATTTTGAGAATTTCATGTGTTTGATTTTTGGGTGAATATTTGTTTTGCAGTGATGTAAGTATTTAATTTGGCCCTGCTCGAAACCCCTTCTTCATTCGGTTGCCTTGTTAGTTTCATTCCCTTGCTGGAGTTAAGTGCTTCACATGTTATTTATGTTCGTTCGCAGGTGTCATGAGTGGCGTCATCATCGCCATATTGTATGTGTTTGAAATAGAAGTGTACACCACATTGATTACATTACCGGTCAGAACAGGAGGGTGGAGTCATGACTTTCAGTTAAGCCAATCTACCTTTCATAATAGTTAACAGCAGTAGATCCATTCATATAGACTAATTTTATCTTTCTGATATCATTTGTATGTGATTTGATTAGTTCCAAGGATCATTGTCCTGTTTCTATCAAAATGGTGTAAATTACATCGGTTTTACACTCTGTGTCTTCTTTGTGTTTATGGCTACCTACTAGCCATTTGCAGATTATTATCAGCTAGGTCACTGGCAGAAAAGTAATAATAATAATGAACATATTGGTTTCTGTCACTGCTCATGGTACTGTTAAGGAATATTTACATATGCTTCTTAATAGCACACAAGCAATCATTTTAGTCTTTTGTGCTACAAGGTTTTTGTTAAATATCTATCTTCAGTTAAATATCTATCTTCAGAGCAGGAGTTGCCAGAAGAAGAAATTTCAGTTCAGATTTAAAACTGTGTAAAGCTTTCCTGCAGCCAGTTGCCCTTGGTTTTATTCTTAAGTTTTTATTTATCTTGGTTGGTTTTTAATTGACAAGTGATTTATCATTATATGGTACATACGACGGGCGTTTGAAAAGCCCATGCAAAAGTAAAAACTACTTATGTGTTTGGGGTAAACCTTTTTTATTTTTCGACATAGTCTCCTTTTAGACTTATACACTTTGTCTAACGTTGTTCTAATTTGTTGATCCCTTTCAAATAATAGGAATTGGTCAAGTCTGCAAAATAGCTATTAGTTGCTGCAATCACCTCCTCATTTGAATAAAATCGTCCCACCAGCCATTTCTTCAAATTGGGGAACAAATAGCAGTCCAAGGGAGCCTAGTCTGGAAAATATGGGGGATGTGAAACTAGTTGGAATCCTATTTCCATTAATTTTGCGATCACAACTGCTGAGGTGGGTGCTGGTGCATTGTCATGATGGAAGAGGACTTTTTTGCAGTCCAATCGCCGGCGTTTTTCTTGCAGTTCGGTTTTCGAGTGGTCCAATAACGATGAGTAATATGCACCTGTAATAGTTTTACTCTTTTCCAGATAGTCAATGAGGATTATCTCTTGTGAATCCCGAAAGACAATCGCCATAACCTTTCCGGTCGAAGGAATGGTCTTCGCCTTTCTTGGTGCAGATTCTCCTTGGTAACCCATTGTTTAGATTGTTGTTTAGTCTCAGGATTATATTAATGAATCCATGTTTTATCCACAGTGACGAAACGACACTTAAACTCCTGCGAATTCTTCATGAACAGGTACAAACCATCCTTACAACACTTCACATGATCCCACTTTTGGTCAAGTGTGAGCAATAGCCGAACATATCTTGCAGATAGCTTTCTCATGTCCAAATGTTTATGCAAAATATTATGTACCCATTCTTTCGAGATTTCCACAGCACTAGCAATCGCATGCACCTTAACTCTTCTGTCATCCATCACGATATCATGGATTTTTATCAATGATTTCTGGAGTCGTAACCTCCACAGGGAGTCCAGAACATTCTGCATCACTTGTGCCCATGTGGCCACTCCGAAAATGTAAACTGTTCTAATCGAAGATGCAGAGTCACCGTTATGTTTATCAAGCTTCTCTTTAGTCTCCTGAGGCGTTTTGCCTTTCCTTACGTAATATTTAATCACCACACGACATTCTTCTTCGTCCATTTTTTGACAATCACTCGACTTCCTTGATTCACACGAATACCTCTGGCGTGCCACAGGGGAGTGTTATGGGACCACTGCTTTTCACAATATATATAAATGACCTAGTAGATAGTGTCGGAAGTTCCATGCGGCTTTTCGCGGATGATGCTGTAGGATACAGAGAAGTTGCAGCATTAGAAAATTGTAGCGAAATGCAGGAAGATCTGCAGCGGATAGGCACTTGGTGCAGGGAGTGGCAACTGACCCTTAACATAGACAAATGTAATGTATTGCGAATACATAGAAAGAAGGATCCTTTATTGTATGATTATATGATAGCGGAACAAACACTGGTAGCAGTTACTTCTGTAAAATATCTGGGAGTATGCGTGCGGAACGATTTGAAGTGGAATGATCATATAAAATTAATTGTTGGTAAGGCGGGTACCAGGTTGAGATTCATTGGGAGAGTCCTTAGAAAATGTAGTCCATCAACAAAGGAGGTGGCTTACAAAACGCTCGTTCGACCTATACTTGAGTATTGCTCATCAGTGTGGGATCCGTACCAGATCGGGTTGACGGAGGAGATAGAGAAGATCCAAAGAAGAGCGGCGCGTTTCGTCACAGGGTTATTTGGTAACCGTGATAGCGTTACGGAGATGTTTAACAAACTCAAGTGGCAGACTCTGCAAGAGAGGCGCTCTGCATCGCGGTGTAGCTTGCTCGCCAGGTTTCGAGAGGGTGCGTTTCTGGATGAGGTATCGAATATATTGCTTCCCCCTACATATACCTCCCGAGGAGATCACGAATGTAAAATTAGAGAGATTAGAGCACGAACGGAGGCTTTCAGACAGTCGTTCTTCCCGCGAACCATACGCGACTGGAACAGGAAAGGGAGGTAATGACAGTGGCACGTAAAGTGCCCTCCGCCACACACCGTTGGGTGGCTTGCGGAGTATAAATGTAGATGTAGATGTAGATACCAAACACAAATAGACCAATATGGCTGAAACTTGGTGTGCGTTCTTTCCAAAGATGCTACTAACTAAACATGACCTCAATATGTGCCGGTGGTGCCATCTGTTTGACTTTGCACGGACTTTTCAAACGCCCCTCGTATTTATTGCATATTTCCAGCATTGTGGTGGGTCTATAGCTATGGCAAGATGTGAGATATGCACAGATGTGTACTGAATGTGGTACAGTTCATGCCTAGCCACAACTGCACAAATCCAACAATGCTTCAAACGCAAACACACAATAAATTTGAACCATCTGATGATAGTGATTTAGAACTGGTCATGGTAAATAAAGATTGAAAAATAATACAAAAGCAGCTGATTGCAGCAATTTCTGGAAACCTCTGTTCATCACATTCACAGTGCCCCACATATATAATGGATAGACCTTAAAGAATTAAAATTGTGTTAGTACCTGTAGATTATATTAGTGGGAAAATAATAGAAAACTTTTGTGAGTATTGTTGAACACTTCTGTGAGCCTTTGGCAGATTTAGTGATAAATGATTACTATGTTTTCTTGATTGAAATAAACTTAGTGGCTGAGAAACAACTATGGTGGCACATCATTCCATGTACTTAGAACGAGCAATAGCTGCACATGCAATGCAAATGGAGCAAAACATACATTCAGATTATTTTCATTGTTGTGGTTATCAGTGTCAGTGGGAAGTACTTCAGTGGGGGTGGTGATTAGGGCAACAGTTGGCTCTACTGGCATCCTGCTCACCTGAGAAAGTTGTGTGGTGCCTAAACAAATCAGTCATTATAGCGGGCACATAGGTGTCAAGAAAGAACTGTGGATGGCTGAGTCCTAGCCACTGCCACAATCGCAGAGTTATTTTAGTCAAGGTGAAGTGTGGTTGTGAAAAATCAGTTCAAGCTGAACTGTGATCTGCACTATTAATACAATACAGAAATATAACTTTTGTGTAAACTTTGCACCCTTACCTAGGGTTTAACAAAGTTATGTACAACAGTGTGAAGATACTTGAGAAGCAGCCATCTAACATACAGCAAGTAATTGGTTATCACAGCCAATTCAAATGAAAATTTAAAACATACCTCATTAGTGACTCCTTCCACTGATTATCTTAGAGCAAGTATTTGATTCCTCCTTTAGATGGATGGCAAGTAGTGTGTTATCAACTATTCTGTGTAATTACATATTTGGGTTACTATTTTCTTTGAAAAGTACTTAAGTAATGAAGTAAATAATAAGTCTCTGATAATACAGCCTGCAACTACCTAATATAACTGAAGTAGCAGCAGCTTTCTTTCGAATTCACTAGAAAACTGGCATAAACAGTACTGGTATTAAGCAGGATTGTGACAGTTTCTTGTTAATATAGTTTATGGCTTAAGCAATGTTTGGTTGTCTTTTGTTAATGTGTACATTTACTTGTTTCATAACTCTATAGGTTCATCTTCTAAGGTGGTATGTACAGAACATGATGAATAAGTGGAAGAAATCACTATTCTTTTGAAGTTGTGATAGTTTATTTATGTCAAACTTCATTAGTAAATGTGTATATTGTGAAGGTGCTGTTAGAATGCTTAACGTCTTAAAGGCACACCTTTAAAATGAGTGCCGATCAACACTAGCATCACTATCTTCACCTGCCCATTTACAATGTGAATGCAATATCTCATCAGATTAGCTGATTATATGCGTCACCATTTGACAACCTAATATTTGCTCAAATGCAGGAGTTTCTACTCCTAGGTACTTTATTTGAGATTGATTTGCACCTTATTGGTGACGGAGTGGTTAACTTTACATACAAAATTCATGTTACTAATCAGTACATACTTAATTCTTTTCTAATTCGACATGTAGTGATGTTATTCTATTTATATTTGTTCTTTACATTACTGCCAGGTTTGATCAGAAAATATTCAGTAATTCATCCACTATACCTTTGATTTATTTTCAGAAACACATCACGAATCCAGTACCACACCAGAACACCTACAGGATTGCGCAACCAAACATCCTATGCCACCACCCTATATTTTCTGGAATGATTACTAGGGAAAGGACATCGGCAATACTCAAGATCATTATTTTACATTTTACCATCTGTGCCAAATTAATGAGTCTGGTAATATATTAACATTATGGTACTGTCAATAGTAGTACCATAGGTATGGTAATATATTGACATTATGGCACTGTCAGCAGTAGTATCATACATACACTTCAAGAAAATGAGATAGTTTACATTACACTGTCAAAACCCACTGTCATAAAATGTTTGTTGAAGTGGATTGCAATTGCATCTTGTATGTTGTAGTTACTGTTGTAATAAATGTGATTTATTTTGTGTGACATACACAAAATGCCTGCAGTAAAATAAATTTGTTTATTGCCAAGTGAATTATGTCTCTTACATATGTTATATTGTCCAAGTTTATATGTGTTGTTCACAATCCCTGCTCCCATCCACATCCAGAGAAAGTAATTGCAGAATCATAGCATAATGTTACATGTATGTGTGTTGGGAGGGGGGAGTGCACCCACTTTCCTTTAGAGGGCTTATTAGTCCATCCACTAATAATTATAAATCCAAGGATAATATTTTTTTACTGAGTTGCTTACATTTCTTCAAAAGTAAAGCTGTGAAAAATATGAAATCATAATATTTTGTGATTAGCTCTGGATGGAATGTTGAATGATTTGTTATAACATATTCAATTATTTATAATTTATTTACTTACTGCGAACTATTAGACATCAGCAGTATTAGGTATAGATGTAATACCTATTATTGCAAGGTAGTATTCCATGAAGTTTTGGGTTTGCAGTCAGATGTTACTGAACCAGTCTTTTGACTGCATAACTTCCAGCAATCCGAATGTGAATGGGATGAAGAAATACTGAATATTCATCTGTCCTAGAAACCTCATCAAAGATTCACTGTGTATATGTTTAGAGCAATGACCCAATTGTAATACATTTAGCAAGCTTCTTATTTATCATGTGTTCAGTTCTTTTTCCTTGATTCTTTCCACACCACCTCACCTCTGCTTGTAACTTCAGACTGATAAAGGGCTATTTACAACAGTTTCATTAAGATATGTTCAGTTTGGTTTGACCTTTTGGACGTGACATCTTGAAGAAATAAAACAAGCAGAAGTAGCAATAGTTATGACCACTGCTTGATAATTGCAGGAAGGCTTGCAGAGGATCAACAATTGGTGCAGGGGCTGACACTGTGAATCACTGTCAAGACAGATCTCCACGTTCACGAACCACTTTCAACTGAGCAGCAGTTTGTCAGTGATGACATCATTCCAATTTCCACCAACTGAAGTCTTGGTACAAGAACTGCTCTCCACACAACAATGACCTGTGTGTGTGCACATTTTTGCATTTGCACAAAAGCAAAGTCAGTTGTGTTGTATTTGTGTCTTCAGTGACATAAGTAATAGGTTTCCAGTAACATTCCTGTGAGGGAGACACAGAAGATGAAATGGGTTGTGGTTAAGACTGTGGATTCGTTTATCAGATGCATAGTACAGTGATGTAAAGTTATTTGTCTGAGGTCATCAAATGATAGGAACATACACCTAAGGAATGAAGTAACTGCTTTTGTATTGGGTGAATACAGTTTAAAATAATATAAGAAATGGAATACAGAAGCGTCTGATTCCACCCGTCTGCTTTGACCCATGACATCACCAATATGGTGGAAACGACCATTCTCAACGTCTCCAATATGACGCTCATGACGTCATTACATAAGCCACAACAAACACAAAAATACATATAAAATCAACACAGACATCTCTCTCCAAAAATATAATCAAACTAACCAGACAAGCGCGGGAAATTGGGGTTTTTTGGATGGGTACAAACTAAATATAAACTCATACAGACACACACCACGATCCCAAACCACACAAGACGACGACATAAAAACACCACAAAATTCCCAAGTTCCGCTACACTTACAATATCGACAGGAATCGGTCACTTCCCTTCACCTACATAACTCAACCGCAATTGTCGATACCACAAAATAAAAACAAACTACTCCAAAAATTATAATCACACTGCAACAACGATACCACAAAATCAACACCTAAAACTACAGAAATGGGAATCTGACACTGTAAGGTAACAGGGGATGAGATGGAGCTCTTTCAAGTAGTTCGTAATTTAAATTTAAAGCACAGCAGCAGAGATAATATGTTGGGCAAAATAGACCGGAAAATACTTGTTTTGTGTTTTGATGGATGTTGTAGTTCCGTTGCATAGTGTTTTGGTTTTGTTTTAATTGCAACGAATTATAAAAGTGTGGTGATAAATGTGTAAAATTATAGATTTAAGTATTTAAATATTATAAAAAAAATTGTAAACGAATTGTGGCCATGTTTAGGGATTATTTTGACTAATGTAGTGTCACATGACCCGACTCAGGACTGTGGATATGAGCGGGAAAATCAGGTCTTTTGTCCTTGGTCCGTCGTGGTGGTAAGTTGGGAGCGGCGAAGTGCCGCGAGTATAAGCATGGACGCCAGTGTATGTGAAGGAACAACGCGGAAGTGTGTAGGTGCAGGACAAACAGTGTACGAATTGCACTGATTATTTTTTGTACAGATCGGATTTATTTGTGAACTTAAAAATGCATGACCACAAAGTTAAAGTGTTTCTTTTGAATAAATAAGTTTCAATCTTAACGTGTATAGTTCAATTCACTGCTGTTCAAAAGCTAGCCAATATATGACTCAATAGTAGGGGCGCAAATGCAGCCGTTTACTAACAACCCTCTTTGCCGATGAGCCACGTGGAAAAATAGGTAAATAACTGGTTACGGCCGCGCCCACAGTCGTAAATTTATCCTGTCCCATCCTGAGAAACCAACTGATAGCTGAGCGTGGTTACCATTGTGATACTCCAAGTTCAGTTGCTCTCGGTACAATTGTAGATCTGTCAGTGTCTATTGTTTTAGGTGACTAATTCTAATGGTGGTCAGGCAATGCGCCGGGAACGACCTGTTAAGGAAGGACTACCTCGTTTATGAGCTGGCAGTAAGGCATCAGGCTATTGTGGGTAGTGTTCCGAACTTAGTGGCCCGTTTGCGTGCTACAGTTCTTCAGCTGGTTGACGACACGCTGGTTGTTGTGGGTGAGACAGAAGCAGCTATTGAGTTCTTGTTTAAGGCCATTAGGGGCCTTGAGGACACCGTAGGCCTTTTGGAAGGCACTCA
This sequence comes from Schistocerca cancellata, assembly GCF_023864275.1. Classification (NCBI taxonomy): domain Eukaryota; kingdom Metazoa; phylum Arthropoda; class Insecta; order Orthoptera; family Acrididae; genus Schistocerca; species Schistocerca cancellata. Next base: position 105,501,981 of record NC_064636.1, on the reverse strand, counting down.
TCCTAGTGGCAGTCTTAGACAGGTTGCAGGTGCAGTCAATGCATTTAACTAACCAGGTAGCCGATTTAGTAGCGTTAAGGTTGGAGGAGCGTTAAGGATGGCAAGGAAAGCGTTTCTCAAGAAGAGGAATTTGTTAACATCGAGTATAGATTTAAGTATCAGGAAGTCGTTTCTGAAAGTATTTGTATGGAGTGTAGCCATGTATGGAAGTGAAACATGGACGATAACTAGTTTGGACAAGAAGAGAATAGAAGCTTTCGAAATGTGGTGCTACAGAAGAATGCTGAAGATAAGGTGGGTAGATCACGTAACTAATGAGGAGGTATTGAATAGGATTGGGGAGAAGAGAAGTTTGTGGCACAACTTGACTAGAAGAAGGGATCGGTTGGTAGGACATGTTTTGCGGCATCAAGGGATCACATATTTAGCATTGGAGGGCAGTGTGGAGGGTAGGAATCGTAGAGGGAGACCAAGAGATGAATACACTAAGCAGATTCAGAAGGATGTAGGTTGCAGTAGGTACTGGGAGATGAAGAAGCTTGGACAGGATAGAGTAGCATGGAGAGCTGCATCAAACGAGTCTCAGGACTGAAGACCACAACAACAACAACAAGGTTGGAGGAGCATTATAAGGAATCAACCGTCAGATTGGGGTCCTTGGTTAATGATTTGCAGTTTAATCTTACATCTTTAGAACTTGATGAAAAAAGGACTAAGGATCAGGGCTCCCTATCTCCAAAGGGGCGTGGGAGCCAATCCGGGAGTGATGCTTTTATGTCTTCTGAGAAGTTAGATGCAGCGTTTGCTAAGTTGCCTAACCCTTTGGTGCACCTCCTTCGTGACATCACAAAATTAGTTATAGACCGACTCAAGCAAATTGAAAGTTTATTGTGGTTGTTGGTTCGCCTCGAGCAACACGCTGCTGCCTTTGGAATTTCGCATCAAGTAGTTTTGTCGTATTATATCCGTTAGCTAGAGGCGAATTGGGGACCCTCATATCCCGAGCCATGGCAGAGGGGGTCTCTTTGCAGTAATTGAGGCACTCAGTAATTAATGAAAGATTGACCACGGGGGTTCGCAAATACCTCGAGTGTCGCTACATCTGGCAGATGCAACAAGATAAAGAGGAGTTACATCAATACGTGGACAGAGTCAAGACTGCCTGCTTGGCCTTGTTGGTCGATTTGCCAGAAAGAGAGTTGGTTTCTATTGTCCTAAGGAGAATGCGCGCCACGGATAAGTCGCACTTTGTTTTTCGTCACCGTCCTTCAACCTGGGAAGAGCTTCGTGCCGCCGTTGTAGCGATATCTGTGTTACTGGCTAAATAGTTGGTTCAAATGGCTCTGAGCACTATGGGACTTAACATCTATGGTCATCAGTCCCCTAGAACTTAGAACTACTTAAACCTAACTAACCTAAGGACAGCACACAACACCCAGCCATCACGAGGCAGAGAAAATCCCTGACCCCGCCGGGAATCAAACCCGGGAACCCGGGCGTGGGAAGCGAGAACGCTACCGCACGACCACGAGATGCGGCCTATCTGTGTTACTGCTCACGGACGAGGGATGGCATAAGGCTAAGTTTCAGCCCGAGGGCGTTGTCAACGAAAACTCCGAATTAGCGACATTGGCGGAGGCTGCTAAGAGGGAACCGCGTCGTTGTTTCATGTGTGGTCAAACAGGTCATTTATTTCGTTTTTGCCTTCAACTGCGCGCGCCCAGAGCCAATAAATGGTGCCGGGCTGGGCAGCGACTTCGGAATCGAGCCTATAAGCATTGGTGTACCGGTGTCCCCGCACCACCATCACCGCTTCTACCTTATAGTTGTTCTCGGGTAGGTGGCGAACTTATTTGTGCCCTTTTGAATTCTGGTATCTCTTTTTCATTGTTGAGTTTAGAATTGTTTCTTGAGTTTGGGCATCTAGCGAGACTTCAGTCGGTCCCTTATCCGGTGCAGAAATGAATTGCCCATGCTTCTGCATGGATGGGTCCGAGGGAGTCTCCCGGTTGGCGATTTCTCCCGGCCCTTGTCTTTGGCCTTGGTTAAGAAACTGCCAGTTGGCTTGATTTTGGAATGAGATTTTATCGATAAAACCGGTCTTGTCTTGGATTATTCTGGGCACAGCTTCTTCTTTAAGTCCGCTTCTGCACAAAAGTTTGTGTTTTGTGAATGTGCAAAACGTACAGTGCATACCAGTGTGCTGGCTGTTGATGCTAATGTTAATAAGTTTGATCTCACCCATTTGTCGTCACAGCAGGCCTGTGGATTAGGCGATTTGTTGCGAGGATTCTCTGAGCCTCTCTGTGATAGACTGGGAGTTACTAGTGTTCTTAACTACAATATGTCTGTCTATCTGACAATATTCCAGTCAGGCAGTCCCCGTATCGCCTCTCACCGCCTAAGCTGTACAGGGTTATTACAAATGATTGAAGCGATTTCACAGCTCTACAATAACTTTATTATTTGAGATATTTTCACAATGCTTTGCACACACATACAAAAACTCAAAAAGTTTTTTTAGGCATTCACAAATGTTCGATATGTGCCCCTTTAGTGATTCGGCAGACATCGAGCCGATAATCAAGTTCCTCCCAGACTCGGCGCAGCATGTCCCCATCAATGAGTTGGAAAGCACCGTCGATGCGAGCTTGCAGTTCTGGCACGTTTCTTGGTAAAGGAGGTTTAAACACTGAATCTTTCACATAACCCCACAGAAAGAAATCGCATGGGTTTAAGTCGGGAGAGCGTGGAGGCCATGACACGAATTGCTGATCATGATCTCCAGCACGACCGATCCGTCGGTTTTCCAATCTCCTGTTTAAGAAATGCCGAACATCGTGATGGAAGTGCGGTGGAGCACCATCCTGTTGAAAGATGAAGTCGGCGCTGTCGGTCTCCAGTTGTGGCACGAGCCAATTTTCCAGCATGTCCAGATACACGTGTCCCTGTAACGTTTGTTTCGCAGAAGAAAAAGGGGCCATAAACTTTAAACCGTGAGATTGCACAAAACACGTTAACTTTTGGTGAATTGCGAATTTGCTGCACGAATGCGTGAGGATTCTCTACCGCCCAGATTCGCACATTGTGTCTGTTCACCATTAAGAAAAAATGTTGCTTCGTCACTGAAAACAAGTTTCGCACTGAACGCATCCTCTTCCATGAGCTGTTGCAACCGCGCCGAAAATTCAAAGCGTTTGACTTTGTCATCGAGTGTCAGGGCTTGTAGCAATTGTAAACGGTTAGGCTTCTGCTTTAGCCTTTTGCGTAAGATTTTCCAAACCGTCGGCTGTGGTACGTTTAGCTCCCTGCTTGCTTTATTCGTCGACTTCCGCAGGCTACGCGTGAAACTTGCCCGCACGCGTTCAACCGTTTCTTCGCTCACTGCGGGCCGACCCGTTGATTTCCCCTTACAGAGGCATCCAGAAGCTTTAAACTGCGCATACCATCGCCGAATGGAGTTAGCAGTTGGTGGATCTTTGTTGAACTTTGTCCTGAAGTGTCGTTGCACTGTTATGACTGACTGATGTGGGTGCATTTCAAGCACGACATACGCTTTCTCGGCTCCTGTCGCCAGTTTTTCTACGTATCTGTAGTGTGTCGTGACCACATGTCAATGAATGGAGCTACAGTGAATTTATGAAATCGCTTCAATCATTTGTAATAGCCCTGTAGATACTAAGAGCAAAGATATCTAAAATGCTTGAGCAAGGAGTTATTAGGCCTTCTACATGTGCTTATGCTTCCCCCGTATTCCTTGTTCCTAAGGATAAGGGGCGGGATTTTGGACCTATTGTTGAGTACCAGCGTCTGAACACCAAGGTCGTCCTCGAATGGTTCCTCTACCTGATCTTCATAACTCTTTCACCTGATTTGCGGCGCTAATTGCCTCACTGTGCTCGATTTGAAACAAGGCTATTATCAGATTCCCTCAACTGAGGAATGTAAGCACGTTACTGCATTTTGTACTGATTGGAATCTGAGTTTAACAGAGTTCCCTTTGGTTTGGCCAATGGCGCAGCCGTTCTTACTCGTTTGCTGGCTAATATTCTTGGAGACTTGAAATTAGTCTGTGTTTATAATTATTTGGACGACTTCGTCATTTATAGCCATTCGTTCCAGCAGCATTTGGATCACATCCATCAAGTTTTTGCTATATTGCTGGGAGCCGGTTTAACTGTTAAACCCAGTAAGTTGACATTAGCCAGGCAGGCAGCAGGTATCTTTCTTAGGTCACCTAGTATCAGGCCAGAGCTTTCACATTGACCAGGAGCGGACTAAGGCATTGAGAGCTCTCGCCCCGCCTACTGATAAACGTGGGATCGCCAGGTTTCTAGGCAGGGTAAATTATTTTTGGCGCTTTGTTCCTAATTTCACGCAGTTAGCGGCTCCTTTGAATAAACTGCGCCGGGAAGGGGTGCGTTTTGAATGGGGACCTGCCCGGGAGGCTACGTTTGAGCACATTAAGGCAGGTATAGCCAAACCCTCCGGTTCTCGGAGTGCCGGATTTCAACAACAAATTGATTGTACAAACCGACGCATCTAATGCGGGAATTTCGGCCAACCTGCTCCAGGAGTTCGAAGGTCAAAGACAGCCATTAGCGTACACGTCTCTTCGGTTAACCAGCGCCAAACTCAAATATTCGGTTTATGAATGTGAGGCATTGGCGGTCTTATTTGCGCTGGAGAGTATCGCTTTTATCTTGAGCATAAAGTGTTTCTGCTAGAAACCGGTAACCAAGCATTAAGGGGCTCCGGAAAGGCTCAAAATCATGAAAAGTTCAATTTTTACTTTTTTGCGTTTTCTGAATCTGCAGACTATTACCTTTTAATAGATATATAATTTATTCCATTCCGAAGACTACAACTATTTTTAAATCTTTTTTGAAATGTGTTCTACACGGGCGTGACCCACTGTGGCGCTGTTAAACTGCTGTCAAATGGTGTTATTATTAACGTCCGTGTTCATCAGGTACATTTTAGTGATGTGAGATAAAGTATTTGTTGTGGCTAACCTATTTTCAGAGACTTAGCAGCACCTGAACTGTTGAAAAAGTGTATTCACGGAAAAACTCAAAACCCCAATGAAAGTGTAAATAGTGTTATATGGTCCAGAATCCCCAAGACTGTATTTGTTGGGATAGAAACACTTCACTTTGGCGTGTATGATGCTGTTGGGACTTTCAATGATGGCAACATTGTAAGGTGCAAGGTATTTAGAAATATGGGAATGAAGATAGGTTCTAACATGGTACGAGCGATGCTTGCTTTAGACAAGGAACGCCTTCGGGCTGCAGACAGGGCTGTAAAGAGTCTAGAAATACAAGCAAGAGTAAACAGGAGGAGGAACAAGAGGAAGCTGGAGGAGGAGTTTGCAGAGGATGAAGATAATCCATCCTATGGACCTGGAATGCACTAAAAAGTTAATCCAATCTTTGTCGCTCGATTCCCAAAACTTTTATTTTCTCATACTAATTACATGTTTTCTAAGGATCTTCCAAACATATTTGTTTCAAACTGTCAGTAAATGTTACACAGTACCTTCTGCATAATTTAACACAGCCTTTTTCCAAAAAACTGTATATTTTTGAATATATAAATAAAAAATTGCAAAAAAATGTTGTGAATTTTCATTACAATTGAAAAAAAAATCATCTTTAATAGCTGAACTAAAATTTTGTAAAATCCCTGTGTTAAGTTGTAGGCCATATTCCAATAAATGATCTGTAAAAAGTTCAACTTCCTACCTCAAATACTTTGTGAGGAAAGATGTAATTTATAAGCGTTATTTTCACATTGCAAGTATAGGGCGTTCCGGAGCCCCTTAAGCTGGGCATTAGCCAGGCCGCGCAAAACTGGCCGTATCGCCACGTGGGCAATACGCGGTTCTGCGTTTCAGTTGGAGGTTAGACACGTAAAAGGGACCGAGAATATACTCGCGGACGTCCTCAGCCGTATGTTCACCCAACACCCACCTGATGAGCGCGTCCAAGGAACGGAGGAAGGCGATCTTAGTTGCGTCGTGTTAGGCGAGGTCCCTCATTTGTTTGGTGAAGTTGCCGAGCATCAGGGTCACGACCCCACTCGGGGACCGCTGAGGGAACGCTTGTCGGCTGGGGAATCTTTGGATGGATACTTTATCAGGAAAGGCATTTTGTGTAAAAGGGTGGGGCGTGCCAAGGAGTTGAAGATCTGTCTACCAGCCACCCTGGCAGGTCCGATTTTCCAATACTTTCACGATTCGTTGATTCCCGGGCACTTAGGAACCTAAAGACCTTGCAAAAAAAAATTAAGGAGCATTTGACTTGGCCATCTACGCACCGGGACGTTCGAGAGACGATTTCTCGGTGTCGGCTGTGTCGTGTGGCCAAACCTAAAAACTCTGTTCAACAGGGCTTCTTGATTTCTGAGCGCCAAACCTGCCCCACGCACAAACTTTATATCGATTATGTGAGACCTTTACCTCGCACCAAGAGAGGCTATCGGTACGTACTTACTGGTTATTATTGTTGTGGATGTAGTAGGATCCAGGTGTTCATTAGAAGATGCTAGGCTGTTAATGGAAGAGGCCATACCTATGCAATTTGATACAATTGAAATCTCACCCACTTCTCCCTCTGAAATTAGGAAAATAATAAACTTGCTTGAAAGCAAAAACTCACACGGAATTGATGGCATTTCCAGCAAAATACTAAAAGCTTGTTCTCAACAGATAGGTAAGATTCTCAGCCACCTGTGTAATAGCTCTCTGGAACAGGGCATTTTCCCTGAGAGACTGAAATATGCTATTGTTATACCTTTGCATAAAAAGTAATTTAAGTACCTACCTTTATTTTTTTCTTATCATAACACCTCTCAGGTTCCTCTCCGTTTGGACTAGTGATTACCGAGTGTCCCTACTGAAAGAACATTAAAGACCAGTTTTTTTTCTAATTAATGCCTCTTGAACACAGTAAAGAGAAAGTTAAAGTTAATGTGGCAAGAGAGTGAGTTAAAGTTAATGATGCTTGCTGAAAATAATTTTCCTAGTAAAACTGCTTATTAATGTGTTGTTGCCAACTTCAAATTAAAAGTTCTTAAGACTGAGGCTTATAAAGGTTTGCTTAGTAAATGATGACATTACTGCCTGTTGTAAATCGCAGAAGGTGAGTCAGTATCTTACATATATGTTAATTTTGTGTCTCACTGTAGTAAAAGTGGAAAGCTGCAGTTGTGAAACGTTATATACTCATGTTTGCTAAGTGTTTGTCTCTCTTGTGTATTAGAAGTGCATATTAATAGTATAAAAGGATCCACAGTTTGTCTATTGTGTTAATGCTCGGTAACAAGTAACGGAAAGACCACTAATTATAAAAACCATAATTTCTTTAAGCCCTGAAAGTCATAGTGTGTTTCGGTATCTCTTACAATTTTGCAAATAGTTTCTGCTGCTCTAACTGTTAGTTTCAATCTTACCATAAACATATGTATGTGTCAGAGTTCACTGCACTCGCGTGTGACAAAGTATAGGTTGTGTTTATCCATTAAAGTTACTAATAACTATTTTCTTGAACGAGAATGTTAATCATTCTCTTGCCTAGTTAGGCTGGCGACCGTTTTCTTTATCCGTTGAACAGTGCAGATAGGCAAAATTTTGTTTGTTACTGGTCGAATCTTTACGTAATTCCGACTTTCATTTCCGATAAGCCATTTCCATTAGGTACAACACGGTCAGCCTAGCAAAATTCCTCTCATAGGGTAACACTGTTCTGTTGCTTTGTACCATTATTACTCTAACAAAATAATTCTGTTTGCAAACTGCCTCCAGTTTCGAGGTTATGGTATAGCAGTAGGAGACAGGAGTGTTATAATGTCCCGGCCCTTCTTTCGGCTCCCTTTAAGGCTTTCTGTTTCGAAAACGATGTCAAGCACGTGTCCACTACGCCGTACTAACCGCAGGGCTCTTTTGCCGAGGTGGTCAATCGTAATCTCAAATCCCCATTGATTATTTTCCATCAGAAGACGCCCAGTAAGTGGGATTCTAGTCTCCCTTGGCTTAGTTTCGCCTTCAATACCGCCAGCCGTGAGGATTTGAAGGCTACTCCGGCCTTCTCGATCTTTTCTTATCCTGTCAATTCCCCCCTTTCGAACTTATGGGGAACTCAAGATCTAATCGCTGCGGATATTACCCCTCAGATCGTGAAGGAAAACTGGAATCGTGCCACGCCCAAAATTCTCACGACCCACAACAAGTAGGCTGAGCGCTATAACCGTAATCGGTGAGTCTTTAGGGGTATGACAGGAGACCAGGTGTCTGTCCGTAATTTTCCCAGTAGGGAGGTGCGTGTTGGAAACCTCGGTAAATTCACTTCCAGTTTTCTGGGACCCTGTACTATTATGCGTATTTTAGGCCCCGTTAATCTGGAGCAAAATCTGATGATGGTCGAAGTAGAGAGGATATAAAATGTAGACTGGCAATGGCAAGGAAAGCGTTTCTGAAGAAGAGAAATTTGTTAACATAGAGTATAGATTCAAGTGTCAGGAAGTCGTTTCTGAAAGTATTTATATGGAAGTGAAACATGGACGATAAATAGTTTGGACAAGAAGAGAATAGAAGCTTTCGAAATGTGGTGCTACAGAAGAATGCTGAAGATTAGATGGATAGATCACATAACTGTTGTTGTTGTTGTCTTCAGTCCTGAGACTGGTTTGATGCAGCTCTCCATGCTACTCTATCCTGTGCAAGCTGCTTCATCTCCCAGTAACTACTAGAACCTACATCCTTCTGAATCTGCTTAGTGTATTCATCTCTTGGTCTCCCTCTACGATTTTTACCCTCCACGCTGCCCTCCAATACTAAATTGGTGATCCCTTGATGCCTCAGAACATGTCCTACCAACCAATCCCTTGTTTTAGTCAAGTTGTGCCACAAATTTCTCTTCTCCCCAATCCTATTCAGTACCTCCTCATTAGTTATGTGATCTACCCATCTAATATTCAGCATTCTTCTGTAGCACCACATTTCAAAAGCTTCTATTCTCTTCTTGTCCAAACTATTTATCGTCCATGTTTCACTTCCATACATGGCTACACTCCATACAAATACTTTCAGAAACGACTTCCTGACATTTAAATCTATACTTGATGTTAACAAATTTCTCTTCTTCAGAAACGCTTTCCTTCCCATTGCCAGTCTACATTTTACATCCTCTCTACTTCCACCATCATCAGTTATTTTGCTCCCCAAATAGCAAAACTCCTTTACTACCTTAAGTGCCTCATTTCCTAATCTAATTCCCTCAGCATCACCCGACTTAATTCGACTACATTCCATTATCCTCGTTTTACTTTTGTTGATGTTCATGTTATATCCTCCTTTCAAGACACTATCCATTCCGTTCAACTGTTCTTCCAAGTCCTTTGCTCTCTCTCACAGAATTACAATATCATCGGCAAACCTCAGATTTTATTTCTTCTCCATGTATTTCTTTTGTTTCCTTCACTGCTTGCTCAATATACAGATTGAATAACATTGGGGAGAGGCTACAACCCTGTCTCACTCCCTTCCCAACCACTGCTTCCCTTTCATGTCCCTCGACTCTTATAACTGCCATCTGGTTTCTGTACAAGTTGTAAATAGCCTTTCGCTCCCTGTATTTTACCCCTGCCACCTTCACAATTTGAAAGAGAGTATTCCAGTGAACATTGTCAAAAACTTTCTCTAAGACTACAAATGCTAGAAACGTAGGTTTGCCTTTCCTTAATCTAGCTTCTAAGATAAGTCGTAGGGTCAATATTGCCTCACGTGTTCCTATATTTCTACGGAATCCAAACTGATATTCCCCAAGGTCGGCTTCTACTAGTTTTTCCATTCGTCTGTAAAGAATTTGTGTTAGTATTTTGCAGCCATGACTTATTAAACTGATAGTTCGGTAATTTTCACATCTGTCAACACCTGCTTTCTTTGGGATTGGAATTATTATATTCTTCTTGAAGTCTGATCACATAACTAATGAGGAGGTATTGAATAGAATTGGAGAGAAGCTAAATTTGCGGGACAACTTGACTAGAAGAAGGGATCGGTTGGTAGGGCATATTCTGAGGCATCAGGGGATCACCAATTTGTTATTGGAGGGCAGCGTGGAGGGTAAAAATCGCAGAGGGAGACCAAGAGATGAATACACTGAACAGATTCAGAAGGATGTAGGCTGCAGTTTCTAATTGTTGTTGGTGTTCCCTTCAGCCGAGCAATAATTTCACTTCTTTGTGATAAGGCCTTCAGCCGTGTTACAAGTTTCTTTTTTAAAGCAAAATTCTTTTACAAGCAAGGTGGTTATTTTACAAGTGCTATTTGGAATTGTTCTTCTGACTTCTACTTCAGGCCTTCAGCCGTTTATTATTTGAAGTTGTTTGTGGCCTTCAACTGAGTAATAACTTCACTTCTTTCATAATAAGGCCTTCAGCTGTGCTACACTTTGTTTTAAGACGAAGTATTTATCTTAATATGTGCTATTTGGAATTGTTCTTCTGACTTCTAATTCAGGCCTTCAGCCGTTTGTTGTTTGAGGTTATCGTTGGTGGCCTTCGACCCTAAAATTGTCGAATATTTTTCCTGTGATAAGGCCTTCAGCCGTCATACAGTCAATTGTGTTTCTTTTTGAGAGACTGTTTTAAAATTTTAATTTCTGTAAGTAAAGTTTACGTATTTGTTGTACAACCGACGCTAACTGATTATAGCCCCGCCCACAACTGTAACCTTAACCTGCCCCGTCCTGAGAAACCAGCTCTCAATCATAGCTTACGAAAATGCGTAAGGATGGAAAGAGAAAGTGTCACTTTTTGGATGATTACACCAAAGAGTGGTCTTTTGTCAAGAAAGGACGTGCGGGTCAGCAAGCGTTGTGTGAGATTTATAGCTGTTTCATGTCAATAACTCACTGAGGCAGATTCTACGAAGAATCGTACAAATAGAATCGCGGTAGCATCGGCGTCAAAGCCTATTTCTACACTCACGATTAAAGAAGACACCCAGGAAGGGCTGCTCGTTGCTGCTGCAGAACTAACAACAGCTCATAAAAGTTAAACTGAATGCCGGAATGTATCCTGACACCAAAGTCGCCGCAAAGCAGTCTACAGCCAGGGCCGAAGCTAAGGCGGTTGTTAAAAATATTCTCCCACCACACTCCGTGTCAGAACAGCAAAAAAAAAATTGCAAGTAGTTTCATTTTACGGCATAGGCACCGACGCATCGAACCACAAGGCTGAAAAGATGTTCCCCTTAGTTGTTCAATACTTTACTGAAACTGATGGAATCCATTAGAAGCTGTTCAAGCTTGATTCGCTGAATAACGAAACATCGGAGACAACCGCAAAGTTTTGTCTAGACACTTTATGATAACTGCATATTCCAGTAGATACATTAATCGCTGTTTGTGGAGATAATTATCAATATCCACTTAGAGGGCTTCATCAATGCGACCAGCGGAATGTGTTTCACCATATTAAAGAAGAACCAAGAAGAAATGCAGAAGGAATTGGATGCCCTGCCCATATTCTCCACAACACTGTATCAAGCGCTGCTGGAGATGGTAACTGTCGACATCGAAATAATCGTCATGAAAATATTTAATTATTTCTGAATATACACGGTAAGGTAAATGAGGCTAAAAGAGTTCTGCTTATTCGTTCGCGCCAATCCTCAGACCCTTCTGTGTCACTCAAAAACAAAACGGCTGTCGTTAATGCACGCAGCTGAGAGAATTCTTAAGTTTTGGATTCAATTAAAACAAGTTTTTGATTTCGAAGACAGGTCACCTATAGTAATTTCAGATTTTGTCAATAGTCCGATCAGTGAAATGGACTTCATGTTCCTGCAGTCAAACTTGAATGTTCGAAAAATATAAAAATAAAAGACGTGAAGAATAATAAAGTCTCGATTATTGAAATAAGAAATATATTAATCGACACTCAAAGACGTCTGTACGAAAGGAAGATCGGCAAATTTATTGGCAAGCAAACCAAGATTAATTTGACCAAATTAAAGAACGAGAAGCCTAACCAAGAAATAATTCATCTGATTTCGAAATCTGAAGAAGAGACAATGGCTTTCTATGCCATAGCATTTGCTTACTTAGAGAAATGGGTTATTTCTTTTAATAAATATCAAGTATTTGGTTGTATGACGCTAACAGAAACCCAGATTTGGTGACGATTGAAAACACTATTATATATCTGACTGAAAATGACATGGGGGTTTAAGGAGACAGTTGTTTTCAGGAATATGCAGGGTGGTCCATTCATCGTGACCGGGCCAAATATCTGACGAAATAAGCGTCAAACGAAACAACTACAAACAACGAAACTCTTCTAGCTTGAAGGGGGAAACCAGATGGCGCTATGGTTGGCCCGCTAGATGGCGCTGCCATAGGTCAAACGGATATCAACTGCGTTTTTTTAAATAGGAACCCACATTTTTTATTACATATTCGTGTAGTACGTAAAGAAATATGAATGTTTTAGTTGGACCACTTTTTTCACTTTGTGATAGATGCTGTAGTAGTCACAAACATATGGCTCACAATTTTAGAAAAACAGTTGATAACAGGTAGGTTTTTTAAATTAAAATACAGAACGTAGCTACATTTGAACATTTTATTTCGGTTGTTCCAGTGTGATACATGTACCTTTGTGAACTTATCATTTCTGAAAATGCATGCTGTTACACCATGTTTCACATGTTACCTGTAAATACCACATTAATGCAATAAATGCTCAAAATAATGTCCGTCAGCCTCAATGCATTTGGCAATACGTGTAACGACATTCCTCTCAACAGCGAGTATTTCGCCTTCCGTAATGTTCGCACATGCATTGACAATGCGCTGACGCATGTTGTCAGGCGTTGCCGGTGGATCACGATAGCAAATATCCTTCAACTTTCCCCACAGAAAGAAACCCAGAGACGTCAGATCCGGTGAACGTGCGGGCCACGGTATGGTGCTTCGACGACCAATCCACCTGCCACGAATAATGCTATTCAATACCACTTCAACTGCATGCGAGCTATGTGCCGGACATCCATCATGTTGGAAGTGCATCACCATTCTGTCATGCAGTGAAACATCTTGTAGCAACATCGGTAGAACATTACGTAGGAAATCAGCAAACGAGGTGCATTCAAGTTCTAAGGCCTCCGATTTTTTTTCTCCGGACTGGAAAGAGATAGAAACATGTGCATTGTTTTAAAATGAGGCCGCGTTCATTGTCAATACGTCCCAGAGATGGCAGCAACGGACGGTAGATGGAACTTTACCGCCAGCAGAGAGAATGAGAACTGTTTTAAATACTTAGAATGGCGACGTTTTCCTTACTTGAACAGCGTGCAATCATTCGTTTTCTGAATTTGCGTGGTGTAAAACCAATTGAAATTCATCGACAGTTGAAGGAGACATGTGGTGATGGAGTTACGGATGTGTCGAAAGTGTGTTCGTGGGTGCGACAGTTTAATGAAGGCAGAACATCGTGTGACAACAAACCGATACAACCTCGGGCTCGCACAAGCCGGTCTGACGACACGATCGAGAAAATGGAGAGAATTGTTTTGGGGGATCGCCGAATGACTGTCGAACAGATCGCCTCCAGAGTTGGCATTTCTGTGGGTTCTGTGCACACAATCCTGCACGACGACCTGAAAATGCGAAAAGTGTCATCCAGGTGGGTGCCACGAATGCTGACGGACGACCACACGTCTGCCCGTGTGGCATGTTGCCGAGCAATGTTGACGCGCAACGACAGCACGAATGGGACTTTCTTTTCGTCGGTTGTGACAATTGATGAGACGTGGATGCCATTTTTCAATCCAGAAACAAAGCGCCAGTCAGCTCAATGGAAGCACACAGATTCACCGCCACCAAAAAGATTTCGGGTAACCGCCAGTGCTGAAAAAATGATGGTGTCCATGTTCTGGGACAGCGAGGGCGTAATCCTTACCCATTGCGTTCCAAAGGGCACTACGGTAACAGGTGCATCCTACGAAAATGTTTTGAAGAACAAATTCCTTCCTGCACTGCAACAAAAACGTCCGGGAAGGGCTTTCGTGTGCTGTTTCACCGAGACAACGCACCCGCACAGCGAGCTAACGTTACGCAACAGTTTCTTCGTGATACCAACTTTGAAGTGATTCCTCGTGCTCCCTACTCACCTGACCTGACTCCTAGTGACTTTAGGCTTTCTCCAACAATGAAGGACACTCTCCGTGGCCGCACATTCACCAGCCACGCTGCTATTGCCTCAGCGATTTTCCAGTGGTCAATACAGACTCCTAAAGAAGCCTTCGCCGCTGCCATGGAATCATGGCGTCAGCGTTGTGAAAAATGTGTACGTCTGCAGGGCGATTACGTCGAGAAGTAACGCCAGTTTCATCGATTTCGGGTGAGTAGTTAATTAGAAAAGTAATCGGAGGCCTTAGAACTTGAATGCACCTCGTAACTGAGCCGATATTCCATAAGCACGCAATTTAACTCATCTGAGCAGAAATCCTCGTCTTCTTTCCATTTCACATCTAGATTGAGGCTTTGCATTTCCCTTTTCAGAATTTCTAGCTTCCCTACCACGTTCAACCATCTGACATTCCACGCCCAGACTCGTAGGACGTTATCCTTCCGTTGATTATTCAGTCTTTTTCTTATGGTCACCTCCCCATTGGCAGTCCCCTCCCGGAAATGCGAATGGGAGACTATTGCGGAATCTTTTGATAATGGAGAGATCATCATATCCCTTTTCAAATTACAGGCCACTTATGTTGTGCATACGTGCTATGTGTCTGTGATGCAGTGGTTTCCATTGCCTTCAGCATCCTCTGGCCGTTGATCATTGCTGATTCTTCTGCCGGTAGGGGCAGTTCTCCACCACAAGAACAAGAGAGTACCTCGGCCGGGGTGGCCGAGCGGTTCTAGGAGCTAGTCTGGAACCGCGCCACCGCTACGTTGCAGGTTCGAATCCTGCCTCGGGCATGGATGTGTGTGATGTCCTTAGGTTAGTTAGGTTTAAGTAGTTCTAAGTTCTAGGGGACTGATGACCTCAGAAGTTAAGTGCCATAGTGCTCAGAGCCATTTGCACCATTTTTGAACATTTGTCCGCACCTCCGCCCTCTTTGACAAAGCCGTTGGCAGAATGAGGGTAACTAATCACGCGGGAAGTCTTCGGCCGCCAAAGCGAAGGGAATCAAAACTCAAGAGGTGTTGGGCTTCAAACCCGGGACCAAGGAAGAGGTGTTGGGCTTCAAACCCGGGACCAAGGAAGATTTGTTTACTAATCAAAGATTAGTAAACATATTAGATTGTATTTGGTCGTAGTGGACGTCACATGACGTATATTGAAGTTCGTTGTTGATCCTTTCACTCAGATTTTATTACAGCGGCCAGCCTGCTCTCTGACCAAACACGCTGAACTACTGTGCCGGCTCCCTTCGATCATGACCACTATATGGTTTGTGTTTATAATTTACAAACAGTTCCTACAAATTGTCTAAGTTGTGAAAGCGCTGCCACCTAGGGAAAAAGCCATCGAAACCTGGCTATGTCGAATTTTTGTTTCCACTCTGCCTTTTAAACTAACATTCATCCGTCGACGATGTGAAGATTCACCATAAACGAAACGTTTCTCGCATTCCACGTTACACCGTAGCCCCCCTTTCCCCGGTCGGATAACAGTGCAAGTCACGCAAGTGACACCCAGTCAATTACAATCATTTCGCAATAACTGCAAATCGAATAACCACGTCAGTCCAAAACTTGTGGTTTTCAAATACGTATGCGTAGAGTAAAACGCTCCGTGAGATACAGCTTTGTTTCGTCCGTATAAAGAAGTTTAGCTGCAAGGCACCAGATGACTCAACTCCCATTTTTCTTCTTTCCCCGAGTCCAACACAGATGCGAACGCGGTTCTCTGCGTGCTGGTGGGAAGGATGTCATTTGTCTGGACAGTTTCAAACTATGCAGGGGACTCGTTAACGAATCAACACTGGCGAGAAACAGAATTAAGCCTTAAAAAACAGATCATAAAGACATATGCACCGTGTTTTTGGATATGATTTCGAAATTTCTTGAGGATGACTGCAGGTAACACACTGAGCTGCCATATCCATCTGGGACCTCGTCGGGACACTCTGAGGCAGGCATGTAGAAATTAAGTAAAAAATTTATCTAATGTAATTGTTTTTAACTTAGAACACAGTTACATCGAACCTGTTCCGGAAGAAGTAGTTGGTACACCATATTTTTCGGAAGATTTCACCTTTTTCAGAAAGTCTTTTTTTCCCTTTCGCGAATGTGTAAAACTCCGTGCAAGTCAGCTTGTAGTTAGATTCCACAGTCCCTGGCAGCAGTCGATTTCTTTCCTTAGTCCGGTAGGCCGACATCAGCGAAAATCTCCACAGGTGCGTTGTGTGCGGGAATAGAAAGCTAATACTCTATAATTTTAGCAGTTTGCATTTAGGTTCAGGATTTTCGGTTTTCTTGAGAAAGTAACTCCACCTTTCTGGCACGGAGTGTTCGGACTTCCATTCTTCCGAGTCACGCTTAGCTTCTAAAAAACTCTTCAGATACATATACAGGGTGGTCCATTGATAGTGATGGAACCAAATGTCTCACGAAATAAGCATCAAGCGAAAAAACTACAAAGAATGAAACTCGTCCAGCTTGAAGGGGGAAACGAGATGGCGCTATGGTTGGCCCGCTAGATGGTGCTGAAATAGGTTAAACGGATATCAATTGCGGTTTTTAAAATAGGAACCCCCATTTTTTATTATATATTTGTGTAGTACATAAAGAAATATGAATGTTTTAGTTGGACCACTTTTTTCGCTTTGTGACAGATGGTATTGTAATAGTCATAAGCGTATAAGTACGTGGTATCACGTAACATTCCGCCAGTGCGGACGGTATTTGCTTCGTGATACATTACCCGTGTTAAAATGGACCGTTTACCAATTGCGGAAAAAGTCGATATCGTGTTGATGTATGGCTATTGTGATCAAAATGCCCAACGGGCGTGTGCTATGTATGCTGCTCGGTATCCTGGACGACATCATCCAAGTGTCCGGACCGTTCGCCGCAGAGTTACGTTATTTAAGGAAACAGGAAGCGTTCAGCCACATGTGAAACGTCAACCACGACCTGCAACAAATGGTGATGCCCAAGTAGGTGTTTTAGCTGCTGTCGCGGCTAATTCGCACATCAGTAGCAGACAAATTGCGCGAGAATCGGGAATCTCAAAAACGTCGGTGTTGAGAATGCTACATCAATATCGACTGCACCCGTGCCATATTTCTATGCACCAGGAATTCCATGGCGACGACTTTGAACGTCGTGTACAGTTCTGCCACTGGACACAAGAGAAATTACGGGACGATGACAGCTTTTTTGCACGCGTTCTATTTAGCGGTAACGTAAACCGGCATAATATGCACTATTGGGCAACTGAAAATCCACGATGGCTGCGACAAGTGGAACATCAGCGACCTATGGTGCGGTATTATGGGAGGAAGGACAATTGGCCCCCATTTTATCGATGAAAATCTAAATGGTGCAATGTACGAGGTGCATTCAAGTTCTAAGGCCTCCGATTTTTTTTCTCCGGACTGGAAACAGATAGAAACATGCGCATTGTTTTAAAATGAGGCTGCGTTCATTGTCCATACGTCCCAGAGATGGCAGCACCTTACAGCAGATGGAATTTTACCGCCAGCAGCGAGAATGAGAAGTGTTTTAAATACTTAAAATGGCGACGTTTTGCTTACTTGAACAGCGTGCAATCATTCGATTTCTGAATTTGCGTGGTGTGAAACCAGATGAAATTCATCGACAGTTGAAGGAGACATGTGGTGATGGAGTTGTGGATGTGTCGAAAGTGCGTTCGTGCGTGCGACAGTTTAATGAAGGCAGAACATCGTGTGACAACAAACTGAAGCAACCTCGAGCTCACACAAGCCGGTCTGACGACATGATCGAGAAAGTGGAGAGAATTGTTTTGGGGGATCGCCGAATTACTGTTGAACAGATCGCCTCCAGAGTTAGCATTTCTGCGGGTTCTGTGCACACAATCCTGCATGACGACCTGAAAATGCGAAAAGTGTCATCCAGGTGGGTGCCACGAATGCTGACGGATGACCACACGGCTGCCCGTGTGGCACTTTGCCGAGCAATGTTGACGCGCAACGACAGCACGAATGGGACTTTCTTTTCGTCGGTTGTGACAATGGATGAGACGAGGATGCCATTTTTCAATCCAGAAACAAAGCGCCAGTTAGCTCAATGGAAGCACACAGATTCACCGCCACCAAAAAAATTTCGGGTAACCGCCAGTGCTGAGAAAATGATGGTGTCCACGTTCTGGGACAGCGAGGGCGTAATCCTTACCCAGTGCGTTCCAAAGGGCACTACGGTAACAGGTGCATCCTACGAAAATGTTTCGAAGAACAAATTCCTTCCTGCACTGCAACAAAAACGTCCGGGAAGGGCTGCGCGTGTGCTGTTTCACCGAGACAACGCTCCCGCACATCGAGCTAACGTTACGCAACAGTTTTTCGTGATAACAACTTTGATGACTTTTGGCTTTTTCCGACAATGAAAGACACTCCGTGGCCGCACATTCACCAGCCGTGCTGATATTGCCTCAGCGATTTTCCAGTGGTCAAAACAGACTCCTAAAGAGCCTTCGCAGCTGCCATGGAATCGTGGCGTCAGCGTTGTGAAAAATGTGTACGTCTGCAGGGCGATTACGTCGAGAAGTAACGCCAGTTTCGTCGATTTCGGGTGAGTAGTTAATTAGAAAAAAAATCGGAGGCCTTAGAACTTGAATGCACCTCGTACAAGGGGGATGCCACGACGTTGGGATCACCGGTTTACTTCAAACTTTGTACACCTTTAGCAGGCCAGTAAAACAACGTGTTGTGTAAGTAGTAATGTGCGCTACTCTGGCAGTTCTGATAAAATCGCGAGAGAAGTTTCATGCTTCCATTATGTACAAGTCAAATGAAAACCTTAAATTTCTAATAACAAATCGAAAATTGACGCCGTTATCCTGTAAGTTGGTAAATGACATTGCAGCATGTTTACAGATTAGTCATGGGTGAGCAGACCACATTGTGCATGATGTGCTCCGTGTCTGCAAGATGGGTGCCACGGCAGCTGACAGCTGAAATGAGAGAACGACGTGTCGATGCTTGTGAAGAACTACTTCGGCGCTTGGAACGAGAAGGTGATGGCTTCCTTGCAAGAATCGTTACTGGGGACGAAACCTGGGTTCACCACCACCAACCGGAAACGAAGAGAGCGAGCAAGGAATGGCGCCATTCCTCTTCACCAAAACCAAACAAGTTTCGAACAGAACCATCAGCAGGGAAGGTTATGCTGACTCTCTTTTGGGACGATAAAGGCGTCATTTTGGAGCATTACATGCCTAGAGGGACCACTGTCACCAGTGTATCGTACACAGATGTCCTAAAGAATCACCTGCGGACTGCAATCCAATCAAAGCGACGTCGATTGCTGTCAGCAGATGTCCTTTTCCAACATGACAATGCAAGGCCCCACACTGCCCGTACAACAGTTGCAACAATCCCAGACCTACATTTTGAGTGTTTTCCTCATCCACCATACTCACCAGACCTCGGCCCAAGTGATTTCCATACATTTGGACCACTCAAAGACGCAATGGGAGGGAAGAAGTTCCGTTCTGATGAAGAGGTACGCCACGCGGTGCACGAATGGTTACGCGGACTAGCAAAAGAGTTTTTTTTTCTAAAGCAATTTATGCACTTTGTAAGCGCTGGGGGACTTGCATTGAGCGTGGGGGAGATTATGTTGAAAAGTGATACAGCTTTTACCACTTCTGCACAATAAATAATAATTTTAAAAAAATAAGGTTTTCATTTGACTCACCCTCGTATCTGTGTGTAGGGGCCGGACGCTACAGAGATCGTGGAGGTCAAATGGTTCAAATGGCTCTGAGCACTATGGGACTTAACATCTATGGTCATCAGTCCCCGAGAACTTAGAACTACTTAATCCTAACTAACCTAAGGACAGCACACAACACCCAGTCATCACGAGGCAGAGAAAATCCCTGACCCCGCCGGGAATCGAACCCGGGCGCGGGAAGCGAGAACGCTACCGCACGACCACGAGCTGCGGACTACCGTGGAGGTCAAGCGGTTTGTGTTCGAGCTACGTAAAATAAACGTGTTGCAGGCGACAGTTCGATCCCCGCTCAAACCTTCATTTTTGTAGTACTAGTGTAAATTCTGTGATACTCATATATTTAGCACCTACACTATTCGTTCTTGCTACATCAGCAAAGTCTCACCGCTGCACAGGTTAACTGCGAAACGGGGCCTGCTTCTGTGTCTGCAGATCGAAGCTTCAAAGGTGCAAAGTAGTTCCGGGTACCTTACCAGACCGCATGTACAGGGGATTTCACAAATCATGACACGTATACGCTTTCAGGAAAACTCTATGCGTTTCTTCACTTCCTTATCTACAGTTACAAATATGTTTCTTCCACTCATTAAATTTAATTAACAATGGTAAGTACTCAAATAAAATGAAAAAACTGCTTGCAAATACACATGGTTCTATAATTTTATTAGTTCTTAACTGCCATATAAATTAAATAATATGGCCATTGATGAAAAAAAATTTAGATTAAAAATTAAGAGTGGGCGGGAATCGAACGGTCGCCTCCTAATACGTTCGACTACCGTAAATCGAACGCTAACCACGTTTTTTGACCACCACCGACACTGACGTCAGGCCCCCTACGCATAGATACACTAGGTGATCAAAAGTATCCGGACACCCCGAAAAACATACGTTTCTCATGTGGTGTCACCGCCAGACACCACACTTGCTAGGTGGTAGCTTTAAATCGGCTGCGGTCCATTAGTACATGTCGGACCCGCGTGTCGCCACTGTCAGTAATTGCAGACCGAGCGCTACCACACGGAAGGTCTTGAGAGACGTACTAGCACTCGCCCCAGTTGTACGACGACTTTGCTAGCGACTACACTGACGAAGCCTTTCTCTCATTTGCCGAGAGATAGATAGAATAGCCTTCAGCTAAGTCCATGGCTACGACCTAGCAAGGCGCCATTAACCATGTCTAGAGAGAGTCTCACTTGTATCATCAAGAATGCTGTATACAAATGATGGATTAAAGTTAAGTATTACAGAAGCTACGTACTTTTCTGTATAGCATTCATTACGTATCCTGTTTCAGACCTCACGCCAGCCGGCGTGTGTAACGCGTGCATTTCGGCTACTTCCGAGTGGCGTGGCTGTCTTGTTACGCCACAACATCTCACATTAGGTGCCTTGTGCTGCCGCATATTGCACAGGTACTCCGTATCGGCGACCTCGGTAGGCATCAGACATCGTGAGAGAGCAGAACAAGGCTCTCCGCGAAACTCACAGACTTCCAACGTGGTCAGGTAATTGGATGCCAGTTCTGTCATACGTCTGTAGGCGAGATTTCCACACTCGTAAACACCCCTAGGTCCGCTGTTTCCGATGTGATAGTGACGTGTAAACGTGAAGGGACACGTACAGCACAGGCCGACCTCCTCTGTTGACTGACAGAGGCCGCCGACAGTTGAAAAGGGTCGTAATGTGTAATGGGCAGATATCTATCCAGACCGTCACACAGGAATTTCAAACTGCATCAGGATCCACTGCAAGTACTATGACAGATAGGCGGGAGGTGGGAAAAATTGGATTTCACGGTCGAGCAGTTGCTCATAACCCACACATTACGCCAGTAAATGCCAAACGACGCCTCACTCGGTGTAAGTAGCGTAAACATTGGACGATTGAACAGTGGAAAAACGTCGTTGGAGTGACGAACCACGGTACACAATATGGCGATCCGATGGCAGGGTGTGAGTATGGCGAATGCCCGGTGAACATCTTCTGCCAGCGTGTGTAATGCCAACAGTAAAATTCGGAGGTGGTGGTGTTATGGTGTGGTCGTGTTTTTAGTGGAGGCCTTGCACCCTTTGTTGTTTTGCGTGGCAGTATCAAAGCACAGCACCTTCTTGCTTGTCACTGTTGAAGAGCAATTTGGGGATGGCGATTGCATCATTGAACACGATCGCGAACCTGTTCATAATGCACGGCCTGTGGCGGAGTGGATGCACGACAATAACACCCCTGTAATGGGCTGGCCTGCACAGAGTCCTGACTGAATCCTATAGAACACTTTTGGGGTGTTTTGGAACGCCGACTTCGTGCCAGGCCTCACCGACCGACATCGATAACTCTCCTCAGTGCAGCACTCCGTGAAGAATGGGCTGCCATTCCCCAAGAAACTATCCAGCATCTGGTTGAACATATGCCTGCGGGAGTGGAACTTGCCATGAAGGCTAAGGGTGGGCCAACACCATATTCACTTCCAGTGTTACCGACGGAGGGCGCCACGAACTGGTAACTTATTTTCAGCCAGGTGTCCGGATACTTTGATCACATAGGGTATATCTGTTACATAACAGACGCGTAAAACATCTCTTGCGATTTTCTCTGAATTGCCAGAGTAGTGCACATTACATTGTTTTAACAGCCTACTAAACATGTAGAAGATTTGAAGTAAACGTGTGATCTCAACATCCTGGCGTCCCCTTGTTAGTATGTAAGCCTTTGTATTCATTTCTCCAGCCCCCCCCCCCCCCTCTGCCACGCCTTCACTGTTGTGTCCCCCCTACCCTCCATCTCTGCACTCTTCATCTCCTTTCCCAAGGTGGCTTCCATCAACTCCCCCTCCCAGATGATGTCCTCTCTCCCTCCATTTATCCCTACTATCTGATCTTCACCTCCCCTCGTTTCCTCTGTCATTTCCCTGGGCTCCCTTTTCCCCCTTTCCTTCCTGTTTTTTACCCCTGTACCCTCACTTTGCCTCCCTTCTCCCCCCCCCCAGAGTCCTTTTGCATTCCCCTCCTCTGCCTTTCCTCACTCCCTCTCGCATCTGCCCAGCCCCCCCCCCTCCTCCGTCGGCTCCTTCCCCTCCTCCCCCCACTTCCTTTTTCCTCTCCTTCCCGACTTTTCTTTCCCACCATCTGTCCAGTTTCCCCCCGTCTGTCCTCGACTGTGGTGTGTCATATTTGTGCCAACTTTTCAGTGCAGTGTTCAAGTGCGTCTTCAGTGTTGTGCATCTTTCCCGGCCGGAGTGGATGAGTGGTTCTAGTCGCTACAATCTGGAACCGCGCGACCGCTATGGTCGCAGGTTCGAATCCTGCCTCGGGCATGGATGTGTGTGATGTCCTTAGGTTAGTTAGGTTTAAGTAGTTCTAAGTCTAGGGGACTGATGACCTCAGCAGTTAAGTCCCATAGTGTTCAGAGTCATTTCAGCCATTTTTTGCGTCTTTCCAAAGTGTTGCGAACGGAAATCATACTGTCGCTGGGGGTGATTTTTATATCTCTTGCGAACAGGAACCAGACTGTCGCATGTTTTTTTTTTTAATTGTCTGTCTACTATTTTACCTGTCTGGTTCCTTTGTATTTTATTAGCATCGCCAACCCTTTATTTTATGTTTTAAGTTCCACAATTTTCCGCCATTTTACCATTTAAGTCACAGATTTTATCGCCTGCTTTTATAATTTATTATCTTCATCTTTTTAAAACAAATTCTGTAGGCTGAAGAGCGGCGTACTAAATCTGCTGCCAGCCCGCCCTCTTCGAGGGGCGGGGGGGGGGGGGGGGGGGGGGGGGGGGGGGCAAATCGAAACTCAATCAAGGAGAAAAAAAAGTCTTTGCTAAACATTTTTTTCCTCTTAATTTTGTTTCCCAAACAATTTTTCCTCAGTTTTTTATCGACATCACAGCAAACTTCCATCAGGTTATCTCACGACGCAACTGTAGGGCAAACAATCCTGCAAGCACCTGCAGGAAGTTCGTAAAATTAGCTCGCCCAAGCGGCTCACAGAAGTAAAACTGCTCAAGATTTTGTTCCGATGTCAACACCTCACCACTAGTTCTTGCAGAAGTTATTTTTCGGAAGTTATGCTGCAGTGGACACACGCCTTGAAGGCTACTAACTCGCCAGTGCCACTGCAAATCCTTGATGGCGCACGCAGAACTGAAGTCTCAAAGCCTGAAGTGGTTTTGGCTGCTCAATAGCAGACACAACGCCACTTACCGGGTCATCAAAAAGTCAGTATAAATTTGAAAACTGAATAAATCATGGAATAATGTACATAGAGAGGTACAAATTAACACACATGGCATGGGGTTTTATTACAACCAAAAAAAAAAAAAGTTCAGAAAAATGTCCGACAGATGGCGCTTCATCCGATCAGAATAGCAGTAATCAGCATAACAAAGTAAGACAAAACAAAGATGATGTTCTTTACAGGAAATGCTCAACATGTCCACCATCATTCCTCAACAATAGATGTAGTCGAGGAATAAAGTTGTGAACAGCACTGTAAAGCATGTCCGGAGTTACGGTGAGGCATTGGCGTCGGATGTTGTTTTTCGGCATACCTAGAGATGTCGGTCGATCACGATACACTTGCGACTTCAGGTAACCCCAAAGCCAATAATCGCACGGACTGAGGTCTGGGGACCTGGGAGGCCAAGCGTAACGAAAGTGGCGGCTGAGCACACGATCGTCACCAAACGACGCGCGAAAGAGATATTTCACGCGTCTAGCAATATGGGGTGGAGCGCCATCCTGCATAAACATCGTACGTTCCAGCAGGTGTTTATCAGCCAGGCTGGGGATGATGCGATTCTGTAACATATCGGCGTACCTCTCACCCGTCACGGAAGCAGTTACAAAACCAGAATCACGCATTTCCTCGAAGAATGAAGGCCAGATAACGGTAGATGTGGTAAACCCAACCCATACCGTGACTTTCTCGTCGTGCAATGGAGTTTCCACGACAGTTCTAGGATTTTCGGTAGCCCAAATTCTGCAGTTGTGGGATTTGATAGACCCTCGGAGCGTGAAATGAGCTTCGTCGGTCCACAACACGTTACTCAACCAATCGTCATCTTCCGCCATCTTTTGAATCGCCCACATCGCAAATGCCCTCCGCTTCAGTAAATCACCAGGTAACAGTTCATGATGCCGATGGACAGCATCGGAGGGTACGCCTAAGTACCAACCAAACAGTAGTGTATGGAATGCCGGTGCGACGTGCGACTGCACGAGAGCTGACTTAGCCGTGCATAGACGAACCCGCTAGTCTCCATTTCTTCCTGAACTGTCTCAGCAGCATTACGCCTTGTGTTCGGTCGGCCACTGCGGGGTCTATCGTCTAAACAACCCGTGGCTTCGAAATCATTCTCAAATGGTTCAAATGGCTCTGAGCACCATGGGACTTAACTTCTGAGGTCATCAGTCCCCTGGAACTTAGAACTACATAAACCTAACTAACCTAAAGACATCACACACATCCATGCCCGAGGCAGGATTCAAACTTGCGACCGTAGCGGTCGCGCGGCTCCAGACTGTAGCGCCTAGAACCGCTCGGCCACTCCGGCCAGCGAAATCATTCTCCCCACAGCTGCATTTGTCAACGGACTTTTACCCATTCGAATCCCATTCCTATGGCGATAGGATCGTAAAGCCGGCCGAAGTGGCCGTGCGGTTAAAGGCGCTGCAGTCTGGAACCGCAAGACCGCTACGGTCGCAGGTTCGAATCCTGCCTCGGGCATGGATGTTTGTGATGTCCTTAGGTTAGTTAGGTTTAACTAGTTCTAAGTTCTAGGGGACTAATGACCACAGCAGTTGAGTCCCATAGTGCTCAGAGCCATTTGAACCATTTTTAGGATCGTAAAGCTGAACTAGCACATTCCCCATTCTGATAATACAGTTTCACTAAAAACGCCTTTTCAGGTAACGTCAACATGCTGCGACTGCTGGCGCATCTGATTCTCTCTCTCATTACAGCTCCTTTTATAAACGATTGTCATACGCAGTCACTGACGTTTTGCTGTCCAGCGCCATTGTCGGACATTTTGTGAACCTTGTATTTTTTGGTTCTAATAAAACCCCATGTCATTCCATGCATGTGTGTCAATTTTTACCTCTCTATCTACATTATTCCGTGGTTTATTAAGTTTTCAAATTTATACTGACTTTTTGATCACCCGGTATTTTACGTTGGGTATCTATCCAATTTTATTTATCTGCACATTCCGACGATGACCAGTTCACTTACACACATGTTCACATTGTTGTTGCTACTGCGGTCTTCAGTCCAAAGACTGGTTTGATGCAGGTCTCCATGTTACTCTATCCTGTGGAAGTTCTTCATCTCACAGTACCTACTGCAACCTATATCGGAATCTGTTTAGTGTATTCATCCCTTGGTCTCTCCCTACGATTTTTACCCTCCACGCTGCCCTCCAATACTAAATTGGTGATCCCTTGATGCCTCAGAATTGTCCTACCAACCGATCCTTTCCTCTAGTAAAGCTGTCCACAAATTCATCTTCTCTCCAATTCTATTCAGTACCGTACCTCTTCATTAGCTACGTGGTCTAGCTATGTGATGCTTAACATTCTTCTGTAGCACCACATTTCGAAAGCTTCTATTCTCTTCCTGTCTAAACTGTTTATCGTCTATGATTCACTTCCATACATGGCTACACTCCGTACAAATACTTCCAGAAAAGATTTCCTGACAGGCCGAGCGGTTCTAACAAGGGAACCTCCCCATCGCAACCCCCTCAGATTTAGTTATAAGTTGGCACAGTGGATAGGCCTTGAAACACTTAACACAGATCAATCGAGAAAACAGGAAGAAGTTGTGTGGAACTATGAAAAAAATAAGCAAAATATACAAACTGAGTAGTCCATGTGCAAGATATACATCATCAAGGATAGTGTAAGCTCAGGGGCGTTGTGGTCTCGTGGTTAGCGTGAGCAGCTACAGAACGAGAGGTCCTTGGTTCAAGTCTTCCCTCAACTGAAAAGTTTAATTTTTTATTTTCAGACGATCATCAAAGTTCAGGCACTCACACATAATCAACTTCGCTCTCCACAATTCCAGGACATGTTCAGATTTGCTTGGACATATGCAGGATTTGACGGTCTACACACGGAAAAATTTGAAAACGTTAAAAACATATGTTTAGACAGAGCACAGGGAAAACTGAGCGACTGTGAAACTATTGCATTCATTTGTTGCAGTTTATGTGACAAACTCTTGTGTTTTCATCACTTTTTTGTAAGTATCACATCCACAAGAAAACCTAAATCGGGCAAGGATGAAGAATCTTTATACCTATACGCCAAGTGTACAAGTTAGGTTGGTCGACAACATATTCCTGTCATGTGACGCACTACCGTCACCAGTGTCGTATAGAATATATCAGACGTGTTATCCTGTGGAAGAATCGGTTGACCTATGACCTTGCGATCAACTGATTTCGGTTCCCATTGGAGAGGCACGTCCTTTCATCTATTAATCGCACGGTTTTGCGGTGCGGTCGCAAAACACAGACACTAAACTCATTACAGTGAACAGAGACGTCAATGAACGAACGGACAGATCACAACTTTGCGAAAATAAAGAAAGTAAAATTTCCACACGAGGGAAGACTTGAACCAAGGACCTACCGTTCGGCAGCTGCTCACGCTAACCACGGGACCACGGCGCTCGTAAGCTTACACTATCGTTGTGTGGCATATCCTGCGCATGGACTACTCAGTTTTTATATTTTGCTTATTTTTTCATAGCTCCACACAACTTCTTCCTGTTTTCTCGATTGATCTGTGTTCAGTTTTTCAAGGCCTATCCACTGTGCCAATTAATAACTAAATCTGAGGGGGGTGCGATGGGGAGGTTCCCTTGTAAGCGCTTCAGTTTGGAACCGCGCGACTCCAACGGTTGCAGGTTCGAATACTGCCTCGGGCATGGATGTGTGTGATGTCCTTAGGTTAGTTAGGTTTAAGTAGTTCTAAGTTCTAGGGGAATGATGACCTCAGAAGTTACGTCCCATAGTGCTCAGACCCATTTTTGAACTTCCTGACCCTTGAATCTATACTCGTTGTTAACAAATTTTTCTTTTTCAGAAACGCTTTCCTTGCTGTTGCCAGTCTACATTTTATATCCTCTCTACTTCGAACATCATCAGTTATTTTGCTCCCCAAATGGCAAAATTCTTCTACTACTCTTACTATCTCATTTCCTAATTTAATTTTCTCAGATCACCTTATCTAGTTCGATTACATTCCATTATCCTCGTTTTGCTTTTGATGGTGTTTATCTTACATCCTCCTTTCATGACACTGTCCATTCCGTTCAATGCTCTTCCAACTCCTTTACTGTCTTTGACAGAATGACAAACGCCAGACTTTTTATTTCTTCTCCCTGCACCCCAAATTTTTCTGTTGTTTCCTTCATTGATTGCTCTATACACAGACTGAATACCATCGGGGATAGGCTACAACCCTGTCTCACTCTCTTCCCAACCACTGCTTCCCTTTCACGTCCCTCGACTCTTATAACTGCCATCTGGTTTCTGTACAAATTGTAAATAGCCTTTCGCTCCCTGTATTTTACCCCTGCCACCTTCAGAATTTGACAGAGAGTATTCCAGTCAACGTTGTCAAAAGCTTTCTCTATGTCTACAAATGCTAGAAACGTAGGTTTGCCTTTCCTTAATCTTTCTTCTAAGATCAGTCGTAGGGTCAGTATTGCCTCACGTGTTCCAACATTTCTACGGAATCCAAACTGATCTTCCCCGAGGTCGGCTTCTACAAGTTTTTCCTTTCGTCTGTAAAGAATTCGTGTTAGTATTTTGCAACCGTGACTTACTAAACTGATAGTTCGTTCATTTTCACACCTGTGAGCACCTGCTTTCTTAGGAATTGGAATTATTATGTTCTTCTTGAAGTCTGACCACATTCGAATTATTAATTATTTATTAGTAAAAATATGACCAATAACCATTTTCTGACCGGTTTACTTTCTGTCACGTCCACGCTGCTACGCCAAGTTAATTACCACTTCTAGTCATATTTAGACAGTGGCATTACGCACAAACTTTTACGCAAGATGTGTGCGAAATGAGTATTAACCTCTGACTTCGTTCCCTAAATGTTATCGTATCGAATGCTAATTGCAAACTCGTTTTCACAACAACAAAAATTCACAAAAAGACAAATGCAATGAAGGATCATTGACATACTCGTATTCGCGTGTTAATAGCTATTTCTGGACTGACTACGACATTATCTGTTGGTTGTATAAACAGCCAGGTGTGTGCCTAACTTAAGAAATCCGTAATTATATTTCACTTTACAACAGTGAAGGTCCAAATTTATTAGTGGTATTATTTCTTTTGTGTGACTTACGTGCTACATACTTATAAAAGTATTAAAATTCGAGATACTATTTGATTGGCACACTGTACATATAGCTACATAGTGAGTTCAGTAAGCTCCATGTAACACTGTCAGTTTCTTAACTGTTCTAATTTACTAAATTTCTTAATAAGTGGTTCATTTGCGTAATCGATTAAACCACCTGAGTCAGAAAAATTAGACACGATAAAGGAAGACAGCCAAAAACAGTTGCAGGATAAAAATTTTATTAAAATTCTTGGCCAAGGTTTCGGTACATATAAATATACCTTCATCAGAAGTAAAAAATCTAAAATTACATACTGCAATGGAGGTAAAGAAAACAATTGTGCCAAAGGCGTCGTCAATAATTAAGACATCTTCTCCATTCGTACAACATGACTATGGGCACAGGGTCAAAGCGAACAGTTTAGCACCAGTACTTCGCCTGTTCGCTTTGACCCTGTGCCCATAGTCATGTTGTACAAATGGAGAAGATGTCTTAATTATTGACGACGCATTTGGCACAATTGTTTTCTTTACCTCCATTGCAGTATGTAATTTCAGATTTTTTACTTCTGATGAAGGTATATTTATATGTACCGAAACCTTGGTCAAGAATTTTAATAAAATTTTTATCCTGCAACTGTTTTTGGCTGTCATCCTTTATCGTGAAGAATTTCAACAGTTGCTGTTGCAGCTATGTTTAAAATCTAGAAAAATTAGAACAATAAAAGAATAAGGTCAGATCTGGGAAATAGGAAATAAACAAGCTTAAGGACTCAAGTAACGAAAGTACTTTTGGGTGGGTCAAAACTTCAGTTGCAAATAATTGCTTAGTTAATGAATTTTTGCAAAGAAGTAAAGTGGTTACTTGGAACAGTTAAATTAAGGCAGACAGTTTTAATCTGCCAGGAAGTTTCACATCAGCGCACACTCCACTGCAGAGTGAAAATCTCATTCTGGAAACATCCCCCAGGCTGTGGCTAAGCCATGTCTCCGCAATATCCTTTCTTTCAGGAGTGCTAGTTCTGCAAGTTCCGCAGGAGAGCTTCTGTAAAGTTTGGAAGGTAGGAGACGAGGTACTGGCAGAAGTGAAACTGTGAGGACGGGGCGTGAGTCGTGCTTGGGTAGCTCAGTTGGTAGAGCACTTGCCCGCGAAAGGCAAAGGTCCCGAGTTCGAGTCTCGGTCTGGCACAAAGTTTTAATCTGCCAGGAACTTTCATATTAGCGCACACTCCGCTGCAGAGTGAAAAATCTCATTCTGGAGTTAATTAGTTCATCACATTTCCCCTAGCAAATGACAGGTTTGTCTTTAGAAGAGAATGGTTTATGGAAAACTATGTCATTGGGTTTAGCAGCACTCAGATCATCTAGTAACCTACGGTATTGGTTTCGCATGAATTTTGGGATTTTAACGTATGTCTGCTGTCAATCTAATAACTCCATCTTGATTTGTTTCAACTTCCTACCTGTGTATGCTTTGTTCTCATTTCTAGTTTGTTTCCTGTCGAACACATGTGCAATCCGTTGAAACTGAAAAGAGAAACGTGGAAAACGAGTACCGTATCACAGTGTGGGCCGCAACACATTTCGATTTAGAGAACGGTAGCAGACCGGTGTGTGTTATCTCTAACGAAGTTATTGCTGTTCTTAATTATTCTTCGATGTGTGCAAACAGCATTTAATGCCATTATTACAAATGCAGTGCATTTGTGTTTATGCAAAGATAGAAAAATGAGCTAAAATTTAAATTTAATCTTTTTGAGAAGCAAGGGCTATCTATGATAACACACTGGAGAAGATAAACTTCTTTGTCAACATCGCTAATAATAATCTTTGTTCCCAAATATCTCTGGAATGAGCATTGAGTTCTGCGCATGTTGTCGGCATTACACCAGGATTGTCACGTGTTTTCGGGACTTCTGTGTGTGTGTGTGTGTGTGTGCTTTCCGCAGAGTTTTGAGTTTATAATATCGAGAGTTTTGTTGTTTTTTCGCCGTTTGTTGATAGTGTAATAGCGATGGTGAATTACTGTTGTTGCTAAGGATGCAAAGAAAAATATGTGAAAGGAGGGATAGTAACTTTTCATGGGTACATAACATGTAGCTCTAATTGTAGTTATCATATTAGTAATAGACACTGTATATGTTTAAAAATTTCGAGACGCATTGTAATTAGAGCTTGAGTCTGTAGACCTATTTTTCTACAATTTTATGACTATATAATAGATATTACAGCTCGTACAAAAGCTTACAAACAATCGCTCCCTCTTGTAAATCTGCTAGTGGAACAGGAAAGGAAGTGGTTAGTTGTTTCAGCAAATACCATCCTCCATACATTTATCAGTGACTTGTCGATTATGTATATGGATCTGAAAGACGGGAGACAGATAAATTAAATAGAGTGGGAGTCTGTAATTGTCTTCGTATAATACACTCCTGGAAATGGAAAAAAGAACACATTGACACCGGTGTGTCAGACCCACCATACTTGCTCCGGACACTGCGAGAGGACTGTACAAGCAATGATCACACGCACGGCACAGTGGACACACCAGGAACCGCGGTGTTGGCCGTCGAATGGCGCTAGCTGCGCAGCATTTGTGCACCGCCGCCGTCAGTGTCAGCCAGTTTGCCGTGGCATACGGAGCTCCATCGCAGTCTTTAACACTGGTAGCATGCCGCGACAGCGTGGACGTGAACCGTATGTGCAGTTGACGGACTTTGAGCGAGGGCGTATAGTGGGCATGCGGGAGGCCGGGTGGACGTACCGCCGAATTGCTCAACACGTGGGGCGTGAGGTCTCCACAGTACATCGATGTTGTCGCCAGTGGTCGGCGGAAGGTGCACGTGCCCGTCGACCTGGGACCGGACCGCAGCGACGCACGGATGCACGCCAAGACCGTAGGATCCTACGCAGTGCCGTAGGGGACCGCACCGCCACTTCCCAGCAAATTAGGGACACTGTTGCTCCTGGGGTATCGGCGAGGACCATTCGCAACCGTCTCCATGAAGCTGGGCTACGGTCCCGCACACCGTTAGGCCGTCTTCCGCTCACGCCCCAACATCGTGCAGCCCGCCTCCAGTGGTATCGCGACAGGCGTGAATGGAGGGACGAATGGAGACGTGTCGTCTTCAGCGATGAGAGTCGCTTCTGCCTTGGTGCCAATGATGGTCGTATGCGTGTTTGGCGCCGTGCAGGTGAGCGCCACAATCAGGACTGCATACGACCGAGGCACACAGGGCCAACACCCGGCATCATGGTGTGGGGAGCGATCTCCTACACTGGCCGTACACCACTGGTGATCGTCGAGGCGACACTGAATAGTGCACGGTACATCCAAACCGTCATCGAACCCATCGTTCTACCATTCCTAGACCGGCAAGGGAACTTGCTGTTCCAACAGGACAATGCACGTCCGCATGTATCCCGTGCCACCCAACGTGCTCTAGAAGGTGTAAGTCAACTACCCTGGCCAGCAAGATCTCCGGATCTGTCCCCCATTGAGCATGTTTGGGACTGGATGAAGCGTCGCCTCACGCGGTCTGCACGTCCAGCACGAACGCTGGTCCAACTGAGGCGCCAGGTGGAAATGGCATGGCAAGCCGTTCCACAGGACTACATCCAGCATCTCTACGATCGTCTCCATGGGAGAATAGCAGCCTGCATTGCTGCGAAAGGTGGATATACACTGTACTAGTGCCGACATTGTGCTTGCTCTGTTGCCTGTGTCTATGTGCCTGTGGTTCTGTCAGTGTGATCATGTGATGTATCTGACCCCAGGAATGTGTCATTAAAGTTTCCCCTTCCTGGGACAATGAATTCACGGTGTTCTTATTTCAATTTCCAGGAGTGTATGTGTGTCCAAACCTTTTTGTTTACTATAAAGTTACAGTAGCAGACCATGTTAAGTGTGTCTAGGACATGGAGAATGATTATGTGTGATTTATATTTTAGTTTTTCGAAGGATGAACAACGAGTAATGATGTGGCTCCAGAAAATAAGGAGGAGTAATTTTGTCCCCACCAATATTCCAAAGTATGTTCAAAACACTTTGAAGAGGAATGTTTAGACAGAGAAAAATTTGGATGTGTGTGACTCAAGGTAGATGCTATACCAACTTTTTTAATTTTCCACAGCACCTACTACCAAAAGTACCCACACGAAAACCACCTGTAAAACGAAATATGTCAGGTTCGTATATATAACTTGTGGTTATCATATTTACTACTTTCTTTCACTGAGAAATGTGTTTCATTCTGCACTATTTGGCATAGGTTTGTACACTGGGGTGTCTGTTTCATCTTTAAACTCAGAAACCTTGACAAACTGTGATGACAATAGTGCAAAAAGACAAGATGAGCGTAAAATATTAGTAAACATGTCCCCAAACTCTTTCATTTGTGTCACTTTCCACTTCCCTTAATGGTGTTACATGGGTTGACTGTTATATGACCAACTGTATTTGCTTTACAGTACATTTATTCTCTGATCGCCTTTTTCCCTCTTTCTTACTCAGTCCACTATTTATTTAATAAACTGGGAGCAAGTACGTAAAATGCTTTGAAGTATTTATTTAAAGTGTCACCAGTAAGAAAAATTGTGCTTTAGGTCGCAAAAACGAGAAATTAAATATGCAGAAATAGCAGAAAAAAGGACGAATTAGCAGGGATATAATCGCTAATGTGTGGCACAGTCGGTGTTTTTCGGACACTTGCAAAAGTACTAGCGTACTGTCAAGTCGTTTTGCAAGACTATCACTGCAAAAAATGTACGTCAGGCTGTGTAATACTATAAAGTGCCGTATCAAACCGAAAACTACCAAAAATCGAGTGCATCTGAACTGTGACACCTGTCGCAAAGAAGCAGGATGTAATATCACTTGCCTTTAAAAGTTACGTAGCTGGTTTATTCCCGGTATAAATGGATACTGTTAAAATGTCTGCGCAACATATATAAATAATCAACGACACGTAGGAAAACAATCCGTCTGCACTAGGGATGTAGTGACATTCTAAATATACAGGGCGCTATACGGACAAACACACGACGTCCCGAGAACACGTGACCAGGCCGGCAGTGTATGTTGACAACACAAAGTCTGTTCTGCGCACGTGAATGCTCACTCCAGAGATATTTACTCTACGTTCCCAATAACCGGTTTCGATAATCGTTACCATCAAGGTCTGAAAATGATAACATCGATTATCGAGATTAATGGGTATTATTAGCGATCTTGGCAAATATGTTTATCTTCCTAATCGAAAATTTAAAATTTAAAGACGCTGTACAGCTATTCTGCTCTTCCTTAGGGTGAAGCAAAATAATCCATAAATTAATTTCGCTTTTCCTTGGCTATGGCGGCCCATTACACATGTTTAGCTGTTCGAATGGTACTTTTGTTCCGGTTGATCTGTCTTCCCGTTTTCAACATTGGCACTTTCGTTCCAGTACTGAACGCAAAAAACTTCTACAAGTTTGAGGAAAACTTACAGCAACTGGAAAGTAATTGAAGTAAGAAGCAGGAAGTTACTTCTGCAAGTCCATTTGCTGTGGGTGTCTCCACGTCAAACAACTTGCTGAAGTACCGACTTGCTGAAGTCTACTTGCTAGTGACTTGGTCTGTGTTAGTCTTAAACAACAGAGAAGAATCGAGCGCTACGTATAAAAAGCCTGTCACTCGAACGCAGGCCAAATTAAATCCCTTCGCCGATTGGATGCGGCCCTCCCATTTTGGAGACCCCCGTTTCTGACAATCTCTAAGTTTTCATGCGACACATATTACGAAAGACGAAAACCGAATTTCGGAAACCGTTTTTCGCTGTCGAGTTTACACGTTATGGTCTGAAGCGGATTACTTGCCAGTTAAATTTGGGGGCTAGAAAACATGAGTTACAGTATCCGATTTAGTTAGCACTGTCGCTGTTTCTCGTGAATTAGGCGAGCCTCAGGCTAATATTTCTACTTACCCTTCACTGTAGAAAAAGCCACTCCCTCCATATTGGCCGAAAATTTTTAAGAACAAGACGAAGGCCCAAGCACTTTTCAAAAAGGGTTGCGTTTACATGCGAGCGAAAATCGATCGCAGAATTGGAAAATCGACAACTCGAAGCGGATTCCTAGAATCGATTTTGAAGTGTTTGCCTGAAAACCCCGAAGTAATTTCAGGCCCCCACAACCGCACGAGTGGTCGACTGTGAAGAGCGGACAAATTGAATAGCTGGCCGGCGGCCATTAGAGTGGTAAACTGACGCGCGGAGTTCGAATGTTTATACATCGCTTTTGGTTATAAAATGCCTTCGCTTGAGTTAGGTCGCAAACATAATGCCTCATTTAAATACGTTACTGCAATATAGTTTTTAATTTATGAACAAACAGCAACTAGTCACTGTTTATGAATTTATCTTACGTACTACGTGGAATCTGCCGTCGCTAAAAGTTATGTACTGTTCCCCTAGCATTTTTCGTAGTTCATTTACGATAGATGTACGCAAAATGCATCAAAATACTCGAAGATTTGCCCACTATGTTAATAGATATTTTCTGACTCTACCTTGCTTTAGATTTTATGACGAGAAGCATATGGCATAGTGCTTTGGCAACTCACGACCAAATTATCAAGTTTCAACCTAACCTAGACCATGAAAACACTACCGATAAGCCAACTTTCTTCAAAATGATCAGAACATGTAAAACGGTATTCTGTCGGTCGGAAATCTTGCTTCCTGACAGCGTGTAACCATTTTTGTAACAGCTGTGGTTTTGAGAAAGGAAACCTGCAAATAGATGCACAGACATTATGCTAATATCGTGTTACAAAAACATTTCTTAAGCAAGCGCACTGACATACAAAACAACTCAAAATATTCGCATACCTGTGAATATTCGTTCCTTTCTCGAATTTATTTGTACAATTAATCGCTGCACAACTCTTCACCATTGTACTTCTTTTGATTTGAATGTACAGACAGTAGAATTACGAGTAACAAATACTGTGTGTACGTCCCAACAAACATACAACGTTGAATCAGGGTCTTCGTAAACAACAATACTACACTACACATCAGACTACAACCACTATCATGGCGTCCAGCCGAAGGTTCAAATTATCCCGAGACTGCAGCGCCATCAGTGAGTCTAGTTATTTTTTCCAAGGTCTTTGAGTAATTTTGAGAAAACGGTTTACGAAGTCCGGCTTTGGGAAACCCACGTAAACGGGGTGAACGAGGCATCAAGCGACCGCAGCGCCTCTCTCAGGCGAGATGGCAAACTGTGTGATCTCGCGCGGTCCACGTGGTTACGCTGTCTACCGCAGTAGAGCGCTGCAAGCGCCAAGTTGGGCAGAGGTGTACTTCTGCACCCCAGCAGCCCAGTGCGCCTTCAACCCTCACGACGGTGGGTTCGGTTCGTGCCTCACGGAAGCGTCGCATCCCGTCTGCCGAGCGCTCGGCGTCATCGCGAAGACGCAGAAAGGCAGTCGGAATAGGTCCAGTTAAATCCGTACATCCCACCCGACACTTTATGGTGATTCTCATGTCGGGGCAGTGACCATATTGTACGTGGTCCGGAATGTAGCTGTCGACCTCGAGACCCTAGCAAGTGGTGAACTCCGTGAAGATGGGCAGTGGACCGACAGTGCAGAAAGTGTGCTTTGGAAATTCAGGCAGATTCAAGGCGGACGCAGACGAGGAGTGAAGAATTTCAGCGTCTTTGGACCGCGAGGACAAACACCAGGTGAGCACAGCGCCTAAACAACAATGCTCTACACTCGACCACCATTCGCTAACCAGCGCCAAGCTTGACAAAATCCGCTTAATGCTACAATTTCTGATTCTCTCTTACTCTCCCCTAGGCTGCGTCTGTCATGCCTAGTACGGGATCCGCATTTCTGCGGGTTTGGCAAGTTTTATTGTTATTGTTTAACTTTGTGGCCGGGTGGCCTTCCTCACAGAACACTCGTCGAGGTAACCGAAAGACGTATGGAAACGATGTACATCTAGATGGATACTCTGCAAATCACATTTAAGTGGCTGGCAGAGGGTTCATCGAACCACCTTCACAATTCTCTATTATTCCAATCTCGTATAGCTCGCGGAAAGAATGAACACCTACATCTTTTCGTACGAGCCCCTAATTTCCCTTATTTTATCGTGGTGATCGTTCCTCCCTATGTAGGTTGGTGTCAAAAAATTATTTTCGATTTCGGAGGAAAAAGTTGGTCATTAGAATTTCGTGAGAAGATTCCGTCGCAACGAAAAGCACCTTTCTTTTAGCGATTTCCAGCCCAAATCCTGTATCATTTCTGCGACACTCTCTCCCATATTTCGCGATAATACAAAGCGTGCTGCCTTTCTTTGAACTTTTTCGATGTACTCCGTCAGTCCTGTCTGGTAAGGATCCCACACCGCGCAGCAGTATTCTAAAAAGAGGACGGACAAGCGTAGTGTAGGCAGTCTCCTTAGTAGGTCTGTTACATTTTCTGTGTCCTGCCAATAAAACGCAGCTTGTGATAGCCTTCCCCACAACATTTTCTGTGTGTACCTTCCAAGAAAAATGATTCAAATGGCTCTGAGCACTATGGGACTTAACATCTGAGGCCATGAGTCCCCTATAGCTTAGAACTACTTAAACCTAACTAACCTAAGGACATCACACACATCCATGCCCGAGGCAGAATTCGAACCTGCGACCGTAATGGTCGCGCGGTTTCAGACTGTAGCGCCTAGAACCGCTCGGTCACCCCGGCCGGCTGTTCCTTTCAATTTAAGTTGTTCGTAATTGTAATACCTAGGTATGTAGCTGAATTTACGGCTTTTAGATTCGACTGATTTATCGTGTAACCGAAATGTAACTAGTTCCTTTTAGCACTGATGTGGATAACCTCACACTTTTCGTTATTTAGGGTCAAGTGCCACTTTTCGCACCATTGCGATATTTTTACTAAATCGTTTTGCAGTTTGTTTTGATCTTCTGATGACTTTATTAGTCGATAAACGACAGCGTCTTCTGCAAACAACCGAATACGGCTGCTCAGATTGTCTCCCAAATCGTTTATATAGATAAGGAGCAGCAAAAAGCCTGTAACACTACCTTGGGGAGCGCTTGAAATCACTTCTGTTTTACTCGATGACATCCTGTCTGTTACTACGAACTGTGACCTCTCTGACAGGAAATCACAAATCGAGTCACATAACTGAGACGATATTCCATAAGCACGCAATTCCACTACGAGCCGCTTGTGTGGCACAGTGTCAAAAGCCTTCCGGAAATCCAGAAATACGGAATCGATCTGAAATCCCTTGTCAATAGCACTCAACACTTCATGTGAATTAAGAGCTAGTTGTGTTCCACAGGAACGATGTTTTCTAAACCCATGTTTCTCAGATTCGCTGTTTGCTATAAACGAGATTGCCAAAGAAGCGCGCAGACGTACCAGTATTATAAGCAGTTGTGCGTATCGTGTCGCAAAGGAATTTTACAAGTGGCTGCCGATGCAGACAGAGCGCGCACTGCATTGATTTTAGCACTGTAACGAAGGAAAGGCAAACAACGGATTGGTCCAGCGTCTGGTTCAGTCTGAGTGATAAATATATGCATAAAAATAGTTGATAAAATAATAAATGCAAGTCTTCTGGTCCAGACTGTACACCAACTAGGTTCCTTTCGGAGTATGCTGATGCATTAGCTCCATACTTAAGTCATACACAACCGTTGGCTCGACGAAAGATCCGTACCCAAAGACTGGAAAGTCGTACAGGTCACACCAATATTCAAGGAGGTAGTAGGAGTAATCCACTACATTACTGGCCCATATCGTTAACGTCCGATATGCAGCAGTATTTAAGAACATATATTGTGTTCGAACTTATGAATTACCTCGAAGAAAACGGTCTGTTGACACACAGTCAACATGAGTTTAGAAAACAGCGTTGTTGTGATAACACAACTAGCTTTTTATTCGCATGAAGTGTTGAGTGCTATTGACAAGGGATTTCAGATCGATTCCGTATTTCTGGATTTCCAGAAGGCTTTTGACACTGTACCACACAAGCGGCTCGTAGTGAAATTGCGTGCTTATAGAATATCGTCTCAGTTATGTGACTGGATTTGTGATTTCCTGTCAGAGAGGTCACAGTTCGTAGTAATTGACGGAAAGTCATCGAGTAAAACAGAAGTGGTTTCTGGCGTTCGCCAAGGTAGTGTTAGAGGCCCTTTGCTATTCCTTATCTATATAAACGATTTGGGAGACAATCTGAGCAGCCGTCTTCGATTGTTTGCAGATGACGCTGTCGTTTATCGAGTAATAAAGTCATCAGAAGATCAAAACAAACTGTAAAACGATTTAGAAGAAATATCGCAATGGTGCGAAAAGTAGCAGTTGACCCCAAATAACGAAAATTGTGAGGTCAGCCACATGAGTGCTAAAAGGAACTCGTTAAACTTCGCGTACACGATAAATCAGTCTAATCTAAAAGACGTAAATTCAACTAAATACCTAAATATTACAATTACGAACAAGTTAAATTGGAAGGAACACACAGAAAATGTTGTGGGGAAGGCTACCACAAGCTGCGTTTTATTGGCAGGACACTCAGAAAGTGTAACAGACCTACTAAGGAGACTGCCTACACTACGCTTGTCTGTCCGCTTTTAGAATACTGCTGTGGGATCCTTACCAGGTAGGACTGACGGAGTACATCGAAAAAGTTCAAAGAAAGGCAACACGTTTTGTGTTATCGGGAAATATGGGAGAGTGAGTCACAGAATTGATACAGGATTTGGGCTGGAAATCGCTAAAAGAAAGGGATTTTTCATTGCGAAGGAATCTTCTCACGAAATTCCAATCACTAACTTTCTCCTCCGAATGCGAAAATATTTTGTTGAGCGCGACCTACATGGAACGACCACCACGATAAAATAAGGGAAATCAGAGCTCGTACGGAAAGATGTAGGTGTTCGGTCTTTCCACGCGCTATACGAGATTGGAATAATAGAGAATTGTGAAGGTGGTTCGATGAACCCTCTGCCAGGCACTTAAGTGTGATTTGCAGAGTAGCCATGTAGATGTACAAAATTTGCTTAAGGAAATACGAGGCGAATGCGAAAAGTAAGGTCCGATCGGTCGCGAAATGAAAGCCACAGTGAAAATCAATTTTTTTTTTATTCGCAACAGTTAGCCACGCCTTTCATCTACCTTTTCTAAACAGTCACCGATCCGACTGAGACATTTGTCGTGGCGTTGTACAAACATTCCAGTACCCTCGTCACAGAAAGCTGCCGCCTGTGCTTTTCGCCAGTTCTCTACGCCGGTCTGCCAAAATGTTGTCTTCGTAGCCGGTGGTTCATGTGAGCAGAAGTGAACACCGGAGGGAGCCAATTAAGGGATGCATTCTCGGCGATCAAACACTTCCATGGAAAATGCTGCAGGAGCGTCTTCATTGCCCCTCACCAATTCAGGTGAAAATTATCTTCAAGGAAGAACATCTACATCTACGTGATTACTCTGCTATTCACAATAAAGTGCCTCGCAGAGGGTTCAATGAACCACCTCTGCCGTTCCACACTCGAACGGCACGCGGGGAAAACGAGCACTTAAATTTTTCTGTGCGAGCCCTGATTTCTCTTATTTTATCGTGATCATTTCTCCCTATGTAGGTGGGTGCCAACAGAATGTTTTCGCAATCAGAGGAGAAAACTGGTGATTGAAATTTCATGAGAAGATCCCGTCGCAACGAAAAATGCCTTTGCTTTAATGATTGCCACTCCAATTCACGTATCTCCCCTATTTCGCGATAATACAAAACGAGCTGCCCTTCTTTGTACTTTTTCGCT
This sequence comes from Schistocerca cancellata, assembly GCF_023864275.1. NCBI lineage: Eukaryota > Metazoa > Arthropoda > Insecta > Orthoptera > Acrididae > Schistocerca > Schistocerca cancellata. The sequence continues at coordinate 105,460,820 of NC_064636.1, read as the reverse complement.
GTCACCCGTCAGTCCCACCTGACGCGGATCCCACACTGCACAGCAGTACTCCAGAATAGGGCGGACGAGCGTGGTGTAAGCAGTCTCTTTAGTAGACCTGTTGCACCTTCTAAGGGTTTTGCCAATGAATCGCAGACTTTGGTTTCCTCAACCCACAATGTTATCTATGTGATCGTTCCAATTTAGGTTATTTGTAATTGTAATCACTTAGTATTCACTGGAATTTACAGCCTTATCGCGTAATCAAAATTTAGCTGATTTCTTTTAGTACTCATGTGAATAATTTCCCACTTTTCTCTATTCAGGGTAAATTGCCACTTTTCGCACCATACAGATATCTAAATCATTTTGCAATTCGTTTTGGACATCTGATGACTTTCCAAGACGGTAAATGAGAGCATCATCTGCAAAGAATCTAAGACGGCTACTCAGATTGTCTCGTATGTCGTTAATATAGATCAGGAACAATAGGGGGCCAATAACACTTCCCTGGGGAACGCCAGATATTACTTCTGTTTTACTCGATGACTTTCGTTCTATTACTACGAACTGTGACCTTTCTGACAGGAAATCACGAATCCAGTCGCACAACTGAGGCGATACTCCGTAGGCACGCAGTTTGGTTAGAAGGCGCTTGTGAGGAACGGTGTCGAAAGCCTTCTGGAAATCTAAAAATATGGAAGCAATTTGACATCCCCTGTCGATAGCATTCATTACTTCATGAGTATAAAGAGCTAGTTGTGTTTCACAAGAACGATATTTTCTGAATCTGTGCCGACTAATTGTCAATAAATCGTTTTCTTCAAGGTACTTCGTAATGTTCTAACACAGTATATGTTCCAAAACCGTACGGCAAATCGACGTTAGTCATATAGGCCTGTAATTACTCCTACTTCCCTTTTTGGGTATTGGTGTGACTTGAGCAATTTTGCAGTCTTTAAGTAGGGAACTTTCTGTGAGCGAACGGTTGTGTATAATTGCTAAATATGGAGCTATTTTATCAGCATACTCTGAAAGGAACCTCAATGGTATACAATCTGGACCGGAGGCACTGCCTTTATTCAGTGATTTAAGCTGCTTTGCTACACCGAGGATATCTACTTCTATGTTTCTCATCTTGGCAGTTGTACTTGATTGGAATTGAACATTTACTTCGTCTTCTTTGGTGAAGGAGTTTCGGAAAACCGTATTTAATAACTCTGCTTTAGTGGCACTGTCATCAGTGACTTCACCGTTGTTATCGCTCAGTGAAGGTATAGATTGCGTCTTGCCACTGGTGTGCTTTCTGTATGACCAGAATCTCTTTGGTTTTTCTGCCAGATTTCGAGACGGAATTTTGTTCTGGAAATTCATGTCATGTGGGAAATTCATGTCATGTGGGCTGCACAGCTTCTGGCGGAATCTCTCACCATATCCACATACTTGCAGGGAGACACTGTTGTGTTAGGCACTTCTGCGAGAACGCTTTGCGCTCTGAACTGGAAAGAGCGACGCGAAACAATCTGCAGGCACAACAGAGACACTGCCCAACACATCTGTGCAATGCTCCATCGGATTTTCACAATGGTTTCCATTTCGGGCCTAATCGGACCTTACTTTCCGAATACGCCTCGTATTTACTCCCAGAACCTGATGTTCAAAAATGGTTCAAATGGCTCCGAGCACTATGGGACTTAACATGTGAGGTCATCAGTCCCCTAGACTTAGAACTACGCAAACCTAACTAAGCTAAGGACAGCACACACATCCATGCCCGAGACAGGATTCGAACCTGCGACCCTATCAGCCGCGCGGTTCAGGACTGAAGCGCCTTGAACCGCTCGGTCACTCCGGCCGGCGACCTGATTGATGTTCATCTCTACTTTCTGCGAACCGAGAGTCAAACTTCTAATTACTTGTGAGAATTATGTGGCGCCCTTATACAAAAAGGAGACACAATTACGGCACAATTTATTCGATTTTCTGGACGATTATCTGTAACTTCGAGATGTCTGGCAACTGGAGCAGCTTTCGAACACTGACTGACGTCATTATGGGAGCATGTGAAGTAATAAATAAACTACTTAAAGACAATATTATTTTGTTACACTGCCGCTTATACGTAGTCCGTATACTACTGATTTTTCCCTGTCAACTTCATCAGTAATACATACATTGAAAAGTCGCAATGTCTCTATCACTTTGGTAATGGCATATCATCTTTCGTGTTTGTATGAGGGGCGTTTGAAAAGTCCGCGCAAAGTCCGAGAGATGGCACCACGGGCGCGTATCGAGCTCATGTTTAGTTATTAGCATCTTTGAAAAGAACGCACGCTTTCAGCCACAGTGGTCTATTTCTTTTGATTTGGCATTCGTGTGAATCAAGGAAGTCCAGTGATTGTCAACAAACGGACGAAAAATAATTTCGTGTGGTGATTAAACATTACTTTATGAAAGGCAAAACGCCTCAGGAGCCTAAAGAGAAGCTTGATAAACATTACAGTGACTCTGCACCTTCATCTAGAGCAGTTTATAAGTGGTTTCAAAATTTTCAGAGTGCCCATATGGGCGCAAGTGATGCTGAACGTTCTGGACGCCCTGTGGAGGCTACGACTCCAGAAATCATTGATAAAATCCATGATATGGTGATGGAGTGTTAAGGTGCGTGAGATTGTTAGTGCTGTGGCCATCTCGAATGAATATGTACATAATATTTTGCACAAACATTTGGATATGAGAAAGCTATCCGCGAGATGGGTTCCGCGATTGCTCACGCTTGACCAAAAACGGAATGGTGTGAAGTATTGCAAGGGTGGTTTGCAGCTGTTCAGGAAGAAGCTGCAGGACTAACTGTCGTTTCGTCACTGTGAATGAAACATGGATACATTGCTACACTCCTGATACCAAACATCAAACTAAACAATGAGTTACCAAGGGAGAATCTGCACCAAAAAAGGCGAAGACTATTCCTTCGGCCGAAAAGATTATGGTGACTGTCTTTTTGGATTTGCAAGGGATAATCCTCATCGACTATCTGGAAAAGGGTAAAACTATTACAGGTGCATATTATTCATCGTTATTGGAGCGTTTGAAAACAGAGCTGCAAGAAAAATGCCGGCGATTGGACCGCAGAAAAGTCCTTTTCCATCACGACAATGCACCAGCACACACCTCAGCAGTTGTGGTCCCAAAATTATTGGAAATAGGATTCCAACTCGTTTCACATCCCCTCTATTCTCCAGACTTGGCTCCGTCGGACTACTGTTGGCCCCAATTTGAAGAAATGGCTGGCGGGACAAAGATTTTATTCAAACGAGGAGGTGATTTCAGCAGCTAATATCTATTTTGCAGACTTGGACAATTCCTATTACTCGAAAGGGATTAAGAAATTAGAACAGCGTTGGACGATGTATATAAGTCTAAAAGGAGACTATGAGGAAAAATAAAAAAAGGTTTACCCCAAACACGTAAGTAGTTTTTATTTTTGCACAGACGTTTCAAACGCCCCTCGTACATATAGTGCTTTGATTACATGTGGAAACTGAGCATACGACCAGATAAACAACAACAAAAGGTCGCTTTCGCCCAAAATACTCGGCGAAACATGTCATTCGTACGTACCATCTGCCATGCACACGCACTGCTTGTTCAGACTGGCACCGACAACGATCGTGAGACGCGATCACCAGAGGTCGCCCGATAACATCGGCCGACAGCTTCGTCACAGCGCCTCCGATTATTGCATGAAGCAGCGTAGATTTTAACCTCTTTGATCTCTATGCGCGGAGACATGCCATTAAAAAGTCGCCAAATGCGTGTGAATGAGATACGTCTGTCTCAAAAACAACCTGGCCACTACTGTACTCCCTTTCCTCAGTTACTGGAACAACCAAAGAAGTGTTACTAATTTACGAGGTGCAGAGAGAAACGTTATCTTTACAGACAATTGACAGAAGTTGAAACAAATTCTGAAAAACAGACATTTGTCAGTTAATAACAATAGCAACACTCAACTCGCACTATCGAATTATCAAAAAATATAACAATTAAAAAGTCAACAATTATGAGGTGTTTCCAGAGCCGCATAGCAGTCTGAAGGCGCTATATTCGCAACTACCGGTTTCACCTAAGTGTAGACACATCTTCAGGTTTATTATGACTATATTTCCATAACGTAGATGGGCGATTACGGAGTCCAAACGTTCAGGAAGTTATGCACGTTAACAGTCAAACAATATTGGTCGGTTGTCATAATACCTACGATTTGTCTGCCATTTCTATGACATAATAAACGAGGAAGGAAACTATGGGAACAGTAATAAACTAAAAACTCAAAAATTAATTCATGGTTTACAATATACTACTGGCAATTAAAATTGTTACACCAAGAAGAAATGCAGATTATAAACGGGTATTCATTCGACAAATATATTATACTAGAGATGACATGTGATTACGTTTTCACGAAATTTGGGTGCATAGATCCTCTGGCCTTAATAACCGCCTTGATACGCCTGGGCATTGAGTCAAACAGAGCTCGGATGGCGTGTACAGGTACAGCTGCCCATGCAGTTTCAACACGATACCACAGTTCATCAAGAGTAGTGACTGGCGTATTGTGACGAGCCAGTTGCTCGGCCAACATTGACCAGACGTTTTCAATTGGTGTGAGTTCTGGAGAAAGTGCTGGCCAGGGCAGCAGTCGAACATTTTTTGTATCCAGAATGGCCCGTACAGGACCTGCAACATGCGGTCGTGCATTATCCTGCTGAAATGTAGGGTTTCGCAGCGATCGAATGAAGGGTAGAGCCACGGGTCGTAACACATCTGAAATGTAACGTCCACTGTTCAAAGTGCCGTCAATGCGAACAAGAGGTGGCACCCCATACCATCACGCCGGGTGATACGCCAGTATGGCGATGACGAATACACGCTCCCAATGTGCATTCTCCGCGATGTCGCCAAACACGGATGCGACCATCGTGATGCTGTAAACAGAACCTCGATTCATCCGAAAAAATGACGTTTTGCCATTCGTGCACCCAGGTCCGTCGTCGAGTACACCATCGCAGGCGCTCCTGTCTGTGATGCAGCGTCAAGGGTAACCGCAGCCATGGTCTCCGAGCTGATAGTCCGTGCTGCTGCAAACGTCGTCAACTGTTCGTGCAGATGGTTGTTGGCTTGCAAACGTCCCCATCTGTTCACTCAGGGATCGAGACGTGGTTGCACGACTCATTACAGCCGTGCGGATAAGATGGCTGTCATCTCGACTGCTAGTGATACGAGGCCGTTGGGATCCAGCACGGCGTTCCGTATTACCCTCCTGAACCCACCGATTCCATACTCTGTTAACAGTCATCGGATCTCGACCGACGCGAGCAGCAATGTCGCGGTACGATAAACCGCAATCGCGATAGGCTACAATCCGACCTTCATCAAAGTCGGAAACGTAATGGTATGCATTTCTCCTCCTTACACGAGGCATCACAGCAACGTTTCACCAGGTAATGCTGGTCAACTGCTGCTTGTGTATGAGAAATCGGTTGCAACCTTTCCTCGTGTCAGCACATTGTAGGTGTCGCCACCGGCGCCAACATTGCGTGAATGGTCTGAAAAGCTAATCATTTGCATATCACTGCGTCTTCTTTCTGTCAGTTAAATTTCGCGTCTGTAGCACGTCATCTTCGTGGTGTAGCAATTTTAATGGCGAGTAGTCTATTTTTTTAACAGGACACTGCTTCTGACCCGTTCCCCTAGTCAGCGTAATAGCGCCCGTGATGCTCTTTCGGTGTACATAAACGATATTCCAGAGAGAACCAGCGCCGCTATAGCATTGTTCCCTGACGGTCGGCCTGAGTCCAGGTAAGAGGTAAGAGTCGTCGTTCGACCATCGTAGGCTACAGAATGGCAGAAAGTCTTGGACAAAATTTCCAGTTCACTGTAATGAATAGCAGCTCTCTTTGCTAGGAGAGGATCTGATATGCCCGTCACCAATTTTGATCAATTTTTCCAAGACCGTTCTGTGTTGAAAAAATAGACACACGTGTGTCGGCTTTTTGCTAGAGTTTCCCTCCTTTTTCAAAAAATTCGGGATCAAAGGTGATGACGAAAAATCGTATTTTCGACGCTATGCATCGGAAGATCGTCTAAAAACTATTGTATTTTACGGACAATAAGACGCACTTTTTTCTTCGAATAATTGCCTCCAAAATTCAGGTGTGTCTTATAATTGACATTAGTATAAAAATGTCGAGTGTTATTTTTAAAATTCCCTCCAGTCTTAAAAACGGCCACGTATTCGACGCCGCGGGAAACCTGTCTACGAGGGTTAGTCAAATAAAAACCTTAAATATTTTTGTAAATATTATTTATTGTGCAGAAGTGGTACAAAGCTGTATCAAATGATATTTTCACTCTGCATCTGAATGTGCGCTGACAAGAAAGTTCCTGGCAGATTAAAACTGAGTGCCGGACCGAGACTCGAACTCGGGACCTTTGCCTTTCGCGGGCAAGCGCTCGGGCAAGCGCTCAACTAACTTTTTTTTTAATCTCATTTTGTTCGTTATGGTTCGTTGCAATTGTTCGTGGCGGACGTCCCCTGACGTCCATTGAAATTCGTTTTTGATCGATTAACTCAGTTTTTTTATTACGGTGGGCAGCTAACCCTCTGACCGAACACGCTGAGCTACCGTGCCGGCAACACCTGAGCGACCCAAGCACGACTTCACAGCTTTACTTCTGCGAGTTCGAGTCTCGGTCCGGCACACAGTTTTAATCTGCGAGGAAGTTTCAAAGCTGTATCACTTTTCAACATACTCTCCAGCGCTTACAAAGTCCATAAATTCCTTTAGAAAAAAATTCTTTTGGTAGTCCGTGCAACCACTCATTCACCGTGTGGCGTACCTCTTCATCAGAACGGAACTTCTTGTCTCCCATTCCGTCTCTGAGTGGTCCAAACATATGGAAATCACTTGGGGCAAGGTCTGGTGAGTACGGTGGATGAGGAAGGCGCTCAGAATGCAGGTCTGTGATTGTGGCAACTGTTGTACGGGCAGTGTGGGGCCTTGCATTGTCATGTTGCAAAAGGACACCTGCTGACAGCAATCCACGTCGCTTTTTTTTATTGCAGGTCGCAGATGATTTTTTAGGAAATCTGTGTAAGATGCACTGGTGACAGTGGTCCCTCTAGGCACGTAATGCTCCAAAATGACGCCTTTTTCGTCCCAAAAGAGAGTCCGCATATCCTTCCCTGCTGATGGTTCTGTTCGAAACTTGTTTGGTTTTGGTGATGAGGAATGGCGCCATTCCTTGCTCGCTCTCTTCGTTTCCGGTTGGTGGAAGTGGACCCAGGTTTCGTCCCCAGTAACGATTCTTGCAAGGAAGCCATCACCTTCTCGTTCAAAGCGTCAACTGCCGTCGCACCCATCTTGCAGAGACTTTGTGAAACTGGAGCATATCATGCACAGTATGGTGTGCTGACCCGTGACTAATCTGTAAACATGCTGCAGTGTCATTCAGTGTCACTCGGCGGTTTTCCTTCACTACGGCTTCGACTGCTGCAATGTTCTGTGGAGTCACAACTCGTAGTGCCTGACCTGGACGAGGAGCATCTTCCACTGAAGTCACACCATTTGCAAACTCCCTACTCCATTCGTAGCCTTGCTGCTGTGACAAACGCGCATCAGCGTATTGAACCTTCATTCGTCGATGAATTTCAGTAGGTTTCACACTTTCACTACGCAAAAACCGAATAACAGAACGCTGTTCTTCCCTGGTGCACGTCGCAAGTGGGGCGGCCATCTCTATACTGATACTGCGACGGTATGTCTGCATCTGCACTATGCTGCCACCTACAGGCCATTCTATATGCTGTTTGTAGCACACTTACCAGCTTACAGGATAACGGCGCGAAATTTCGATTTGTTATTACAAATTTAAGGTTTTCATTTGACTCACCCCCCTATATCCGGCAACACTGGATTCAACTGGCAGCGGCGGTAAACCGATGAGGCGAAGGCGAGTGTGTGGGGATTGACGAGTTTGCTAACACTGCCTCCCTACCTTCCCGCCGTCACAAACCCAGAACGCACTGTCCAGCCTATGATGCGTCATCGCAGTCTACGGTGCCAGATGGAAAGTGATTTGTGTTTTTTATTAGTAGCTAGTTACGTAAGGGAGAAAAGATAAAATATATTCATATGATGCGGCCTATAGTCTGAAAGTAATAGCGTATGGAGAAGAACACGGAAACAGAGCGGCTGAGCGGCATTTCGCCAACAAGAAGAAGTAGAAAGTTCAGATGACGATTTTTAGGGCTTTTAAAGGTCAGTTCGGTTTTATCAACTAACAATCTTTTCCAGTCAAGCTTTGCAATCCAATAATAAAGTAGTAAAAATGTTAATTTTCTTTAGCTGCTGCTGGTCATACCGTCCGTAGCTTCTTCTTGTTGTTGTTGTTGTGGTCTTCAGTCGTGAGACTGGTTTGATGCAGCTCTCCATGCTACTCTATCCTGTGCAAGCTTCTTCATCTCCCAGTACCTATTGCAACCTACATCCTTCTGAATCTGCTTGGTGTATTCATCTCTTGGTCTCCCTCTGCGATTTTTACCCTCCACGCTGCCCTCCAATACTAAATTGGTCATCCCTTGATGCCTCAGAACATGTCCTACCAACCGATCCCTTCTTCTTGTCAAGTTGTGCCACAAACTCCTCCCCAATTCTATTCAATACCTCCTCATTAGTTATGTGATCTACCCATCTAATAGTGAGCATTCTTCTGTAGCACCACATTTCGAAAGCTTCTGTTCTTGTCTAAACAATATTTATCGTCCACGTGTCACTTCCATACATGGCCACACTCCATACAAATACTTTCAGAAACGATTTCCTGACGTTTAAATCAATACTCGATCTTAACAAATTTCTCTTCTTCAGAAACGCTTTCCTTGCCATTGCCAGTCTACATTTTATATCCGCTCTACTTCGACCATCATTTGTTATTTTGCTCCCCAAATAGCAAAACTCATTTACTACTTTAAGAGTCTCATTTCCTAATCTAATACCCTCAGCATCTCCCGACTTAATTCGACTACATTCCATTATCCTCCTTTTGTTTTTGTTGATGTTCATCTTATATCCTCCTTCCAAGACACTGTCCATTCCGTTCAACTGCTCTTCAAAGTCCTTTTCTGTCTCTGACAGAATTACAATGTCATCGCCGAACCTCAAAGTTTTAATTTCTTCTCCATGGATTTTAATTCCTACTCCGATTTTTTTGTTGCCTTTACTGCTTGCTCAATGTACAGATTGAATAACATCGGGGAGACGCTACAACCCTGTCTCACTCCCTTCCCAACCATTGCTTCCCTTTCATGTCCCTCGACTCTTATAACTGCCATCTGGTTTCTGTACAAATTGTAAATAGCCTTTCGCTCTCTGTATTTTACCCCTGCCATCTTTAGAATTTGAAAGAGAGTATTCCAGTCAACATTGTCAAAAGGTTTCCCTAAGGCTACAAATGCTAGAAACGTAGGTTTGCCTTTTCTTAATCTTTCTTCTAAGATAAGTCGTAAGGTCAGTATTGCCTCACGGGTTCCAACATTTCTACGGAATCCAAACTGATCTTCCCCGCGGTCGGCTTCTGCCAGTTTTTCCATTCGTCTGCAAAGAATTCATGTTAGTATTTTGCAGCCGCGACTTATTAAACTGATAGTTCGGTAATTTTCACATCTGTCAACAGCTACTTTGTTTGGGATTGGAATTATTATATTCTTCTTGACGTCTGAGGGTATTTCGTCTGTCTCATACATGTTGCTTAACAGATGGTAGAGTTTTGCCGGGTTGGCTCTCCCAAGGCCGTCAGTAGTTCTAATGGAATGTTGTCTACTCCCGGGGCCTTGTTTCGACTTTGGTCTTTCAGTGCTCTGTCAAACTCTTCACGCAGTATCATATCTCCTATTTCATCTTCATCTACATTCTCTTCCATTTCTATAATATTGTCCTCAAGAACATCGCCCTTGTACAGACCCTCTATATACTCCATCCAACTTTCTGCATCTTAGGGTCCGTAAAATACGGATTTTTTTATTAACATATTATGGGGTGCGAACGTAATGATGTTCGAGTTATTACCGATTTTGTATTTTCATGCACTGTGGTATGCGTACCCGTCATTTAAGTCGCCTGCGAGAGCGAGAATTCGATCGAGCGATGAAGGCATCAGATTCCCAGAGTGTAGGGAGCCAGTCCGATACTTGGTCGAGGCTTTACTTCATTCGAAATTTTTTTTCAGCGTGGTGGATAATATTCACCATCGACATCCACCGCTCTTCGTCAGCCGTTGACGCTCACTTTTTCCGACAGGTAAAGAATTTCACCGCACCACTTCTGCACTGAAGCGCCAAACAAACTACTATAGGTCTGCGCATTCAAAAACAAAGATATATTAACAGGCAGAATACGTCGCAACAAGTGTCTGGCGCAGTTGTTAAATCGATTACTGCTGCTACAATGGCAGGTTATCAAGATTTAAGTGAGTTTGAACGTGGTCTTATAGTCGGCAAACGAGCGATGGTACACAGCATAGCCGAGGTAGCGATGGAGTGGGGATTATCCCGCACAACTATTTCACTACTGTACCGTGAATATAAAGAATCTGGTAAAACATCAAATCTCCGACATCGCTGCGGCTGGAAAAGGATCCTGCAAGAACGGGACCAACGACGACTGAACAGAATCCTTCAACGTGACGGAAGTGCAAACCTTCCGCAAACTGCTGCAGATTTCGGTGCTGCGCCATCAACAAGTGTCAGCGTGCGAACCATTCAACGGAACATCATCGATATGCGCTTTCAGACCCGAAGTCCTACTCGTGCGCCCTTGATGACTGCACGACACAAAGCTTTACGCCTGGCCTGGGCCCGTCAACACCGACATGCTGATGACTGGAAACATGTTGCCTGGTCGGACGAGTCTCATTTCAAATTGCATCGAGTGGATGGTGTACAGGTATGGAGGCAACCTCATGAATCCGTGGACCTCGCTTGTCAGCAGGGGTCTCTTCAAGCTGGTGGAGGCTCTGTAATGGTGTGGGCCGTGTGCAGTTGCAGTGATATGGGACCCCTGATACGTCTAGATACGACTCTAACAGGTGACACGTACGTAAACATCCTGTATGATCACCTGGATCCATTCGTGTCCATTGTGCATTCTGACGGACTTTGGCAATTCCAGCAGGACAATGCGACACGCGACACGTCCACTATTGCTACATAGTCGGTCCAGGCTTGTAGAGTACATTCCTCGTCGAATTGACGCCATTATCAAGGACAGACGTGGTGTTACACGGCAGAATCGTCCGAAACTTCTGCGTGTCACTGTTTTTTTCGCTGCGCTTATCGCTATGACAGTGAACTGTCAACTTAGCTTCCCAAAGTTGTCGTGTGAGAGATTATTCGTGTGACGAATTCTTACGCAGGTGGTGGTAATTAATCGTTCTGCAAGGATAATGTGACTGGAAACTGGTCGGTTTACGTAAGATATATTGAATAACGACCAGCAATTACCTAAATTTAGAACGGGTCTGTGCCGCTCTTGCGAAGGATATCCACCTGCGACCTCGCAAAGTTAACTTCTTACCAGCGTGGAGTTGTATAACGTGTTTCGCGACGGACACTAAAATCAGCTCTTGTCTAGGTTGTTGACTGCGCAGTACAGGTGGACGAGCCGACCTATGTGGCCGAGCGGCTCTAGGCGCTTCAGTCTGCAACCGCGCGACCGCTACAGTCGCAGGTTCGAATCCTGCCTCGGGCATAGGTGTGTGTGATGTCCTTAGGTTAGTTAGGTTTAAGTAGTTCTCAGTTCTAGGGGACTAATGACCTCAGATGTTAAGTCCCATAGTGCTCAGAGGCATTTGAACCATCTGGAAAGTAATCGCCTTACCTCTTAACACAAAAACGTTTGCCATCGGATACGATCCATGACTGTAGGCAGGCGTACATCGCTTTGTCCGATGCATATCGGCTGCCACTACTTTATTTGCGGAAGGCCCACATTTTGCCAAAGTTGTTTCGGCTGCTTTGAGACGTTTCGCTGCGAAGCCATTATACACTCGAACTAATTGGGGCGTAGGTTATCTCGAATTACATGAAACACGGATGATACGGAAATATCACTAATTCAACGGGAAGAGCGTGGGTAAATGTTTAATGAGCACAATAATGATTAAAAAATAAATAAACATTGCAGTACATACTAGTGTTATGCAGGGTGTCCCACTTTCATCTATACGAGCCCATATCTCTGGAGAGGCACAATTCTGCAGAAAAAGTCTGTGGTAAAAGTTGTAAGGTTTGAAGGGGGTCACGGAGTGGTTACCTCGAAGTGACCTTGAACCCGGGTTTCAAAGTCAAACCAAGGTCAAGTTCGTTTTTGCAAATCGTAATCGCTATTTTTTATTTCATATTCGTATTCTACGCGACAAAATACGCATTGTTAAGTACGCATTGTTTGTAGGCAACATTTTTTTTCGGAAAGCCTATGGTTTGTCGCCATTGTAACTTTCCTGGGTTACCAGTATCTGGAGTACGAAGCGAGGTCGGGAAAAAAAATTTCAGTGAAAATCTAGTACGGTTTCTGAACTCTGTCAACTGGTGAAATTTTCGTGAACTTGAAATGGCCTTGAAATTTTTCAGTGGGGATCAACCTGAAAGCAAATACCGTGGGCATTACCGGAACTCACTGTGCGCCACGTGATGAAAGGTTGTCCAGCAGACTTAACACATCGATAGCCCTGAGGGCTGATGAACATGATTCTCACTGCAAATCTAGCATCTCTGATGCTCGATCAACTGCCCATTTTTACGAGTTTGTTCCTGCTGGGCGAAATTCATCAGAGTTCGACGAGTTGGAATTTTTCTAAATCCCTTAATACACATTTTTTTTAAGTCCGTAAGAGAAAAATTTATGAGTCACGCCAGTCAAGAATCATTCTAAGTGAGCACAGCTGAGAAATTTTCAGAGTCTCCAAAGGAAAAATTTCTCTGAACCCCCAGTCACGATTTCAAATTCCCCGACAATGACGCTTCTTAGTTTGCCTCAAAGCTCCACCCTTCTCTTCTCTGATTGTGTCCGCACAAGCTCAGTGCTCTCAACAAGCGAAGTATCCAGGCGTCTCGCAGTGAACCAAAACGATGTTGTTCAGACATGAAGAAGATACAGAGAGACAGGAACTGTCGCTGAAATGCTTCGCTCAGGCCGACCAAGAGCTACTACTGCAGTGGATGACCGCTACATACGGATTACGGCTCGGAGGAACCCTGACAGCAACGCCACCATGTTGAATACTGGCCTGCCGCGGTGGCCGAGCGGTTCTAGGTGCTTCGATCTGGAACGACGCGGCTGCTGCGGTCGCACGTTCGAATCCTGCCTCGGGCATGGATGCGTGTGATGTCCTTAGTTCGGTTTAAGTAGTTCTAAGTCTAGGGGACTGATGATCTCAGATGTTAAGTCCCGTAGTGCTTAGAGCCATTTTTTGGGTAATGCTTTTCGTGCAGCCACAGCAGGTCGTGTTACGACTCAAACTGTGAGCAATACGCTGCATGATGCACGACTTCACTCCCAACATCCGCGGCGTCATCTTTGCAACCACGACATTATGCAGTGTGGTACAAATGGGTCCAACAACATGCCGAATGGACTGCTCAGGATTGGCATCACGTTCTCTTCACCGGTGAGTGTCGCATATGCCTCAAACCAGACAATCGTGGGACACGTGTTTGGAGGCAACCCGGTCAGGCTGAACGCCTTAGACACACTGTCCAGCGAGTGCAGCAAGGTGGAGGTTCCCTGCTGTTTTGGGGTGGCGTTACGTGGGACCGACGCATGCCGCTGGTGGCCATGGAAGGCGCCGAACGGCTGCACGATACGTGAATCCCATCCTCCGACCGATAGTGCAACCATATCGGCAGCATATTGGCGAGGCGTTCGTCTTCGTGGACGAGAATTTGCGCCCCCATCGTGCACATCTTGTGAATGACTTTCTTCAGGATACGGACATCGCTCGACCAGAGTGGCATACATGTTCACCAGACATGAACCCTAACAGATACGCCTGGGATAGACTGAAAAGGGCTGTTTATGGACGACGTGACCCACCAACCACTCTGAGGGATCTACGCCAAACCGCCATTAAGTAGTGGTTTAATCTGGACGAACATGTGTACAGCAATCTGCACCGCCAATCTGGACCGCTACCTCTGAAGGTCTCGTTGGATGGTGATACAACATGCAGTGTATGGTTTTCATAAGCAATGAAAAGGACGGAAAAGATGTTTATGTTGACCTCTATTCCAATTTTCTGCACAGGTTCCCGAACTCTCGGAACAGAGGTGATGCAAAATTTTTTTTGATGTGCCTTTTATTACTGACTTATGTTAAATGAAACGTTTGGATATTTAATGTACAGACTCCCCCAGAAAAATGTACACACACTTTAAGGAACGAAAAGTATTACGTCTGTGTTTATTTTACATTCAATAATTGACACTTAAAGTAGTAAAGGAGTTTTGCTATTTAGGGAGTAAAATAACCGATGATGGTCGAAGTAGAGAGGATATAAAATGTAGACTGGCAGTGGCAAGGAAAGCGTTTCTCAAGAAGAGGAATTTGTTAACATCGAGTATAGATTTAAGTGTCAGGAAGTCGTTTCTCAAAGTATTTGTATGGAGTGTAGCCATGTATGGAAGTGAAACATGGACGATAACTAGTTTGGACAAGAAGAGAATAGAAGCTTTCGAAATGTGGTGCTACAGAAGAATGCTGAAGATAAGGTGGGTAGATCACGTAACTAATGAGGAGGTATTGAATAGGATTGGGGAGAAGAGAAGTTTGTGGCACAACTTGACTAGAAGAAGGGATCGGTTGGTAGGACATGTTTTGAGGCATCAAGGGATCACAAATTTAGCATTGGAGGGCAGTGTGGAGGGTAAAAATCGTAGAGGGAGACCAAGAGATGAATACACTAAGCAGATTCAGAAGGATGTAGGTTGCAGTAGATACTGGGAGATGAAGAAGCTTGCACAGGATAGAGTAGCATGGAGAGCTGCATCAAACCAGTCTCAGGACTGAAGACCACAACAGCAACAACAATTGATCATTCATGTTGTACAACCTTCAGTTTAGCGCATGGTTACTTTAAATGTTCACGGGTGACGGCTATACACACAACAGAACGACGAGCGGTCCCCGCAACTACGTCAGTCAGTATTACAGTGGAGATCGCTGCACGTGTTGCTTTAATCTCCTGGCGAAGTTCCTCCAGCGTGCGTGGCCTACGTCGATAGACGTTATCTTTCACAGTTCCCCACAAGTAAGAGTCCGTAGGTGTTAGATCTGGCGATCGTGGAGGGAACTCAATGGGCCCCCTTCGTCCAGTCCGATGCCCCGGAAAAGTGTCATCCGTGAAAGCTCGTACGGCTAGGAGGTAGTGTGGTGGCGACCCGTCCTGTTAGTAGAAGACCTCTTCATGAGCTCCATAAAGCGCACTTATGCCTGGCAAAACTGATGTGCGTAACATTTGCGGGTACACTTCTCCAGTGACAGTAGCATTAAAGGAAAAAGGTCGTACTAACCCCTAGATGATAGTCCACACCACACATGAACGCCTGGTAGATTGACCGCTTTATCCACATGAACATTCGGGTTTTCCGGTGCCGAGTACACACTGTAAAGCCGATTCACAGTTCCATTACGTTTACATTGTGTCTCGTCACTCCACACCACCTTCGTCACAAATTGTAAGTCATCAGTTACCATTTGCTGATGTTGTGGTCTTCAGTCCTGAGACTGGTTTGATGCAGCTTGTAACCCCCCCCCCCCCCCGTCACTTATCGACCTTAATGACAGTGAAAAATTAAACCGCGTGTACCTAATGGAAATTTGGGAAAATCAATCGTCACCAAAGTTAATTTGTCGGTAAAGAGGGAGGAAAGGGCTACATCTAAATGAAAGGAAAAATGCTAATGAAACTGGTGGAAATTAATTTTGAAAAGGGGTAAACTTAATAAAGAAAGTAAATGTGCGGCCGTTACGTTAACAATTAACTAGCGGTAATTAGATATTTGAGATTTGGGGGAAATTACGGTCGCCAGTCCGAAGGACAATTACTATAGTAACTGAAAAAGAAAGGTTATTACACATATAATTAGCACTAGAAGCGTGGCAACTGAAGGTTGACACGTGCAGTGTGAAAACTGAAAGTTTGTCAGAAGTAATAAATTTCGCTACACTCTGACTTAATTTAGCAAAAGAATTAATAAAACCGGAAAATCGGAAGTTAATTTAGTGACTGAACTTAATAGTGGGCTTTCTTTCTGAAGCACATCGAAATTCAGTAAAATACGGTTAGTCTTGGACTACCTCAACAATCATTTCAAAAGCTACTTGAATCTACGCAATTTAGAAATAAGAGATTTAACTTTGAACTTGAATTAAATGATTCTGAACAATTAATAATAGTAAAATTTAGTACGTACCAAGCTGAGCTGCAGTCACAGGTAATTTGTGCTTGTGTAATCTAAATATTGTAGCCAGCTTTGATTACCTTAACTGAACTTTGAAATTAAAGCAGTGAAATCGAATGATGCTGGCGTTTGAATTTCAACGACACTCGGGTTCATTCCGGAAAAGGAAGGGACCCTGCTTGGTAATGCAATTGGGACAATGAGCAACAAACGTTCATGCTAAGTTGCTGTAATTTTGTGATGCAACAATTTTAAAAGTTTGAAAAGCTGAGGTCTGCCATACAGTTCTAAAACTTTACGTGCTTCCAGTCTTCCTTGTTGGCTGATTGAAGGTTTGAAGCCGTCGATCGAGCAGGTGGCGACAGTCACTCATTGTCGGCCGTCGCTGTTGCAGAAGCTGGATGTTGGCGCGCCTTCTTCTCGACACGGTCACCAGGAGAAACGGGCTCTTGATGTGCGCCAGCTAATGCTTCCCGTCCGCGACCCCATGTCAGAAACTATCATGGCGAGTCGAGCGCAATTACATGCTGCCAAACCCCGAAAGCGCGGCAACTCGCGGGAGCTTCACACAACACACCTGCTCCACTGCACCACCCCAGCCAGACTCTCCCTCTGCCCGCGCTCCACGCACAGAGTTAACACTACCAAAGATCCTACACACTTTGGTTCTCCACACGACCTATCGATGTATTCGTTCGAGCGCTGATGACCTCGATGTTGAGCGCCCATAAACCCCAACAGTATTCGTTCGATAGCGTAGTTTTCCCTTATCCAGACCCAGCGTATAAATACAAATAATATTCACAAAACAAACCAACATAAATGCATAAATATATATATACAAACAGTAAAACAATTACAATATATAAAGAGACAGAAATGTCATATTTTGAGGTGACAAAATAAGGAAAAAAATTTGCAATAGATGGAAATAGGAGGACATGCATTTCTAGCGTTACAAGCTCTCCATGCTACTCTATCCTCTGCAAGCTTCTTCATCTCCCAGTACCTACTGCAACCTACATCCTTCTGAATCTGTTTAGTGTATTCATCTCGTGGTCTCCCTCTACGATTTTTACCCTCCACGCTGCCCTCCAATACTAAATTGGTGATCCCTCGATGTCTCAGAACATGTCCTACCAACCGGTCCCTTCTTCTAGTCAAGTTGTGCCACAAGCTGCTCTTCTCCCCAATTCTGTTCAATACCTTCTCATTAGTTATGTGATCTACCCATCTAATCTTCAGCATTCTTCTGTAGCATCACATTTCGAAAGCTTCTATTCTCTTCTTGTCTAAACTATTTATCGTCCATATTTCACTTTAATACATGGCTACACTCCATACAAATACTTTCAGAAACGACTTCCTGACACTTAAACCTATACTCGAGGTTAACAAATTTTTCTTCTTCAGAAATGCTTTCCTTGCCATTGCCAGTCTACATTTTATATCCTCTCTACTTCGACCATCATCAGTTATTTTGCTCCCCAAATAGCAAAACTCATTTACTACTTTAAGTGTCTCATTTCTTAATCTAATTCCCTCGGAATGACCCGATTTAATTCGACTACATTCCATTATCCTCGTCTTGCTTTTGTTGATCTTCATCTTATATCCTCCTTTCAAGACACTTTCCGTTCCGTTCAACTTCTCTTCCAAGTCCTTTGCTGTCTCTGGTAGAATTACAGTGTCATCGACGAACCTCAAAGTTTTTATTTCTTCTCCATGGATTTTAATACCTACTCCGAATTTTTCTTTTGTTTCCTTTACTGCTCAGTATACAGATTGAATAACATCGGGGACAGGCTACAACCCTGTCTCACTCCCTCCCCAACCACTGCTTTCATTCCTTTCATGCTCCTCGACTCTTATAACTGTCATCTGGTTTCTGTACAAATTGTAAATAGCCTTTCGCTCCCTGTATTTTACCCCTGTCACCTTTAGAATCCGAAAGAGATTATTCCAGTCAACATTGTCAAAAGCTTTCTCTAAATCTACAAATGATAGAAACGTAGGTTTGCCTTTCCTTAATCTTTCTTTGCTGATACCAGTCGTAAAATTGCAACCGGCGATCAGGTTCGTCCTCATCAATCAGGTGCAGTAATCGTGGAATGTAAACTTTCCACTTTGCAGCTTTCAGAATGCTTCGTACACTTGTACTGTTAACCCCCACCACGTGCACATTGCGTAGCAGACTTCTGTGGATAATCAACAAACTTTTCCAACACGAGAGCCGACGAAGCAGGAAATTTAGCTGTACACTGTCTTCCTGATCTTCCTTTCTGAATATCACAAATCGTTCCGTGCAATTCAGACTTGTCAATGAAGCGTTGGCGGCTCTGTTTCAGACTCCCCCCCCCCCCCCCCCAATGGCGTTGCACTCCTACGGCATGGCATCGTCAAGCTTGAAAAATCACTTCACAATACATTTTCGTTGCTCGAATGTCAAGCGTGCTCCAGCCGTCTTGTTTTCTCAATAGCGAGATGAAAGTACTGACATCTGTTGAGCCAAAGAGCATACGACAACACAGCCGTAACTCAAATCGAACGACAAGATCGATATCGCGATAGAGCCTCGCAAAGAGTGTATACATTTTTCTGGCGGACTCTGTATTAACAGCTGTCAACGTTTTTCTCAGTCAAGCTTTAGCTGCGCTGTGTTTATTTCAAAAATCGTGTACAGTCACAGTCTCTGTACCGTCGTGTTCTGACTGTCGCGCTGTTAATACGCAATTTGAAAATGACACGCCGCTTCTTGCTCCGTAGTGAAAAACGGGCGTGGAACACGGATAGAAAGTGCCAAAAAATAGGTAGTCCTCAATATTCTTCATAAATTTACAGAAAAAAATCGGCTCTGTAGTTTCCTGAGGACTGCATTTAATGCAGATGAGATATTTATATCCATCGGATGGGTAGCGAAATCGGTAGCGTAGTAGGTCGATAACTCAGTGCGTAATAAAAAAAAAGAACTGAGTTAACCGATTAACGAACTTGAATGGATGTCGTGTCATGTCGGCCCCGAACAATTGCAACGAGCCATAACGAACAAATGACATTAAAAAAAACGTAAGTTGTCTTTTTTGGTTCAATTTAAAATGCCTACACTCGTACCTGTAAAATTCATCATCATTTTTTTAATGAATAATACAATTCTTCTTATTTCCAGTTACATACTACATGCGAAATTTCTGTTTCCATGTCAAATATAAATTCTTTATTATATTTATGAAAGATTTCTAATATAGGTTGCTTAGATTATGAAAACATAACGATTTAATTCTTAGTACAACAATGAAAAACCAAATACTCTTTATTGGACTGCGTCTGTTCCTCCATTCCCTTATACCACAGATGTCGTCTCACGCAAAACCAGAATAACTGTCGTAGAAACATGAAAAACAGTCACTTTCACAGCATCGAACACGCCATAAAAATTCTACATTTTTACGTTTGCCACTGCTCCATTACATTATGAACCCAATAGTACTGATCTGGAGCCAAGGATTTGGCCCGAGAAATAACAAGACTATTAAGCTGCCAGACATACTGGAACTAACGCACACAGGTTTTTCACACGTCACTGTCGGAGGTTCGAGTCCTCCCTCGGGCATAGGACTGTGTGTCAGAGTAAGTTAGTTTAAATTAGATTAAGCAGTGTGTAAGCCTAGGGACCGATGACCTCAGCAGTTTGGTCCCATCAGACCTTACCACAAATTTCCAGTTTTCACACGTCACTGCCGAACGCTGACGGATTATACCGGGTGATCAAAAGGTCAGTATAAATTTCTAAACTAAATAAATCACGGAATAATGTACATAGAGAGGTACAAATTGACAAACATGCTTGGAATGACATGGGGTTTTATTAGAACCAAAAAAAAAACGTTCAAAAAATGTCCGACAGATGGTGCTTCATCTGATCAGAACAGCAATAATTAGCGTAACAAAGTAAGACAAAGCAAAGATGATGTTCTTTACAGGAAATGCTCAATATGTCCACCTTCATTCCTCAACAATAGCTGTAGTCGAGGAATAATGTTGTGAACAGCACTGTAAAGCATGTCCAGAGTTATGGTGAGGCATTGGCGTCGGATGTTGTCTTTCAGCATCCCTAGAGATGTCGGTCGATCACGATACACTTGCGACTTCAGGTAACCCCAAAGCCCATAATCGCACGGACTGACGTCTGGCGACCTGGGAGGCCAAGCGTGACGAAAGTGGCTGCTGAGCACACGATCATCACCAAACGACGCCGCAAGAGATCTTTCACGCCTCTAGCAATATAGGGTGGAACGCCATCCTGCATAAACATCGTGCGTTCCAGCAGGTGTTTATCAGCCAGGCTGGGGATGATGCGATTCTGTAACATATCGGCGTACCTCTCACCCGTCACCTAGCAGTGTTGCTGTCCAACGCCATCTGTCGGACATTTTGTGTACTTTGTTTTGTTTTTTTTTTCGTTCTAATAAAACCCCATGTCATTCCAAACATGTGTGTCAATTTTTGCCTCTCTATCTACATTATTCCGTGGTTTATTAAGTTTTCAAATTTATACAGACTTTTTGATCACCCTGTAGAAAACCCCATGTCATTCCAAGCATGTGTGTCAATTTTTACCTCTCTATCTACATTATTCCGTGGTTTATTAAGTTTTCAAATTTATACTGACTTTTTGATCACACTGTAGAAAACCCCATGTCATTCCAAGCATGTGTGTCAATTTTTACCTCTCTATCTACATTATTCCGTGGTTTATTAAGTTTTCAAATTTATACTGACTTTTTGATCACCCTGTAGAAAACCCCATGTCATTCCAAGCATGTGCGTCACTTTTTACCTCTCTATCTACATTATTCCGTGGTTTATTAAGTTTTCAAATTTATACTGACTTTTTGATCACCCTGTAGAAAACCCCATGTCATTCCAAGCATGTGTGTCAATTTTTACCTCTCTATCTACATTATTCCGTGGTTTATTAAGTTTTCAAATTTATACTGACTTTTTGATCACCCTGTAGAAAACCCCATGTCATTCCAAGCATGTGTGTCAATTTTTACCTCTCTATCTACATTATTCCGTGGTTTATTAAGTTTTCAAATTTATACAGACTTTTTGATCACCCTGTAGAAAACCCCATGTCATTCCAAGCATGTGTGTCAATTTTTACCTCTCTATCTACATTATTCCGTGGTTTATTAAGTTTTCAAATTTATACTGACTTTTTGATCACCCTGTAGAAAACCCCATGTCATTCCAAGCATGTGTGTCAATTTTTACCTCTCTATCTACATTATTCCGTGGTTTATTAAGTTTTCAAATTTATACTGACTTTTTGATCACCCTGTAGAAAACCCCATGTCATTCCAAGCATGTGTGTCAATTTTTACCTCTCTATCTACATTATTCCGTGGTTTATTAAGTTTTCAAATTTATACTGACTTTTTGATCACCCTGTAGAAAACCCCATGTCATTCCAAGCATGTGTGTCAATTTTTACCTCTCTATCTACATTATTCCGTGGTTTATTAAGTTTTCAAATTTATACTGACTTTTTGATCACCCTGTAGAAAACCCCATGTCATTCCAAGCATGTGTGTCAATTTTTACCTCTCTATCTACATTATTCCGTGGTTTATTAAGTTTTCAAATTTATACTGACTTTTTGATCACCCTGTAGAAAACCCCATGTCATTCCAAGCATGTGTGTCAATTTTTACCTCTCTATCTACATTATTCCGTGGTTTATTAAGTTTTCAAATTTATACTGACTTTTTGATCACCCTGTAGAAAACCCCATGTCATTCCAAGCATGTGTGTCAATTTTTACCTCTCTATCTACATTATTCCGTGGTTTATTAAGTTTTCAAATTTATACTGACTTTTTGATCACCCTGTAGAAAACCCCATGTCATTCCAAGCATGTGTGTCAATTTTTACCTCTCTATCTACATTATTCCGTGGTTTATTAAGTTTTCAAATTTATACTGACTTTTTGATCACCCTGTAGAAAACCCCATGTCATTCCAAGCATGTGTGTCAATTTTTACCTCTCTATCTACATTATTCCGTGGTTTATTAAGTTTTCAAATTTATACTGACTTTTTGATCACCCTGTAGAAAACCCCATGTCATTCCAAGCATGTGTGTCAATTTTTACCTCTCTATCTACATTATTCCGTGGTTTATTAAGTTTTCAAATTTATACTGACTTTTTGATCACCCTGTAGAAAACCCCATGTCATTCCAAGCATGTGTGTCAATTTTTACCTCTCTATCTACATTATTCCGTGGTTTATTAAGTTTTCAAATTTATACTGACTTTTTGATCACCCTGTAGAAAACCCCATGTCATTCCAAGCATGTGTGTCAATTTTTACCTCTCTATCTACATTATTCCGTGGTTTATTATGTTTTCAAATTTATACTGACTTTTTGATCACCCTGTAGAAAACCCCATGTCATTCCAAGCATGTGTGTCAATTTTTACCTCTCTATCTACATTATTCCGTGGTTTATTAAGTTTTCAAATTTATACTGACTTTTTGATCACCCTGTAGAAAACCCCATGTCATTCCAAGCATGTGTGTCAATTTTTACCTCTCTGTCTACATTATTCCGTGGTTTATTAAGTTTTCAAATTTATACTGACTTTTTGATCACCCTGTAGAATACCCCATGTCATTCCAAGCATGTGTGTCAATTTTTACCTCTCTATCTACATTATTCCGTGGTTTATTAAGTTTTCAAATTTATACTGACTTTTTGATCACCCTGTAGAAAACCCCATGTCATTCCAAGCATGTGTGTCAATTTTTACCTCTCTATCTACATTATTCCATGGTTTATTAAGTTTTCAAATTTATACTGACTTTTTGATCACCCTGTAGAATACCCCATGTCATTCCAAGCATGTGTGTCAATTTTTACCTCTCTATCTACATTATTCCGTGGTTTATTAAGTTTTCAAATTTATACTGACTTTTTGATCACCCTATAGAAAACCCCATGTCATTCCAAGCATGTGTGTCAATTTTTACCTATCTACATTATTCCGTGGTTTATTAAGTTTTCTAATTTATACTGACTTTTTGATCACCCTGTAGAATAGCACGTCAGGAAAGAAGAGGAGAAAATGCGGCGCGTGGTTGGCTTCGTGGATTCTTTTGTTGATCGACTCGTTACCAACGTAGCAGACGACAGTTCCCGAGAACTGAATTGTATTTCTCGGATTCGGATAAGGAAGGAGCTAAGAGATCACCAGACGACTGACTGTAATTAACACCTTCCGTGGCTTCAGAATTCAGCAGTACGGTGAAATCCCTGCAGTATGCTTTTGCATCGCACATAGCTCGCTGAGAAAAATTACCCTGTGTATAAGTTTGGAGTTTTCATCACTCATGTTTGTAGTTAGAATACCGTGTCAGGTGAGAAAGAGTGCATTTTATGCTTTCCGTCCGGTCACCTCAGAAGCGCGCGGTAGTGCTGGAATTGTTCCGAGTATTATTTAATTGTCTTTAAAAATTAAATGACATCCGAAGCTATATTATTTGTCTGCTCGTCTCTATTTACGTCTGAACTGCAGCTGCTCACATCTTAGCACGTTAGTTGGACCGCTCGCTCGCCAGTGCTGCCCAAGTTTAATGCGCCGGTAAAGCTGTTGTTATGCATTATCGCTCAGCCTGTGTGCGTGGCACACAGCATGAAACGTATCCTTTACGATCGAACTTGACTTTACGGGAGACAGCTTGGATACCGCTCCACGTGAAACGAAATCCAATAAGATTGTAGCAAACGCGGAAGAATACAGGGCGTAATGTTTACATCAGGTCTATTCTTATGTTGAACAGAGTACAGCAAGGGCGACTTGTCTTTAACGTGAGTGCATTGGTGACCTTCACGACGGCCCAAGGTCACCGGTCGCTGGCCACCTGTTCCAGTCTTATATGACTGCCCAGGCGAGAAAAACTTCTTCGCGATCGAGTTTACCGCTACGCATGCTACAGCACATCATAAATTTGTCCGCAGATGGTTACCGAAGCATTGTACAAGACGACTATAGCTCCGTAACGTTCACACTTGTTTCTAAAGTACCTCTTCTTTTCCACCACATCTAGCTACATTTGTGTGTACGGAGGAGCATACTGAGCTACCCGTAAATTTTCCTCTCTACCAGAATGAGATTTTCACTCTGCAGCGGAGTGTGCGCTGATACGAAACTTCGTGGTGGATTAAAACTGTGTTGCGGACCGAGACTCTAACTCGGGACCTTTGTCTTTCGCGGGCAATGGCTCTACCACCTGAGCTACCCAAGCACAACTCACGCCCCGTCCTCACAGCTTCACTTCTGCCAGTATCTCGTCTCCTACCTTCTAAACTTTACAGACGCTCTCCTGCGAAACTTGCAGAACTAGCAGTCCTGAAAGAAAGGTGGAGCACTTGCCCGCGAAAGGCAAAGGTCCCGGGTTCGAGTCTCGGTCCGGCACACAGTTTTAATCTGCCAGGAAGTTACCTCTCTACCCTTGCATTTGTGAATGGCGCCTGTGTGTTAGTTTTATTTTCTCGAATTTTCTCGTCGTGGTCTTAACGCGACGGACAGAAGAGTGGGGGGTGGGGAGCGGGGGAGGACTAAGAAGTTTGGCCGTGCGGTTCTGGGCGCTACAGTCTGGAGCCGGGCGACCGCTGCGGTCGCAGGTTCGAGTCCTGGCTCGGGCACGGATGTGTGTGATGCCCTTAGGTTAGTTAGGTTTAAGTAGTTCTGAGTTCTAGGCGACTGATGACCTCAGAAGTTAAGTCGCATAGTGCTCAGAGCCATTTGAACCATTTGAACGATTTGACTAAGAAGTTATTCGACCCTTGTTGGACCGTCTGTCTTGAAATTTCAGCAGTTGCTCTCTCCCTGCTGGAGAGCGCATCTCTTACAGCAGGTGTTACGAGAGTATGCTGAGCAGCTGCGTAACATTCTCGCACCGACTAAACGGTCCCCTGACGAAAACGGGCACTTCCTCTTTGCATCTTTTGTTCGTCTTCTACTGACCCAAACTCGTAAGAGTCCCGCAACGATCTACTAACCCAAACTCTTAAGAATCCCAGACCGACCTACATCTGCATGTTTACTCTGCATTTGACGTGTTTCTAGCAGCAATTGGGTAGAACAACTTTCACGATGATTTTTTTTTTATCATTTGATGATGGTTTTCTATCAGTTGAGGAGTGCTCATAACTTTGCCTAGGCACGCCAACTGCTGGTCTGGTGGCATTCTGCAACTACTCCCCACACCATATCACATACACTATGTGATCAAAAGTATCCGGACACCTGGCTGAAAATGACTTACAAGTTCGTGGCGCCCTCCATCTGAAATGCTGGAATTCAGTATGGTGTTGGCCCATCCTTAGCCTTGATGACAGCTTCCACTCTCGCAGGCATACGTTCAGCCAGGTGCTGCAAGGTTTCTTGGGGAATGGCAGCCCATTCTTCAGGGAGTGCTGCACGGAGGAGAGGTATCGATGTCGGTCGGCGAGGCCTGGCACGGAGTCTGCGT
Organism: Schistocerca cancellata; assembly: GCF_023864275.1. Taxonomy (NCBI): domain Eukaryota; kingdom Metazoa; phylum Arthropoda; class Insecta; order Orthoptera; family Acrididae; genus Schistocerca; species Schistocerca cancellata. The sequence goes on along the minus strand of NC_064636.1, from coordinate 105,434,780 downwards.
TGCAAAACATCCCAAAGGTGTTCTGTAGGATTCAGGACAGGACTCTGTGCAGGCCAGTCCATTACAGGGATGTTATTGTCGTGTAAGCACTTCGCCACACGCCGTGCATTATGAACATGTGCTCTATCGTGATGAAAGATGCAATCGCCATTCCCGAATTGCTCGTCAACAGTGGGAAGCGAGATGGTGCTTAAAACATTAATGTAGGCCTGTGCTGTGATAGTGCCACGTAAAACAACAAGGGGTGCAAGCCCCCTCCATGAAAAACACGGACACACCATAACACGACCACCTCCGAATTTTACTGTTGGCACTACACACGCTGGTAGATGACGTTCACCGGGCATTCGCCATACCCACACCCTACCATGGGATCGCCACAATGTTTGCGGTCCTTATACCGAACGAGGCGTCATTTGGCATTTACCGGCGTGATGTGTGTCTTATGTGCAGCCGCTCGACCATGAAATCCAAGTTTTCTCACCTTCCGCCTAGCTGTATAGTACTTGCAGTGGATCCTGATGCAGTTTGGAATTCCTGTGTTTTGGTCTGGATAGATGTCTGCCTGTTACACATTACGACCCTCTTCAACCGCCGGCGGTCTCTGTCAGTCAACAGACGAGGTCGGCCTGTACGCTTTTCTACTGTACGTGTCCCTTCACGTTTCCACTTCACTATCACATCGGCAACAGTGGGCCTAGAGATGTTTAGGAGTGTGGCAACCTCGCGTACAGACGTATCAGACAAGTGACACGCAATCACCTGACCACGTTCTAAGTCCATGAGTTCCGCGGAGCTCCCCATTCTGGTCTGCCGGCCGGAGTGCCGTGCCGTTCTAGGCGCTACAGTCTGGAGCCGAGCGACCGCTACAGTCGCAGGTTCGAATCCTGCCTCGGGCTTGGATGTGTGTGATGTCCGTAGGTTAGTTAGATATAAGTAGTTCTAAGTCTAGGGGACTGATGACCTCAGATGTTAAGTCCCATAGTGCTCAGAGCCATTTGAACCATTTGGTTCGGTACTTGCCCAGTGCAAAACAAAATTTTTTTTTGTAGCTTAAACTGTGCGGAACAAAGCACAATTTACTATTGTGAGCACCGTAAATATAAGTTTAAATCATACTGCACAGTCAATCAGGTCAAATTTTTTACCACTCACGATAACTTTGTACGCTACCACTCAGTATTTTTCGTTTCATGTGCTAACGGTGCCAGTTTTATCTCTAAGATTTCTGTTTTGTAATTTAATTACCATTAAACCATCGTGTTAGCTCTTCTGGTTTTTTTTCTTTTTTTTGTTCGAATGGATTGGAAACTAAGTAACAGAAATGTAAAAAGGAGACAAAGACAAAAGGCCAGAAATGAAAGAAATTAACTCAGTGGTTAATTCGAGTTCCTGCAACCTTTCCCATTGCGGCCAATATTCTCCTTCTGGTCGCATCCCTCCCTTCGGAAGGATTTCTGTGCAGTTTTCGTCCCTTTTCGCCTCGAAACGAACATCCAAAAGCACAGCACTGAGGCATTATTCTACGCTACTGGCCATTAAAATTGCTATACCAAGAAGAAATACAGATGATAAAAGGGTATTCATTGGACATACTACAACTGACATGTGATTAAATTTTCACGCAATTTGCGCGCATATATCCTGAGAAATCAGTACCCAGAACAACCATCTCTGGCCGTAATAATGGCCTCGATACGCCTGGGCATTGAGTCAAACAGAGCTCGGATGGCGTGTACAGGTACAGCTGCCCATGCAGCTTCAACACGATACCACAGTTCATCAAGAGTAGTGACTGGTGTATTGTGACGAGCCAGTTGCTCGGCCACCTTCACCAGACGTTTTCAATTGGTGAGAGATCTGTAGAATGTGCTGGCCAGAGCAGCAGTCGAACATTTACTGTATCCAGAAAGGCCCGTACAGGACCTGGAACATGCGGTCGTGCATTATCCTGCTGAAATGTAGGGTTTCGCAGGAATCGAATGAAGGGTAGAGCAACGGGTTGTAACACATCTGACATCTAACGTCCACTGTTCAAAGCGCCGTCAATGCGAACAAGAGGTGACAGAGACGTGTAACCGATGGCACCCCATACCATCACGCCGGGTGATACGGCACTATGGCGATGACGAAGACACGCTTCCAGTGTGCGTTCACCGCGATGTCGCCAAACACGAATGCGACCATCGTAATGCTGTAAACAGAACCTGGATTCGTCCGAAAAAATCACGTTTTGCCATTCATGCACCCAGGTTCGTCGTCGAGTACACCATCGTAGGCGCTCCTGTCTGTGATGCACCATCAAGGGTAACCGCAGCTACGGTCTCCGAGCTGATAGTCCGTGCTGCTGCCTACGTCGTCGAACTGTTCGTGCAGATGGTTGCTGTCTTACAAATGTCGCCATCTGTTGACTCAGGGATCGAGACGTGGCTGCACGATCCGTTACAGCCGCGCGGATAAGATGCCTGTCATCTCGACTGCTAGTGATACGAGGCCGTCGGGATCCAGCACGGCGTTCCGTATTACCCTCCTGAACCCACCGATTCCATATTCTGCTAAGAGTCATTGGATCTCGACCAACGCGACCAGTAGTGTACTTACAACTTCCTATGATTCACACGTGACGCTTGGGCCCACAACGGCTCCTAATGTCACGTGACGCGGTTTCAGGCAATGCTGAACCCGCTGACGGCGGCAGACGCAGGGGAAAAGGATGGCCGCACTTTCCTTCATACAGAGCTCTACTGCACTGCCGTGCGTAGCGCCGACAGCGTAGCAGTCTGCAGGCTGCAGCGGCGCCGCGTGCCGGAGCGAGGCCCGGAGACTGCAGGCGAGGCCAGCCGGTGAAAGTGGTTTCTCCAGCCGCACTCACTCACACACACACACACGGCCGCTGGACAGCGCCGGCCTCGCCTCTGGAGTCTGCCAGAGCCCTCAATAAACTCCGCAGAACCGCTCTCCCTCACAGACACACGCACTCTGCTGACCTGCACCATGTGCGTTCGTACGCCATGTCTCAGTGGGACAAAAAAAGCAACCTTTCGATATATACACATGACGGTAGTATCTGTTCCCGAAAGAACGGTTACTGTTGATGACCATGTATCTTTACTAGAAATGAAATGATAATTAAACGGACTCCCTAGCTGCAAACAGGCGTTATGCACTTCATTGGGGACATGTTGAAAATGTGTGACCCGACAGGGACTCGAACCCAGGATCTCTTGCTTACATGGCAGACGATCTATCCATCTGAGCCACCGAGGACACAGATGCATAGTGTCACTGCAGGGACTTATCCCTTGCGCGCTTCCCGTGAGACCCACAGTCCCAACTGTCCACAATCTACATACCTAATGTTCCTAATACTCTCTTTCAAATTCGAAAGGTAGCAGGGGTAAAATACAGGGAGAGAAAGGCTATTTACAATTTGTACAGAAACCAGATGGCAGTTATAAGAGTCGAGGGGCATGAAAGGTAAGCAGTGGTTGGGAAGGGAGTGAGACAGGGTTGTAGCCTCTCCCCGATGTTATTCAATCTGCATATTGAGCAAGCAGTAAAGGAAACAAAAGAAAAGTACGGAGTAGGTATTAAAATCCTTGGAGAAGAAATAAAAGCGTTGAGGTTCGCCGATGACATTGTAATTCTGTCAGAGACAGCAAAGAACTTGGAAGAGCAGTTGAACGGAATGGACAGTGTCTTGAAAGGAGGACATAAGATGAACATCAACAAAAGCAAAACGAGGATAATGGAATGTAGTCGAATTAAGTCGGGTGATGCTGAGGGAATTAGATTAGGAAATGAGACACTTAAAGTAGTAAAGCAGTTTTGCTATTTGGGAAGCAAAATAACTAATGATGGTCGAAGTAGAGAGGATATAAAATGTAGACTGGCAATGGCAAGGAAAGCGTTTCTTAAGAACAGAAATTTGTTAACATCGAGTATACATTCAAGTGTCAGGAAGTCGTTTCTGAAAGTATTTTTATGGAGTGTAGCCATGTATGGAAGTGAAACATGGACGATAAATAGTTTGGACAAGAAGAGAATAGAAGCTTTCGAAATGTGGTGCTACAGAAGAATGTTGAAGATTAGGTGGGTAGATCATGTAACTAATGAGGAGGTATTGAATAGAATTGGGGAGAAGAGAAGTTTGTGGCACAAATTGACTAGAAGAACGGATCGGTTGGTAGGACATGTCCTGAGGCATCAAGGGATCACAAATTTAGCATTGGAGAGCAGCGTGGAGGGTAAAAACCGTAGAGGGAGACCAAGAGATGAATACACTAAGCAGATTCAGAAGGATGTAGGTTGCAGTAGGTACTGGGAGATGAAGGAGCTTGCACAGGATAGATTAGCATGGAGAGCTGCATCAAACCAGTCTCAGGACTGAAGACCACAACAACAACAACAACAATGTTCCTAATAGACATTTTCCCTTCCACTCATTACATTCAATTAATTATCATTTGTTCTAGAGAAGCTGCACGGTCATCAGTGGTATCTGTTCTTTCGGGAACGGTTAATATCTTCATATACATAGTTAAAGGCTACCCGGCCATTGACCTTCGTCTGTGCCAATGCGCACAGGTCCCCCAAATTTTACGGGAATCGTCACTTTAATTGGCGCGAGTGGTGAGTGGGTGGGCAAATGTCTATTAGGTACATTACGTATGTAGATTGTGGACAGTTGGGAATGTGGGTCTCACGGGAAGCGTGCAAGGGATAAGTCCCTGCAGTCGCGCTATTCATCTGTGTCCTCGGTGGCTCAGATGGATAGAGTGTCTGACATGTAAGCAGGAGATCCCGGGTTCGAGTCCCAGTAGGGGTACACATTTTCAACATGTCGCCAATGCAGTACATCAGCGCCTTTTTGCAACTAGGGTCTCCATTTAATTATCATTTCAGAAACGTTTCGGTTACCACTCGATCACAGATCTGAAAACACTAAAAAAAAATTTTTTTTTTGCACCACTTGCAATTCAAACACATGCGCAGGGTGACGAAAAAGTGTAGCGCACAAACTGAAAGACCAAATACGGGATCGAAATAAGGGTATTGCGAGAAATCCCGAGAGAGAGAAAGCATTACTTATCACTCCTGCATGGAACTGGTTGGGTGCAGGAGCTGCAAGCGCCAAAGAAACTCGTATAGGCATGCGTATTCAAATTGGGAGATATGTAAACACGCGGAATACGGCGCTGCGGTCGGCAACGCCTATATAAGACAACAAGTGTCTGGCACAGTTGTTAGGTTACTGCTGCTACAATGGCACATTATCAAGATTTAAGTGAGCTTGAACGTAATGTTACAGTCGGCCCACGAGCGATGGGACAATGCATTTCCGAGGTAATGATGAAGTGGGTATTTTCCCGTACGACCATTCCACGACGACTGAAGAGAATCGTTCAACGTGACAGAAGTGTAATCCTTCCCCACATTGCTGCAGATTTCAATGCTGGGCCATCAACATCTGTCGGTGTGCGAACCTGTTGTGTACATAGTTCGGCGTAGTCAGCGCGTACACAACTTTCCCACTAGAGCGCGCCCCGCTAAGCACAACAGCGCAGGCGCAGCGCTCGTCCGTCTCCGCAATACGAGATGGCGCTGCCTTAGAGACGGACCAAATTCTGCTTCCGCCGATCCGCGTACTAATATGTAACGCAGCCAATGAGATTGCTGCTAACGTAGAACCTTTTCTCCTCGCAGATCACACTCGCGCAGTGATACCTGAACGCGCGAGGTATTATAACGAGTGTACAGACCTCTGATTAGTCAGTCTGCATTAGTCTGCACCAGTCTATAGTCAAGTTTCAGTCTGCGCCTAATAAGATTATCATATTCCTGTACATAGCCATGAAGATAAATGTATAGACACTTTCTTAAGTATCACAGATATGTGAGAATAAGATTAACGTACCAAGACCAAAGGAACTTCAGATTGTCAATTGTAAATAGCATCCAGAATCAAGTTAAGTAATTTTATGCTTGTTATTATTTTAATAAATGTATGTGAAAATTAATCAAGTTCTGTTTAACGTTGGTCACCGTCAATCTGCTACTCTAAGCGGGCAAGTGGCATTTCTATCGTCTGACGTAACGGCAGAAGATAAGACCACAAGACATATTGCTGACACTCGCCTACTTCGTTAGAGCGACAAGTCAAACAACCTGATGGTGTGTGTACCGAAGATCTTACAGTACGCACACCACAGAACCATTAAAGGAAACATAATCGATACGGGATTTTGGAGCTAAATGTCCATGCCTGTACCCTCGATGACTCAACGACACAAAGCTGTACGCCTTGCCTGGGCCCGTCAACACCGACATTGGACTGTTGACGATTGGAAACATGTTGCTTGGTCGGACGAGACTCTTTTCCAATTGTGTCGTGTGGATGCACATGTACGGCAATGGAGTCAATCTGAAGAATCCATGGACCCTGCATGTCAGCAGTGGACTGTTCAAGCTGGTGAGGGTCTGTAATGTTGTGAGGCCCGTGCAGTCAGAGTGAATACGGGACCCCTGATACGACTACATACGACTCAACAGGTGACACATACGTAAATGTCCTGTCTGATCACCTGCATCCATTCGTGTCCATTTTGCATTGCGACGGACTTGGGCGGTTCGAGCAGGACAATGCGACACTCTACACGTCCATAATTCCTACAGAGTGGCTCTAGGAACACTCTTCTGAGTTCAAACACTGCCACTGGCCACCAACCCCCCCCCCCCTACCCCACCCCAGACATGAACATTATCCAGTATATCTCGGATGGCTTGCAACTCGCTGTTTAGATCTCCACCCCCTGGTACTCTGACGGACTTACGGACAGCCCTGCAGGATTCACGGTGCCAGTTCCATACAGCACTGCTTCAGACATAAGTCGACTCCGTGTCACGTCGTGTTGCTGCCCTTCTGCGTTTTCTCAGGAGCCCAACATGATATGACGCAGGGATTTAAAAAATTAACTCTTGAATCTACCTCACCATACGAAAGCTAAGGTTGATACTGTGCCAATCTTTCACTCTCCGTGCTTTGGAGGTGGAGGTGGATCAGCCTGATTATGAGAGAAAAATTTGGGCCAGAGACGAAGTCCCCGTGCGGCTGGTCCCGGCGGAGGTTCGAGTCCTCCCTCGGGCATGGGTGTGTGTGTTTGTCCTTAGGATAATTTAGGTTAAGTAGTGTGTAAGCTTAGGGACTGATGACCTTAGCAGTTAAGTCCCATAAGATTTCACACACATTTGAACATTTTTTGAACGAAGCCCCCACAAAAAATAGAAGAGATTACAAGTGAATACATTATCAGCTAATGAAGGAACTACAAACAGACGAAAACATAAACTACGAAAACGAACACTGCTGTAAACTTGTCATTGCACATTTGTTCCAACAAAAGCCGTGGAATAAGAAACAAAAGCGCTTAAGCAAAGGAATAAAGATTTACAGGCTTGTGTCTCCCGGTATACATGTTCAAAAAGACGTTGAGAGCTCTTTTGCTGATTGTCAACCACAAGTGGTTATGATAGAAAAGTGTAGTAGTTCTTCATCTGAAGACATGAGAAGGCCTGCAAATATTCGTTATATCTTGCATTTCCTATGTATCCATAAGTAAATTGTAGATGCTTGCCATTATCTCTGTCTGTGTGTTTGGGCTAATCATAAGAGCTACTGTAGAGGGTTTGATATGGTTTATACTGATACATACATCAAAAAAAGTTTTGCATCACCTCTGTTCCGAGAGTTCCGGAACCTGTACAGAAAATAGAAATAGATATCAACATAAACATCTTTTCCGCTCTTTTTTATTGCTCACGAAAACCACACATTGCATTTTGTACCACCATACAGCGAGACCTTCAGAGGTGGTGGTCCAGATTGCTGTGCACACCTGCACCTCTAATACCCAGTAGCACGTCCTCTTGCACTGATGCATACCTGTATTTGTCCTGTCAAACTATCCACAAGTTCATCAAGGCACTGTTGGTCCAGATAGTTCCACACCTCAACGGCGATTCGGCGTAGATCCCTTAGAGTGGTTGGTGGGTCACGTTGCCCATAAATAGTCCTTTTCAATCTATCTTAGGCATGTTCGATATTGTTCATGTCTGGAGAACATGCTGGTAGCATTGTCGCTATCCTGAAGGAACTCATTCTACAACATGTGGACGATGGGGGCGCGAATTGTCGTCCATGAAGACTATACGGTTGCACTATCGCCAATATGCTGCCGATACGGTTGCACTATCGGTCGGAAGCTGGCATTCACGATACGTAGAGCCGTTACGGCGCCTTCCATGACCACCCTCAGCGTACTTTGTCCCGTGTAATGCCACCCCAAAACACCAGGGAACCTCCACACGGCTGCACTCGCTGCACAGTGTCTCTAAGGCGTTCATCCTGATCGGGTTGCCGCCAAACATCTCTCCGACGATTGTCTGGTTGAAGGCACATGCGACACCCATTGGTAAAGAGAACGTGATGCCAATCGTGACTGGTCCATTCGGTATGTTGTTGGGCCCATCTGTAATGCGCTGCATGGTGTCGTGGCTGCTAAGATGGACCTCGCCATGGCTGTCGGGAGTGAAGTTGCGCATCATGCAGCCTATTGCGCACAGTTTGAGTCTTAACACGACGTCCTGTGGCTGCACGAAAAACATTATTCAACATGGTGGCGTTGCTGCCAGGGTTCCTCCGAGACATAATCCGTAGGTAGCGGTCATCCACTGCAGTAGAAGCCCTTGGGCGGCCTGAGCGAGGCATGTCATCGACATTCCTGTCTTTCTGTACCTCCTCCCTCGCAGAGCAACTTCGCTTTGATTCACTCCGAGACGCCTGCTCTTGTTGAGAGCCCTTCCTGGCACAAAGAAACAATGCGGACGCGATCGAACCGCGGTACTGGCCGTCTAGGCTAGGTGGAACTGTAGACAAAACGAGCCGTGTACCTCCTTCCTTGGTGGAATGACTGGCATTGATCGAGTGTCGGACCCCCTCCGTCTAACAGGTGCTGCTCATGCATGGTTGTTTACATCTTTGGGCGGGTTTAGTGTAGGGTGACCAAACGTCCCGGAAAACCGGGATTGTCCCGGTTTTCATCCCTGTGTTCCGGTGTCCCGAAAATTTGTTTCGGGACGCTCAAAAGTCACGGAATTCAGTTTTTAAATGCGTTTCGTGAAACTTTCTCAAATTTTTGGGGTTTCGCTATATTAAAGTAAATACAACACAAGAAATTAATATATTTTAGCTTATTTGTATAAAACCTCCATTGTCCCATATTAGTAATCATAGTATCAGTATTGATACACTCAGGCAATAGTTTAGTTTGAGCGGTACTTTGACCAACAAGTAGTATTATTGTAACAGAGCTATGAAACCACACTCCATACAACTACTTTCAAACCACACTCCATACAACTACTTTCAGAAACGATATCCTGATGTTTAAATCTGTACTCGATGTTAACAAATTTCTCTTCTTCAGAAACGCTTTCCTTGCCATTGCCAGTCTACATTTTATATCCTCTCTACTTCGATCATCATAAGTTATTTTGCTTCCCAAATAGCAAAACTCCTTTACTACTTTAAGTGTCTCATTTCCTAATCTAATTCCCTCAGCATCACCCGAGTTAACTCGACTAGATTCTATTATCCTCGTTTTGCTTTTATTGATGTTCGTCTTATATCCTCCTTTCAAGACACTGTCAATTGCGTTCAACTGCTCTTCCCAAGTCCTTTGCTGTCTCTGACAGAATTACAATGTCATCGGCGAACTTCAAAGTTTTTATTTCTTCTCCGTGGATTTTAATGCCTACTCCGAACTTTTCTTTTGTTTCCTTCACTGCTTGCTCAATACACAGATTGAATAACATCGGGGAGAGGCTACAACCCTGTCTCACTTCCTTCCCCACCACTGCTTCCCTTTCATGTCCCTCGACTCTTATAACTGCCATCTGGTTTCTGTACAAATTGTAAATAGCCTTTCGCTCCCTGTATTTTACCCCTGCCACCTTTAGAATTTGAAACAGAGTATTCCAGTCAACATTGTCAAAAGCTTTCTCTAAGTCTACAAATGCTAGAAACGTAGGTTTGCCTTTCCTTAATCTATCTTCTAAGATAAGTCGTAAGGTCAGTATTGCCTCACGTGTTCCAACATTTCTACGGAATCCTAACTGATCTTCCCCGAGGTCGGCTTCTACCAGTTTTTGAATTCGTCTGTAAAGAATTCGCGTAAGTATTTTGCAGCTGTGACTTATTAAACTGATAGTTCCGTAATTTTCACATCTGTCAACACCTGCTTTATTTGGGATTGGAATTATTATATTCTTCTTGAAGTCTGAGGGTATTTCGCCTGTCTCGTACATCCTGCTCACCAGATGGTAGAGTTTTGTCAGGACTGGCTCTCCCAAGGCTGTCAGTAGTTCAATACGAATGTTGTCTACTCCCGGGGCCTTAGGTCTTTCAGTCCTCGTTCAAACTCTTCACGCAGTATCGTATCTCCCATTTCATCTTCATCTACATCCTCTTCCATTTCCATAATATTATCCTCAAGTAAATCGCCCTTGCATAGACCCTCTATATACTCGTTCCACTTTCTGCTTTCCCTTCTTTGCTTAGAACTGGGTTTCCATCTGAGCTCTTGATATTCGTACAAGTGGCTCTCTTTTCTCCAAAGGTATCTGTAATTTTCCTGTAAGCAGTATCTATCTTACCCCTAGTGAGATAAGCCTCTACATCCTTACATTTGTCGTCTAGCCATGCCAGCTTAGCCATTTTGCACTTCCTGTCGATCTCATTTTTGAGATGTTTGTATTCCTTTTTGCCTGCTTCATTTACTGCATTTTTATATTTTCTCCTTGGTAATAGACATTATTAGGACATCAGTGTAAATGCCAAAAATGTGGCACAGATAACATCTGTGCCTCCTGATAACTTTTGCTGCATATAAGGCTAAAATCTTTTAGGTTATGAAGGCGTCTCAGGGCGAATGGCCAACATTGAGGGATGTGTCCAGAATGACCATTGAAAGCTAAAGCGCCTGGTAAATAGAGGGCTAAAGTGTGTATCTTAAGAGCTCCTTTATTTTTGATACCCATAAATCCCGGTTCACGTCTAACCATCTGCTGAACCCATTCACAAAATTCTAACCTTCGATCTGGATCGTCGTCACTTAGCTGTTGCACCAGCCTTGCATTGTACACACGAAACTTGCATTTCTTCAGAATGCGTAGCACACTACTAGCACTTGCCTTGAAGATTTTTGAGGCGAACACTGAAAATGTTCCGAGACCGCAGTTGTGGAATCGTCACTTGTAGCTGTACGAGGTCGCCCCGATCGACCTTTATGCACATCGCACACTGTTCCACGAATTTCGAATTTGTCTCGTAGACGACATGTAATTGTTAACCTTGAAGGTGGTTCTGTACCATCTCCACTGTCTTCGAACCGCAGCTACATTCTCATACTTCCAGTACCACTTAATTATCTGCTTCCGCGCTTCAAAGCTCAAACGCACGTCCGACATGTTGCAGTTACTTCCTTGCCACTGCTGCCACTTGTTGAAGAAACGTAACATTACTTTCTCATAGATATATAACCGTGTAGAACGGGAAATAAATTGTCTATGACAGTTCAAAGAGTGTATACATTTTTTGACGCACCCTGTATTTGCAACTGTGTACAAGTTAAACATGTTTTTGTGCGGCAGTGCCACGAGAAGGTAAGCATTGATGTCACCGCTCGCAGCATATCTTCACAACGTCCCTACTGTGTATTCTAGAAACCGTGGTTGCGAGTGTTCGCTCAGTTGTTTTATTGTTTTTGTTCAGGCGCTGCTGAGAGCCTGCCTGCCGCCATGTTGGCCCTGAACATCCTGTGTCTGAAGCGCAGGCGCTCCTCCAGCTGGGCGCCCGCCGGGGGATCCCCGCTGTCCGGCAGCGGCAAAGGGTAAGTACCCTGCAGGCCTGCCAACACTCGCACAGCGCAGCTGAATGAAGTCACTCTACTGGCAGACTGAGCCGTGTATAGATCTGCTGTGTGTTCTCGTGCATGGCTTCATTGTTAATTACAGAATGATTACTTCACTCCGTAGTGCAATTTCTAACACAACAGTTGGTCTTCTTCCTCATTGATGGGTCTTCACATCGCCTGCAATCTGATGTCACAGTTATGTTGACCACTTTTTTTTCCCAATAGCCCCAAAATCTTAGCCAACACACTGTCCTTCTCTGTACAGAAGTACTTACACACATCCTCAATTTTTTTTTATGTATTCCAACCTCTCTTCCCCTACAGTTTACATCTACTGCTCCCTCTAGTCTTAACACATGTCCTATCATCCTGTCCCTTTTTCCTGTCAGTGTTTCCTACGTATTCTTCTTCTCACTGATTCTGTGGAGAATATTATTTCTGATCATTCCATTTAATTCTCAACATCCTGATTTTCCCACAGTGCATGTTTCAGTTCAATACAATACTGTGCTCCTGAAGTACGTTCTCATAAATTTTTTCCTCAAATTAAAGCCAACATAAATACCAATCATCATCATCTTCATTTAAGACTGATTATGCCTTTCAGCGTTCAGTCTGGAGCATAGTCCCCCTTATAAAATTCCTCCATGATCCCCTATTCAGTGCTAACGTTGGTGCCTCTTCTGATGTTAAACCTATTACTTCAAAATCATTCTTAACCGAATCCAGGTAACTTCTCCTTGGTCTACCCCGACTCCTCCTACCTTCTACTGCTGAACACATGAGTCTCTTGGGTAACCTCGCTTCTCCCATGCGTGTAACATGACCCCACCATCTAAGCCTGTTCGCCCTGACTGCTACTTCTATAGAGTTCATTCCCAGTTTTTCTTTGACTTCCTCATTGTGGACACCCTCCTGCCATTGTTCTCATCTACTAGTACCTGCAATCATCCTAGCTACTTTCATATCCGTAACCTCAACCTTGTTGATAAGGTAACCTGAATTCACCCAGGTTTTGCTCCCATACAACAAAGTTGGTCGAAAGATTGAACGGTGCACAGATAACTTAGTCTTGGTACTGACTTCCTTCTTGCAGAAGAGAGTAGATCGCTCACTGCATTACCTTTGCTACACTTCGCTTCCAATTCTTTCACTATGTCGCCATCCTGTGAGAATATGCATCCTAAGCACTTGAAACTGTCCACCTGTTCTAACTTTGTTTCTCCTATTTGGCACTCAATCCGTTTATATCTCTTTCCCACTGACATTACTTTCGTGTTTGAGATGCTAATCTTCATACAATAGTCCTTACATTTCTGATCTAGCTCTGAAATATTACTTTGCAAACTTTGAATCGAATCTGCCATCACAACTGAGTCATCCGCATATGTGAGACAGCTTATTTTGTGTTCACATCTCTTAATCTCACCCACCCAGTCTATTGTTTTCAACATGTGATCCATAAATAATATGAACAACAGTGGAGACAGGTTGCAGCCTTGTCTTGCCCCTATACACTTCTTACCAATACACTTCTTTTTTCGCCATTTTAAGCTGAACGGTAAGTTGGTTTAAATGAATGGCCTTTGTGGTCTGACGTAACTTTTCCTTTAATATTTCCACTTCTGTGAGTTTCTTAGAAGCTTTTTCGTGAGGGCGTACCCAGATCACAGAGTGAATTTAGGAATTCTGTTGGCAAAATTACACTTTTGTCACGATTCACCACTCTATTAGTGGATTTAAATATTTTTTCCCCCTTGTACTGTGATTTGTTTGTTGAACCACATCGATTTTTGTTGCTGAAATTGTTCATTCACGCACGACAATTATTTGTTTATTCAGTCCTTCTCCATAAATGGATACACTTTTTCGATAGTTGTTTCTCTGTCATTATTTTGTTGCATAACTCATCGCTTAAGAGAATTTTGACGGAATCTGGACCAATATGACATGTGCAGTTTTCAAGTTGTGTTTTACAGCATTAAAGAACATTCTAGTATACTGTAGAACATTCGATGATATGCCAGAATATTTGTGGAGAAAAAAACACTCTCGAATTTTATCCCCTTTAAAAATACATTGATAGAATAGAGACAGAAGGCGTCTCGGTGACCACGACGATATGATGGAGACCACGTTAAATACATGTAGCCCAACAGCCACTACCACACAACCACTATAGCGCACAACCTTAGCGTCAGACGCAGAACCAGTCTACAACAGTGGGTGGTTTTATAGGTAGAGTCAAATTTACCCACAAACACTTTAATATAGACACATCAAAAAAAAGTTTTGCATCATCTCTGTTTCGAGACTTGCGGAACCCGTACAGAAAATCGGAATAGAGATCAACATAAACTTCATTTCCGCCTTTTTTATTGATCATGAAAACCACACACTGCATGTTGTACCACCGTACAGCGAGACCTTCAGAGGTGGTGGTCTAGATTACTGTGTACACAGCGGTACCTCTAATACCCAGCGGCAGACCCGGGTTCGATTACCGACCTTGCTACAAAATTTTCACTCGCTGCTTCAGTCTATATAGGGCCTACATGATGGTTCAAATGGCTCTAAGCATCATGGGACTTAACATGTTTGAGGTAATCAGTCCCCTAGACTTAGAGCTACTTAAACGTAACTAACCTAAGGACATCACACACATCCATGCCAGAGGCAGGATTCGAACCTGCGACCCGTAGCAGCCGCGTGGTTCGGATTGAGGCGCCTAGAACCGCTCGGCCTACATGAAATCACACCTGTATGAGACTAGTAAAGTCTCAGGAATTGTGTCATTTAATATGAATGAGTTAATGTATCAAATAACTGACGTTAAGCAAGTAAACGAGAAAAAGTTTGAAACTATTTTAAACTTTTTGGAAGTCTACATCTACATCCATTGGTTCAAATGGCTCTGAGCACTATGGGACTTAACTTCTAAGGTCACCAATTCCCCTAGAACTTAGAACTACTTAAACCTAACTAACGTAAATACATCACACACATCCACGCCCGAGGCAGGATTCGAACCCGCGACCGTAGCGTTCGCGCGGTTCCGGACTGTAGCGCCTAGAACCGGTACACTACTGCCCATTAAAATTGCTACACCAAGAAGAAATGCAGATGTTAAACGGGTATTCATTGCACATATATATATTATACTAGAACTCAGCTGTGATTACATTATCACGCAATTTGGGTGCATAGATCCTGAGAAATCAGTACCCGCAACAACCACCTCTGGCCGTAATAACGCCCTTGATACGTGTGGGCATTGAGTCAAACAGAGCTCGGATGGCGTGTACAGGTACAGCTGTCCATGCAGCTTCAACACGATACCACAGTTCATCGAGAGTAGTGACTGGCGTATTGTGACGAGCCAGTTGCTCGGCCACCATTCACCAGACGTTTTCAATCGGTGAGAGATCTGGAGAATGTGCTGCCCAGGGCAGCAGTCGAACATTTTTGTATCCAGAATGGCCAGTACAGGAACTCCAACATGCGGTAGTGCATTATCCTGCTGAAATGCAGGCTTTCGTAGGGATCGAGTGAAGGGTAGAGCCACGGGTCGTAACACATCTGAAATGTAACGTCCACTGTTCAAAGTGCCGTCAGTGCGAACAAGAGGTGACCGAGACGTGTAACCAGTGGCACCCCATACCATCGCGCCCGGTGATACACCAGCGTGGCGATGACGAATGCACGCTTCCAATGTGCGTTCACCGCGATGTCGCCAAACACGGATGCGACCATCGTGATGCTGTAAACAGAACCTGGATTCATCCGAAAAAATGTTTTGCCATTTGTGCACCCAGGTTCGTCGTCGAGTACACCATCGCAGGCGGTCCTGTCTGTGATGCAGCGTAAAGGGTAACCGCAGCCACGGTCTCCGAGCTGATAGTCCGTGCTGCTGCAAACGTCGTCCAACTGTTCGTGCAGATGGTTGTCGTCTTGCAAACGTCCCCATCTGTTGGGTCAGGGATCGAGACGTGGCTGCACGATGCGTTACAGCCGTGCGGATAAGATGGCTGTCAACTCGACTGCTAGTGATACGAGGCCGTTGGGATCCAGCGCGGCGTTCCGTTTTACCCTCCTGAACGCACAGATTCCATATTCTGCTAACAGTCATTGGATGTGGACCAACGCGAGCAGCAATGTCGCGATACGATAAACCGCAATCGCAAGAGGCTACGGTCCGACCTCTGTCAAAGTCGGAAACGTGGTGGTACACGTTTCTCCTCCTTACACGAGGCATGACAACAACGTTTCACCAGGCAACGCCGGTCAACTGCTGTTTGTGTATGAGAAATCGATTGGAAACTTTCGTCGTGTCAGCATGTTTAGGTGTCGCCACCGGCGCCAACCTCGTGTGAATGCTCTGAAACGCTAATCATTTGCATATGACAGCATGTTCTTCCTGTCGGTTAAATTTCGCGCCTGTAGCACGTCATCTTCGTGGTGTAGCAATTATAATGACCAGTAGCGTACCTTTATCCTACCTTCAAGAACGCGAGGTTTCAGGCCCGGTAATTGCAGTTCCTATGCGCTGTGTTTGGGAACGTATTACGTATTCATGCTGTCGCATGCATACCGACAGCCTAGGTGCTCTTCAATGCAACCGCTAAGTTGGTCTGTGCTCCGCAAGCAGACATGGGGCATGTGGAGGTGGCTGCCTTTTAGCCTGTTGAGAGCGGCGAATTCGTGAGAGTTATGTCACAGCGCCCACACACACACAGAGTGGCAGTGCGTGCGACGCTGGCACGCAGCCCAGGAATGCCGGCAGGGCTGGCTTTATTTCCTAGCCGCGTAGCGCAGTCTGCCCAGAACAAGGTCCACCAAGGCCGCGGTGCTTAGTGACTCAGTCGGCTCCGCCCTGTCCAAATACTGACGGCGGCTACTGCTTCTCATTTCATTGCCCAGTCTTCACACCACAGGCAACTCATCCCGCACCTCCCCCGCCCCCCCCCCCCCCCCAAAACCTCTTTGACATCACAACCGCAAAGCTGACCAAAAGCTGCAAATCGTATTCGTAAGGCCTCCATGAATTCGAAACACAAAGTGATGCCTTACACGGCTCGCTCGATAAGTAATATCTACAATTTCTTCTACAGCCATTAAAATGCACTGAAGATCCAAAGAAACTGGTACACCTGCCTCTAACATCGTGTAGGACCCCCGCGAGCACGATTAAAAAAAATGGTTCAAATGGCTCTGAGCACTGTGGGACTCAATATCTATGGTCATCAGTCCACTAGAACTTAGAACTACTTAAACCTAACTAACCTAAGGACATCACACAACCACCCAGTCATCACAAGGGAGAGAAAATCCCTGACCCCGTCGGGAATCGAACCCTGGAACCCGGGCGCGCGAAGCGAGAACGAGCTGCGGACTCCGCGAGCGCGCAAAAGTGCCGCAACACGACGTGCCGGACTCGACTAACGTCTGAAGTAATGCAGGAGGGAACTGACACCGCGAATCCAGCAGGGCTCTCCATAAATCCGTAAGAGTACGAGGGGGTGGAGATCTCTTCTGAACAGCACGTTGCAAGGCACACTACATATGCTCAATAATGTTCAAGTCTGAGAGTTTGGGGCCAGTGGAGGTGTTTAAACTAAGAAGAGTGTTTCTGGATCCACTCTGCAGCAATTCTAGACGTTTCTGGAGTGTAGCATTGTCCTGCTGGAATTGTCCAATTCCGTCTGAATGCACAATGGACATGAATGGATGCAGGTGATCAGGCAGTATGCTTA
This sequence comes from Schistocerca cancellata, assembly GCF_023864275.1. NCBI lineage: Eukaryota > Metazoa > Arthropoda > Insecta > Orthoptera > Acrididae > Schistocerca > Schistocerca cancellata. The sequence continues at coordinate 105,417,055 of NC_064636.1, read as the reverse complement.
CGTACGAGTCACTTATCATAGTCGTGTCTAGACGTATCAGGGGTCCCATATCACTCCACCTGCACACGTACCACGCCATTACTGGACTTCCACTTGCTTGAACAGTCCCCTGCTGACATGTCCGCCCCTCGTAGCTGAGTGGTGTGTCAATCCTAAGGGCCCGCGTTCTGTTCCCGGCTGGGTCGGAGATTTTCTCCGCTCAGAGACTCGGTCTTGTGTTGTGCTAATCATCATCGTTTCATCCCAATCGACTTGCACGTCGCCGAAGTGGCGTCAAATCGAAAGACTTGCACCCCGCGAACGGCCTACCCGACGTACGGCCCCACGACATTTACGGATTTGTGAGGTTGTCTCCATACTCGTATACACGTCCATCCACTCAATACAGTTTGAAATGAGACTCGTGCGACCAGACGTTTCCAGTCATGAACAGCGCAATGTCGGTGTTGATAGGCGCAGGCTAGGCATAAAGCTCTGTGTCGCGCAGTCATCAAGGGTACATGAATGGGCCTTCAGCTCCGAAAGTCCAAATCGATGGCCGCGCGGGGTAGCCGCGCGGTGTAGGGCGCCTTGCCACGGTTCGCGCGGCTCGCCCTGGCCGAGGTTCGAGTCCTCCCTCGGGCATGTGTTTGTGTGTGTGTGTTTTGTCCTGAGCGTAAGTTTAAGTTAGAGTAAGTAGTGTGTAAGCCTGGAGACCGATGACCTCAGCAGTTTGGTCCCATGAGAACTTACCACCACCGCTCCACATCGCTAATGTTTCCATGAATGGTTCACACGCTAACGTTTGTGTACGGGACAGCATTAACATCTGCAGCTATTTTCGCAATGGTTGCACCAGTATCCCGTTGAACGACCGCCTTCAGTCGCCGTTGGTCGCGTTCTTGCTGTATCTTTTTCCGGCAGCAGCGATGTCTATGATTTGATGTTTTACCGGATTCCTAATATTCACGGTACACTCGTGAAATCTTCGTACGGGAAAATGCTGATTTCAACGCTACCTCGGAGAAATGGTTCAAATGGCTCTGAGCACTATGAGACTCAACTCATCAGTCGCCTAGAACTTAGAACTACTTAAACCTAACTAACCTAACGACATCACACACACCCATGCCCGAGGCAGGATTCGAACCTGCGACCGTAGCAGCAGCGCGGCTCCGGACTGGAGCGCCTAGAACCGCACGGCCGCCGCGGCCGGCCTACCTCGGAGATGCTGTGTCCCGTCGCTCGTGCGCCGACTGTAACACCACGTTCAAACTCACTTAAATCTTGATAACCTGCCATTGTAGCAGCAGTAACCATTCTGCCTGTTTACCAATCTCTGTATTTCAAATGGTTCAAATGGCTCTGGGCACTATGGGACTCAACTGCTGGGGTCATTAGTCCCCTAGAACTTAGAACTAGCTAAACCTAACTAACCTAAGGACATCACACACATCCATGCCCGAGGCAGGATTCCAACCTGCGATCGTAGCGGTCTCGCGGTTCCAGACTGGAGCGCCTAGAACCGCACGGCCACTTCGGCCGGCTCTGTATTTCAATTCGCATGCCTATACGAGTTTCTTCGGCACTTCAGTGTACGAGGATCACTCCAAAAGAAATGCATACTATCTTTTTTTATCCATCTTTTATTCTACATGTTTCAAAGTTTCACAGTGAGTAGATACATCCTTTAGGAACAATATTTTCATTTCTCCACATAATTTCCATCCCTCTCAACTGCCTTACGCCATCTTCGAACCAGCGCCTGTATACCCGCACAGTAAAATTCTGGACCAACCTGTTGGAGCCACTGCTTGGGAGCGTGCACAAGGGAGTCATCATCTTCAAACCTTGTTCCACGAAGAGAGTCTTTGAGTTTCCCAGAGAGATGATAGTCACACGGAGCCAGGTCAGGACTGTAAGGGGGGTGTTTCAGTGTTGTCCAAGTTTTGTGATCGCTTCCACGCTTTTTTGACTGACATGTGGCCGTGCATTGTCGTGCAACAGCAAAACAGCCTGCTTTTGTCGATGTGGTCGAACACGATTCAGTCGAGGTCGAAGTTTCTTCATACGCATCAGAATGTATGGTGGTTCCACTTGGCACGATGTCCACAAGCAAGAGTCCTTCGGAATCGAAAAACACCGTAGCCATAACTTTTCCAGCAGAAGGTGTGGTTTTGATTTTCTTTTTTTTTTCTTGAGTGAATTTGCGTGATGCCACTCCATTTATTTCCTCTTCGTGTCTGGTGAAAAATGATGGAGCCATTTTTCATTACCTGTCACAATTCTTCCAAGAAATTGATCTCCAACATTTTCGTACTGTTCCAAAAGTTCGCTCCAGACCGTTTTTGTTCTTTCTTTGTAAGCCAGTGTCAACATCCTAGGAACCCACCTGTTACAAACCTTTTTTAACACCAACACTTTCAGTATTCTGCAAACACTTCCTTCCCCTATCCCAACGTAGCGTGACAATTCGTTCAGTGTGATGCGTCTGTGAGCAGTCACGAATTCGTTAGCTCTCTGCACACTGTCTGGAGTGAGTGCAGTACGAGGCCTGCCTCTGCGAGGACAATCCTCAATATTGCCGTGCCCGCTTTCATCACGTTAGCTGCTCGCCCACCCACTAACTGTACTGCGATCGACAGCAGCATCTCTGTACACCTTTTTCAACCTCTTGTGGATGATTCCCACTGTCTCGTTTTCACAGCACAGGAATTCTACGACAGCACATTGCTTCTGACGAACGTCAAAGTGTAGCAGCCATCTTGAAGACGTGCTGTGACGGCGCCACTAACTGGAACAGGTTGAACTAAGTTTGAAAACAAGCGGCAAGGATGTACCTACGCACTGTAAAACTATCACTCATGCAGAATGAAAACTATATGTTTACAAAAATAGTGTGGATTTCTTTTGGACTGACCCTCGTATATTGTGTAGACCACAGTTTTTCGTGACATTACTGAGGCTTCACACCACACGTAACTCATCCCACACCTCCCTCCGCACCTCGCTCTTTTTCATCACAACTGCAAAGCCGGCCAAAAGCTGCAAATCGTGTTCGTAAGCTCTCAATGAACTCGAAACACAAACTGATGCTTCTAGACGGCTCGCTCAAGTCTTTTCCTAAGTTTCCTGGCGGTAGCAGACTGCACTTCAGAGTTGATCGTCGCAGAGGGAGCAGATCGAACAGCTCCAGACGACCGTCGCCACGACTTTCACTAGTTCAGACTGCGTCTTTGAAATTTTTCTTCGCAGGAGAGGTGATGTGGCGCCACTAGATACATTGCCATATTGAAACGACCCCTTAGAAAAATTAATGAATTACTGTGCTGATAAACCCTGTTACACTATTTGATTTTCAAACAGCTGAGCAGAACTGAACGTACTCAGACATTTCGCTCTTTACTTATTCTGCTCATCACTAAACTGACACACAATATTTTTTTTTAGCGCAACGCAGTCTGACTTTCAGTAATCCCTACAAAAGAATGGCCCTGACTAACATTAACCTATACCTTTCACAAATCACTTACCTCACCAAAAATCTTCGTTACTCGAACTACTGCAATACAGCGAGCGCCGCTACTGCCAGCTAAATAAAAGATTCAAACTACGGAAGGCACTAACTACTGATAGGCATAGTTAGCAAATGAAAGATTTTAATAGAGAACAAACAATGTATTTACTTTAATAGTCATAATATATAGCAGTTCATGACATCCATTCTTACAAATGTACTCTTTCTGATGGACACACCTCCAGATCATCCGCTCTCAAAACTCCGCCATCTCTCTCTCCTCATCCACCACTGCTGTGCAACACTACGCGCTGTTAACAGCCAACTGCCCAACACTGCAATACCCAACAACAATGCAAACCAGCCACAGACTGCACACAGCACAGCCAGTGATTTTCATACAGAGCGCTACCTAAACAGCCTACTTGTTCTGGTTCGAAGTGATGAACCCATATTCATCGGCTGTTCCGATCTTCCACAAAAAATTTGTGACACTAGCCTCACAACGCGCAAGCAATCCCGGACACGCTACAGTCGCAGGTTCGAATCCTTCCTCGGGCATGGATGTGTGTGACGTCCTTGAGTTAGTTAGCTTTAAGTAGTTCTAAGTTCTAGGGGACTGACCACCTCAGATGTTGAGTCCCATAGTGCTCAGAGCCATTTGAACCATTTTTTTGAAACACATTCGTCCGCCAGTTGTTGCATATTGTTCTCAACGGAGAGACGTCTACAGACGTTAAAGTAACCTCTGGCGTGCCACAGGGGAGTGTTATGGGACCATTGCTTTTCACAATACATATAAATGACCTAGTAGATAGTGTCGGAAGTTCCATGCGGCTTTTCGCGGATGATGCTGTAGTATACAGAGAAGTTGCAGCATTAGAAAATTGTAGCGAAATGCAGGAAGATCTGCAGCGGATAGGCACTTGGTGCAGGGAGTGGCAACTGACCCTTAACATAGACAAATGTAATGTATTGCGAATACATAGAAAGAAGGATCCTTTATTGTATGATTATATGATAGCGGAACAAACACTGGTAGCAGTTACTTCTGTAAAATATCTGGGAGTATGCGTGCGGAACGATTTGAAGTGGAATGATCATATAAAATTAATTGTTGGTAAGGCGGGTGCCAGGTTGAGATTCATTGGGAGAGTCCTTAGAAAATGTAGTCCATCAACAAAGGAGGTGGCTTACAAAACACTCGTTCGACCTATACTTGAGTATTGCTCATCAGTGTGGGATCCGTACCAGATCGGGTTGACGGAAGAGATAGAGAAGATCCAAAGAAGAGCGGCACGTTTCGTCACAGGGTTATTTGGTAACCGTGATAGCGTTACGGAGATGTTTAACAAACTCCAGTGGCAGACTCTGCAAGAGAGGCGCTCTGCATCGCGGTGTAGCTTGCTCGCCAGGTTTCGAGAGGGTGCGTTTCTGGATGAGGTATCGAATATATTGCTTCCCCCTACTTATACCTCCCGAGGAGATCACGAATGTAAAATTAGAGAGATTAGAGCGCGCACAGAGGCTTTCAGACAGTCATTCTTCCCGCGAACCATACGCGACTGGAACAGGAAAGGGAGGTAATGACAGTGGCACGTAAAGTGCCCTCCGCCACACACCCTTGGGTGGCTTGCGGAGTATAAATGTAGATGTAGATGTAGATGTAGAGTACTCGAACGTGTTTGCCCGTTGGGTTGCTTGCTCCCTAAACAGAAGTCCGCAAAAAGCAACGAAGGACGATGGTTCAAATGGCTCTGAGCACAAAATCTCAGGTCATCACTCCCTGTAATGACACATTCCGACGCAGAGACATACAATACCTTAAAGCCTGCGCTACAGATTAAATTGAGAGAATACAATCTCTGTAATGTTCATATTGGATTCTCTTTTGTTTCATACTCCAAGAAGGAGTTAAGATACGCTTTCGATTGTTACCTTGTAGGGGATGGACGTAATTTTTGATGTGTACGGAAAGGCAGCCATCTTGTTAGTATTTATGATTTGTGCGACGAGCAGAGCAAGTCTTATTGTGTTGTGAATAAAAAATAGTGAGAAGTATCTAAATGTGACGAGAATTATTTAAAGCGACGTAGCATTGTATTCCTTGGTTTCCACCGTCTTCGTGAAGTAAACCGATGCCGACTTAGGAAGATACACACGGTCAACAAAGAGGAGAACGTCCATGGCGACTAATGAATTAATATTGTGGCAGAAGGACTAATTCTACGTCTAAGGTGAGAACTCTGATTAAATCAACAATGACGTAGAATTCAAAAATGTAACTAATCGGAATGGTAAATTATATTACTGGCAAATTTCACGCAGCGCTGAATTTGTCCGCATTCAACCCGGTCAATGAAGTCCGTAGAGAAGCCTATCAAAAGTCGCAGTTCCATATCCATAATTTTTTCTCTTTTCAAAAAAATCAATAAATTAAATTTTTTTTATTTATTCCGCCACATCCCCTAGAGCTTAGAACTACTTAAACCTAACTAACCTAAGGACATCACACACATCCATGCCCGAGGCAGGATTCGAACCTGCGGCCATAGCAGTCACGCGTTTCCGGACTGAAGCTTCTATAATCGCTCGGCCACAGCGGCCGGCTAAAGTGTTTCACCTCTACCGAAAGAGACCGGCGGCTGAGCAAGAAGTGTTTGATTGTGAACCGTCGATCACCTCGAATGAGGGCGTCCGCACGTACCAACGCTGCACGAGCTGTAGCCGGCCGGAGTGGCCGTGCGGTTCTAGGCGCTACAGTCTGGAACAGAGCGACCGCTACGGTCGCCAGTTCGAATCCTGCCTCGGGCATGGATGTGTGATATGTCCTTAGGTTAGTTAGTTCTAAGTTCTAGGCGACTGATGACCTCAGAAGTTAAGTCGCGTAGTGCTCAGAGCCATTTGAACCATTTTTTTGCAAGACCTGCGTGCGGCCAGCCGGCGCGCGGGAGAAAGGACAGGTCTGCGCGACCTCGTTGCGATGACGGCAGACGCCTCGCACAACGACTCGCCGTGCTTTTGTTCACTGCCAGGTCTCCGTAGACGTCCTGCAAGCGCCTGTGCGACGCTCTGTTGTTCCGCCAAAAGCAACTCAGTGGCAGCGCCCTGTCTGGACCGAAGCTCCGTTACAGACGCCATTTGAGAAGGCAACGTATAGCGCCGACTCCTATGAGAACTTCACAACACTGTAAGACCTGGAGCAGGAATATTCCACGATGTCTCTCACCACACTCCACACTCTTTCAACCTGTATTGGCCGAGAAGAAAAACTACTTGCATTAATTTTGCATTACTTACTGAACGGCCTCACTTCTGCCACATTGACACTTACAACGAGAGGTCCCCAGAGGCGGGATCCAGTTTCGGAAACCACGTATACAGTGGTGTGGGTTACGATCCCAAGTATCCCATGCAGCCGTTCACCCTGGTGGGCTCTCGTCTGCGAGTAATATATGAAAAAAAGAGTTGCGTTATTTTGAGTGATTTTCTAGAGCCTTAGAATAGACAGTGATACTAAAAGAGGCGTCGTAGCGGAGTTTTTAGCATGCGAACATAGCGTGCAAAATGTTACGCTTTCGAATCTCGTCGGGTGCTCCCAAAAACTTTTTATTTTTAAACTGTTATGAAAAAGACTTTATCATTATTTTTACTCTTTTAACTTGTTGACATGTAATTTTTACATTTATCATCCTTCGTTACATCTCTTTAATCATAGTATTAATTTTTTCATTTGCTCTCAACCTTTGTTCCTGAAATGCTATTACCATCTGAAATTTTTGTGCATATCGGTGTATTTAACTAACCGAATATTTCAGCGTTTGATCTATCGGAAGAATGCCGAAAAAATACGTTTATGTTAAATGTGCATTGTTGTCAACAATGTATTTTTTGTAAAGTATAAGATGTGAGTTTTTTGGAGGGTAATCATCATACAAACATTTACAATATAAGTTGCTGTTGCACTGTGGACAATAAAACGCAGTTGATGAGTTAAAAGAAAGAAGGAATTATAAATAAATGCGAAGGATGGGGAATAGGAAGAGTATGCAGGAAGTATGCAGTAACATGGACGAAAATATGATTTAATGGTATGATTAAAATGACGTGACAAGAGGTTAAAAATCTAAAAAAAAAAAATCGCGTTTCAATCAATCAGTTGGGCAAAAATAAAGAGAACCGCTTCGATAAATATTCAAAAATTTCAAAATAAATTAGAGTCCTGATGACAAAAACGGAACACATAACGTTCCGCCCAGCGTCCTTAGGGGCTACAACGTCTATAATACTCTGAAGTGCCAAAGAAACTGGTATAGGCATGCGTATTGAAATACAGGGATGTGTAAACAGGGAGAATACGGCAACGTGTTTATAAGACAACAAGTATCTGGCGCATCGGTTACTGCTGCTACAATGGTAGGTTATCAAGATGTGAGTGAGTTTGAACATGGGGTTATAGTCGGCGCAAGAGCGATGGGACACAACCTCCGCTAGGTAGCGATCAAGTAGGCATTTTGTCGTACAACCATGTGACCAGTGTACGGTGAATATCAGGAATTCGGTAAAACATCAAATCTCCGACACTGATGCGGCCCGAAAACGATCCTGCAAGAATGGGACCGACGACGACAAAAGAGAATCGTTGAAACTGACAGAAGTGCAGTCCTTCCGCATATTGCTGCAGATATGAAATCTGGGCCATGAACAAGTGTCAGTGTACAAACCATCCAACAAAACTTCATCGATGTTGGCTTTCGGAGCCGAGGGCTGCACGACTGCACGACACAAAGCTTTACGCCTCGCCTGGGTCCGTCAACACCGACATTGGACTGGTGATGACTGCAGACATGTTGCCTGGTCGGAAGAGTCTCGTTTCAGATTCTATCGAGTTAAAGGACGTATACGGGTATGTTGACAGGCTCATTAATCCGTGGGCATTTCATGTCATCAGGGCACTGTTCAAGGTGGTGGAGGCTCTTTAATGCCGGCCGCGGTGGTCGTGCGGTTCTAGGCGCTCCAGTCCGGAGCCGCGCTGCTGCTACGGTCGCAGGTTCGAATCCTGCCTCGGGCATGGGTGTGTGTGACGTCCTTAGGTTAGTTAGGTTTAAGTAGTTCTAAGTTCTAGGGGACTGATGATCACAGCAGTTGAGTCCCATAGTGCTCAGAGCCATTTGAACCATTTGAGGCTCTTTAATGGTGTGTGGCGTGTGCACTTGGAGTGATGTAGGACCCCTGATACGTGTAGATACGAATCTCACAGGTGACACGCGGGTAAGCATCCTGTGCGATTACCTACAGCAATTCCTGTCCACTGTGCACTCCGTCGGACTTGGGCAATTGCAGCAGGAGAATGTGAAACCCCAAACGTGCAGAGTTGTTACAGAGTGGCTCCGGGAACACTGTTCTGCATTTAAATACTTCCGCTGGCCACCAAACTCCCCAAACATGAACATTATTGAGCGTATCTGGGATGACTTGCAACGTGCTGTACACAAGAGATCTCGACCCCCTCCTCGTGCTGTTACGGATTTATAGACAGCCCTGCAGGATTCGTGGTGTCAGTTCCCTCCAGCGCAGCACTGCTTCAGACATTAGTAGAGTCCATACCTCGTCGTGTTGCTGCCATTCTGCGTGCTCGCGGGGACCCTACACGATATTGGGCAGGTGTTGCAGTTTCTTCGGCTGTTCATTGTTGTGTGCCTGTCTTCTCTTTAAGGCTCTAGAAGATCACGCAACATATCAATTTTTTTTTCGTCGTAACTTACGAGGTGCATTCAAGTTCTAAGGCCTCCGATTTTTTTTTCTAATTAACTACTCACCCGAAATCGATGAAACTGGCGTTACTTCTCGACGTAATCGCTCTGCAGACGTACACATTTTTCACAACGCTGTCGCCACGATTCCATGGCAGCGGCGAAGGCTTCTTTAGGAGTCTGTTTTGACCACTGGAAAATCGCTGAGGCAATAGCAGCACGGCTCGTGAATGTGCGGCGACGGAGAGTGTCTTTCATTCTTGGAAAAAGCCAAAAGTCACTAGGAGCCAGGTCAGGTGAGTAGGGAGCACGAGGAATCACTTCAAAGTTGTTATCACGAAGAAACTGTTGCGTAACGTTAGCTCGATGTGCGGGTGCGATGTCTCGCTGAAACAGCACACGCGCAGCCCTTCCCGGACGTTTTTCTTGCAGTGCAGGAAGGAATTTGTTCTTCAAAACATTTTCGTAGGATGCACCTGTTACCGTAGTGCCCTTTGGAACGCAATGGGTAAGGATTACGCCCTCGCTGACCCAAAACATGGACACCATCATTTTTTCAGCACTGGCGTTTACCCGAAATGTTTTTGGTGGCGGTGAATCTGTGTGCTTCCATTGAGCTGACTGGCGCTTTCTTTCTGGATTGAAAAATGGCATCGACGTCTCATCCATTGTCACAACCGTCGAAAAGAAAGTCCCATTCGTGCTGTCGTTGCGCGTCAACATTGCTCGGCAATGTGCCACACGAACAGCGGTGTGGTCGTCCGTCAGCATTCGTGGCACCCAACTGGATGACACTTTTCGCATTTACAGGTCGTCGTGCAGGATTGTGTGCACAGAACCCACAGAAATGCCAACTCCGGAGGCGATCTGTTCGACAGTCATTCGGCGATCCCCCAAAACAATTCTCTCCACTTTCTCGATCGTGTCGTCAGACCGGCTTGTGCGAGCCCGAGGTTGTTTCGGTTTGTGGTCACACGATGTTCTGCCTTCATTAAACTGTCCCAACCACGAACGCACTTTCGACACATCCGCAACTCCGTCACCACATGTCTCCTTCAACTGTCGATGAATTTCAATTGGTTTCACACCACGCAAATTCAGAAAACGAATAATTGCACGCTGTTCAACTAAGGAAAACGTCGCAATTTTAAGTATTTAAAACGGTTCTCATTCTCGCCGCTGGCGGTAAAATTCCTTCTGCCGTACTGTGCTGCCATCTCTGGGACGTATTGACAATGAACGCGGCGTCATTTTAAAACAATGCGCGTGTTTCTATCTCTTTCCAGTCCGGAGAAAAAAAATCGGAGGCCTTAGAACTCGAATGCACCTCGTACTCGCAAACTAGAGCTCGCCATGGTGAACCCGCACCACCTTACAGATGCTTTCAGAATGTCGATGCCACCCCTCACCAGCAGCGCTGTGGCTTCTCGTACGAGGCTCCTCTCGGTCTCCTGCAGCAGCAGCGGGGCTTTGACCTCGGCGCAGCGGCCTGCTAGCTGACAGGCGGAGGGGGGGGGGGGGGTAGGGGGCGGGGCGCCGCAGAAGAGGAGGACCCGTAACGGCGCGGCCCTGCCCCGGCCGGCTGCCGCTGCTGGCCGGTCCGAGCCGTCGCCCCCATCCGCACTCGGCGTCTCCGTTAAATGGACCTCTCTGATTCACTGCTACACTATAGCAACGTAATCGTGCTTACAACAAATCGTGCATAATTCTGAACGTAAACCACCCTGCTTTTGCGCTAAACCTGATGTATAATCCCTCGTGGTACACAAAACGGATCAGATCGCTGTTGCAGAAGCAATGAAAAAAGCACGTCAAATTAAAAAAAAACGCAAAATCCCCCAAGATTGGCGGAGTGTTGCACGATTTTGGCTAACACTGTTTCCCCTATACAGGGTGTCCCAGCTATCTTGTGCACCCAAAATATCTCTGGAACAATAACAGCTATCGGAAAACGACTTTCACTGGTATCAATGTAGGGCTGGGGCCCATGAATGTACATATTTGGAAACATTCTAAAACGAAAGCATATCTGTTTTTAAACACAAACTTATGTTTTTTTAAATGGACCTCCTACATTTTTTCTTCAGCAATCCATAGCATGACAAAGCACATACACAATGGCGTTGATTGCATCGCAATATTCCCATTACATACCGAGATATTAAGACGCGAAGTTGACGCTTGGAACACCCGACGTGCGCTGCTAGCGTGAACCCCATGGTGCCCGTAATCGCGATGTGATTGATACGCGTAAGCACACTTCCATACTTATCAAGGGATCCGAAACGAATAATACGCATGTCAATCACATCGCGATTACGGGCAGCATGGGGTTCACGCCTGAGCCTCAGGACGTGCGCTAGCAGCGCATGTCGGGTGTTTCAAGCGTCAACTTCGCGTCTCAATATCTCGGGATGTAATGGGAATATTGCGATGCAATCAACGCCATTGTGTATGTGCTTTGTCATGCTATGGATTGCTGAAGAAAAAATATAGGAGGTCCATTTAAAAAAAACATAAGTTTGTGTTTAAAAACACATATGCTTTCGTTTTAGAATGTTTCCAAATATGTACATTCATGGGCCCCAGCCCTACATTGATACCGGTGAAAGTCGTTTTCCAATAGCTGTTATTCTTCCAGAGATATTTTGGGTGGACAAGATAGCTGGGACAACCTGTATATTAAGAATATATCGCTTATGTCTACCTGAACGGTTTGTAGAGTATCGTGTAAAAATTTGAAGTAATTCGGTCAACACCTTTTCGAGTAGCATCGTTTAACAACGACTTCCCTTTATGTAGCAGTATATGTATGGACTATATTCTAGAATGAAAACAAGAAGAGCCCATTCGTTGAAACTCTGTTTTGGACATGCTACTCACTGTGGCTCAAACCGAAGTGGTCATAATTTAGACTTTACACGATTTTTTTAAAATGAAACTGAAAGAATTTAACAGAACAGTTCGCCGTTACGTTTCCAGTTTTCAGCTTGTGAAGCACAACCAGTAATCATCTGAAGAGTCTTAACAGACATTTGTACTACGTCGAAGTTCGTTCTAATATCAAGTTCTTTTTAGCTCCAGTGACCAGCTTCTTTTAATTCGACTTTCGAAAATCTCTCGTCTCTCACTTTATCGAAATATTTGTCCTCTCCTGCCCCCCCCCAACCCCCCTCCCAGGTCCAGAAGATGTATATGTGTTGTTGTTGTGGTCTTCAGTCCTGGGACTGGTTTGATGCAGCTCTCCATGCTACTCTGTCCTGTGCAAGCTTCTTCATCTCCCAGTACCTACTGCAACCTACATCCTTCTGAATCTGCTTAGTGTATTCATCTCTTGGTCTTCCCCTATGATTTTTACCCTCCACGCTGCCCTCCAATACTAAATTGGTGATCCCTTGATGCCTCAGAACATGTCCTACCAACCGATCCCTACTTCTGGTCAAGTTGTGCCACAAACTCCTCTTCTCCCCAATCCTATTCAACACCTCCTCATTTGTTATGTGATCTACCCATCTAATCTTCAGCATTCTTCTGTAGCACCACATTTCAAAAGCTTCTATTCTTTTCTTGTCCAAACTATTTACCGTCCATGTTTCGCTTCCATACATGGCTACACTCCATACAAATACTTTCAGAAATGACTTCCTGACACTTAAATCTATACTCGATGTTAACAAATTTCTCTTCTTCAGAAACGCTTTTCTTGCCATTGCCAGTCTACATTTTATATCCCCTCTACTTCGACCATCATCAGTTCTTTTGCTCCCCAAATAGCAAAACTCCTTTACTACTTTAAGTGTCTCATTTCCTAATCTAATACCCTCAGCACCACCAGACTTAATTCGACTACATTCCATTATCCGCGTTGTTATTTTGTTGATGTTCATCTTATACCCACCCTTCAAGACACCATCCATTCCGTTCAACTGCTCTTCCAAGTCCTTTGCTGTCTCTGACAGAATTACAATGTCATCGGCGAACCTCAAAGTTTTTATTTCTTCTCCATGGATTTTAATACCTACTCCAAATTTTTCTTTTGTTTCCTTTACTGCTTCCTCAATATACAGATTGAATAACATTGGGGAGAGGCTACAACCCTGTCTTACTCCCTTCCCAACCACTGCTTGCTTCCCTTTCATGTCCCTCGACTCTTATAACTGCCATCTGGTTTCTGTACAAATTGTAAATAGCCTTTCGCTCCCTTTATTTTGCCCCTGCCACCTTTAGAATTTGAAAGAGAGTATTCCAGTCAACATTGTCAAAAGCTTTCTCTAAGTCTACAAATGCTAGAAACGTAGGTTTATGTAGGTAACGGAAAAGTAATTCGAAAAACGATGAGTGTGGAATATATACCCATTGTTTTTGAAATTACTTTTCTTTGCCTATATACGCTTTCGTATTTTTTTTTGGGGGGGGGGGGGGGGGAGGGGGAGCAATAATGCAAGATGTGTCAGATTAGAAAACTTCTTCATTAGAAATTATTTATGAATTTTTTCACAGGACAGAGGGTAACGCCGTGAGTGCAACGCTCGCTTCCGCCCCCTCCCCCCCCCCCCCCGTTTGAACACCCACAGCCGACCTCTTCCCCTCCCTAAATCACAGAAAAAATTCATTCAGACCACATAAGCTCGCATTATGCCCTGCGATAGAGACAGATTAGCCTACATTATCAGTTGAGTATGATGTAATGGATAGTGACTAGTCGCATGTTTACCAAGAACTATTTGTGAAATCCTTAAATTGTTTCGCCGTTCATTAAGAAACTAATAAAAGTTTCACCGTCTTTACTTCTAGTATCATGGGTAAGCTCTTTAATCGGTATACACCACTGGCCATTAAAATTGGTACAACACGAAGATGACGTGCTACATACGCGAAATTTAGCCGACAGGAAGAAGATGATTAGCTTTTCAGAGCATTCACACAAGGCTGGCGCTGGTGGCGACTCCTACAACGTGCTGACATGAGGAAAGTTTCCAACCAATTACTCATACACGAAAAGCAGCAGACTGGCGTTGCCTGGTGAAACGTTGTTGTGATGCCTCGTGTAAGGAGGAGAAATGCGTACCATCACGTTCCCGACTTTGATAAAGGTCGGATTGTAGTCTATCGCGATTGCGGTTTATCGTATCGCGACATTGCTGCTCGCGTCGGTCGAGATCCAATGACTGTTAGCAGAATATGGTATCGGTGGGTTCAGGAGGGTAATACGGAACGCCGTGCTGGATTGCAACGGCCTCGTATCACTAGCAGTCCAGATGACAGGCATCTTATCCGCACAACTGTAACGGATCGTGCAGCCACGTCTCTATCCCCGAGCCAACAGATGGGGACGTTTGCAAAACGACAACCATCTGCACGAACAGTTCGACGACGTTTGCAGCAGCACGGACTATCAGCTCGGAGACCGTGGCTGCGGTTACCCTTGACGCTGCATCATAGACAGGAGCGCCTGCGATGGTGTACTCAACGAGCAACCTGGCTGCACGAATGTAAAATGTGATTTTTTCGGACGTATCCAGTGAAGTGATAAGCAGAGCGAATGAATACCAACTGCCTCTCTGCATTGCCTTTGTTGACTTTGAAAAGGCATTTGACTCCGTTAGCCATGTAGCTGTCCTCCAAGCTTTGAGTGAGCAAGGAGTGGGAGCAGCATACATTGAAGTGCTCAGGAAAATCTACGAGAATTCTTCAGCTTATGTTAACATCGGCGAATCAACTCAAGAATTCCGCATCATGAGGGGTGTCAAGCAAGGCGATCCCATCTCCCCAAAACTGTTCTCTGCTGTATTGGAAATGGCTATGTCAAAGCTGAGCTGGGAAGGTAAGGGAATTAGAATTAATGGAAGAAGGCTTACCAACTTGAGATTTGCTGATGATATTGCCTTACTGGCCAAAGACTTCGCAGAGCTCCAAAACTTAGTTTCAGATCTTGTATCGGAATGTCAGCTGGTTGGCTTGAACATGAACCTTTCCAAAACAAAAGTAATATCCAACAAATGGGTCCCAGCTGGAGATGTGAAAGTCAAGGACAGTCTACTAGAAGAGGTCAGTGAATATGTCTACCTTGGCCAGATTATAAATATGAAGGGAGACATAAGACCAGAAATCTATCGACGCATCAAGCTTGGTTGGCAAGCATTTGGGAAGAATTCAGAAGTATTCAGATCAAAAATGCCAGTAAATCTGAAGAAAGCAGTATTTGATCAATGCATTCTTCCTGTGATGACGTACGGATGCGAGACATGGACACTGAACTCATTCACAAAAGGGAAACTTAGGACAGCACAGAGAGCTATGGAGAGATCAATGCTGGGCTATACAAGAAAGGACAGGAAAAGGGCAGATGACATCCGGTCTGTGACGAAGGTTAATGACATCTTAGAGAGAGTAGGTTCCTTGAAATGGCAGTGGGCTGGCCACGTCGCAAGAAGAAAAGACAACAGATGGACGAAGCTAGTACTGGAGTGGAGTCCGAGAGAGCACCGGAGGCCTAGAGGAAGGCCACCAGACAGATGGGACAAAGACATCAAGAAGATCGCTGGTAACACCTGGCAGAGAACTGCCCAAGACCGTCCCACTTGGAGAAGACTTCTGAAAGCCTACCTGAATCCACGACTCGAAGAGGCCACATCATTTAATGATTGAATTGGCTGATGATGATGATGATGATGATCCAGGTTCTGTTTACAGCATCATGATGGTCGCATCCGTGTTTGGCGACATCGCGGTGAACACACATTGGAAGCGTGTATTCGCCATCGCCATGCTGGCGTATCGCCCGGCGTGATGGTATGGGGTGCCATTGGTTACACGTCTCGGTCACCTCTTGTTCGCTTTGACGGCAGTTTGAACAGTGGACATCACATTTCAGATGTGTTACGACCCTTCCATCCCTGCGGAACCCTACATTTCAGCAGGATAATGCACGACCGCATGTTGCAGGTCCTGTACGGGCCTTTCTGGATACAGAAAATGTTCGACTGCTGCCCTGGCCAGCACATTCTGCAGATCTCTCACCAACTGAAAACGTCTGGTGAATGGTAGCCGAGCAACTGGCTCGTCACAATACGCCAGTCACTACCCTTGATGAACTGCATGGGCAGCTGTACCTGTACCCGCCATCCGAGCTCTGTTTGACTCAATGCCTAGGCGTATCAAGGCCGTTATTACGGCCAGAGTTGGTTGTTCTGGGTACTGATTTCTCAGGATCTATGCACCCAAATTGCGTGAAAATGTAATGGCATGTCAGTTCTAGTATAATAGTCCAATGAATACCCATTTGTCATCTGCATTTCTTCTAGGTGTAGCAATTTTATTTCAGGATGCCCACATAAAACCAATACGCCACCAACCCGACATTCAAGTAACAACAAAGTAACCGAAAAAGGATAATAGCAGCATGTGTATGTGGGACACCGAGTGCACCTGTGTTGCATCTGAATTAAAACCAGTTCATCGGTACTTGTTTTTTCCGTGCTTCTTCAGCCTCTAGGTGTCCGCGCCTTTGAGGATTTGCAAGTCGGTCTTTGCTGGCCGACCGACTCACGCGTCCGTGCTGCTTAGCTGGCGACCTTGCGGCCAGAGGCAGACGCAACTGTTGCGCAACGCGGACGCCCGCCGCTTTTAAGAAAGCCGCTCTCCTCGCACGCCCCACACCGACGGCTGCGCGGGCGTTCCAGGCAGCTCTCATTTGCCCCCCGCTTCACGCCCCGTTCCGAGGTGTACGCGCCGTCAGTCGCTCTCGTTACAGCCGGCTGTCTCTGCTCGCAGATCGTAAACAGCTGTCGGGCTGTCCGACGCGACTTCGTGTTCACGCGTACTCCATCTTAGCTGTTTAGAAATATCACTCGTGAAGTTTTCATTTTCTCATCGAAAAAATTAAAAAAAATACATAATATAAAGCGTAATCATGATCCATATTCAGACTCTCGAATATTCAAGGTAACATTCCAGGAATGCTCCAAGTTCTACCTAGGACAAACAGGCCGAAATTTCTCAACACCAGGTATACAGAGCACATCAGAGCATACACACACAACAAACACACTACATCAGCAATGTTGTTGTTGTGGTCTTCAGTCCTGAGACTGGTTCGATGCAGCTCTCCACGCTACTCTATCCTGTGCAAGCTTCATCATCTCC
This sequence comes from Schistocerca cancellata, assembly GCF_023864275.1. NCBI lineage: Eukaryota > Metazoa > Arthropoda > Insecta > Orthoptera > Acrididae > Schistocerca > Schistocerca cancellata. Next base: position 105,399,661 of record NC_064636.1, on the reverse strand, counting down.
CAGTACCTACTGCAGCCTACATCCTTCTGAATCTGCTTAGTGTATTCATCTCTTGGTCTCCCTCTACGAGTTTTACCCTCCACACTGCCCTCCAATACTAAATTGGTGATCCCTCGATGCCTCAGAACATATCCTACCAACCGATCCCTTCTTCTGGTCAAGTTGTGCCACAACCTTCTCTTCTCCCCAATCCTATTCAATACCTCCTCATTAGTTATGTGATCTACCCATCTAATTTTCAGCATTCTTCTGTAGCACCACATTTCGAAAGCTTCTATCCTCTTCTTGTCCAAACTGTTTATCGTCCATGTTTCACTTCAATACATGCCTACACTCCATACAAATACTTTCAGAAACGACTTCCTGACACTTAAATCTATACTCGATGTTAACAAATTTCTCTTCTTCAGAAACACTCTCCTTCCCCTTGCCAGTCTACATTTTATATCCTCTCTACTTCGACCATCATCAGTCATTTTGCTCCCCAAATAGCAAAACTCCTTTAATACTTTAAGCGTCTCATTTCCTGATCTAATTCCCTTAGTATCAACCGACTTAATTCGACTACACTCCATTATCCTCGTTTTGCTTTTATTGATTTTCATCTTATATCTATCCTCCTTTAAAGACACTATCCATTCCCTTCAGCTGCTCTTCCAAGTCCTTTGCTGTCTCTGACAGAATTACATCAGCAATAGCAACACACATTCATATTACAGGACACCCATTTGGAAAAATACAGCAAAATGTTAAAGTACTCCACCGACTAAATAAAGGACATAAAACGGATTTGCTTCAAGAACTGGAGATATATTTACATCACCGAAAATATGAAGATAAAATATTAAATGAAAAACTTGAAAGTGAATCAATGAATTTCTTTGGGTGTTTCGATAATATATTTTACATAAAAATAGTAAAACATAGGAAAAAGCACAATTGTAAAATCAATATAAGTAATTTATGAGTCACATTGTTAAGATAAATAACCTCTGTACAAAAGCATATCATAATCTGTGAAGATCTATAATGTTATCTCAGTGGACCACCTGTAAGAAGATTGTTGTAACTGTTTTGTTTACATAAGATATTTTCCAAGTCTAAACCGTACAAGTTGTGTGTGACGATAAGTGTGTGTGAGACTCTGCACAAATTGACTATTAGAAAACTGTAAGTACAAGTTCTTCTAAACTTCGCCACTAACTTCATAAAAATAATTGATACCCTACTAAAAAATCGCGTGTTTTTTATGTATTGCAGTAAAAGTCAACTAAATGAAGCAGACTCACACACACTGACAACATCAAAAGAAATTACTTAATACACACAAAACACGCACTGGGAAATGAGAATTATTTCTCGAAACGCGTCGTGCAAAAAATAAAATAAAGAAAAATCGTGACTGGTAGCAGAAGATATATTTATTTATAAACAAACCTATTAAATTACGTAAGTAACTAGCGGCGTGCTACGGCACTGTGGCTTGGGAACTCCAATTTTACCTGAACTACAGAAAAACAAAAAATTAATTGAGTCACTATATTGTTTTCAAGACTATAACTAAAACTGTGTCACTGCCTCTGGTATATACCCCAATTCTCTGATCTTCGCCTATTTAATTACCATATTCACTCTCTTTTTTTCTTCTTCTATCATATGCTCTTCTCCTCTCTTTTCTGTTTTCTTCTCTTGCTCTATTTTCTTTCCTTTCTTTCTCTCTCTTAATGTTTTCTCTGTGTCCGTTTTCTTCTGATCACTTTCTACTCTTTTTCTTCCTCATTTTCCTTTCTTCCTCTATCCTTCTCTCCCTTTTCTATTTGTCTTCGGCATTCTCTATTTATTCAAAATGGTTCAAATGGCTCTGAGCACTATGGGACTCAACTGCTGTGGTCATCAGTCCCCTAGAACTTAGAACTACTTAAACCTAACTAACCTAAGGACATCACACACACCCATGCCCGAGGCAGGATTCGAACCTGCGACCGTAGCAGTCGCGCGGTTCCGAGGGCCGACTCCAGCGGGCTTTTCGTGCCACGGATTCTCAACCGAGAAACCTAGCGCAGCTGGAGTCTGCACGGCTCTACATCCCTATCGGTAGCTTCCACAACATCAGTGACTCTTCCTGTACGTCTCGAAGCGATCCACACTGCAAAAGCTGGCTTTTCAGGCTTTTGGCAGGCGTTCGCATTAATGTGGCTACACAGTCAGTGTATTTGTGATATAAAATATGCAGACTGCCTGTTCAGATGTAAGACAGCACCTGGTGGCCTAATATTGCCTTGTTAAGTACAAGGATCACTCAATAACTGAAGAGGCAAACTGGTCTGCAGCAAAAAGCGTTTCATAACCTGTAAGCTTCCACGGTCGGCGTCTTCATTAATAAAAACTTCCGGGCTTAATTGCCGTGGTCCATGTATAAAACTTCTTCTCCTTCCCGAAGTTTCATTGCCTATTGGGAGCAACATCTTCTGAGGTGAGTCGCGACCATTTTTAAACTGCTCTACCCATGTGTAAAAACTTGCACGGTTCCTACGTCCATCACCATAAACTTTCCACATTCTGCAGCGTATATTCACTGGTTTCTCGCCTTCAGCAAGTAAGAAAAAAATAACAGACGTTTGTTCAACTGATGTGCGCGTTTCAAGCGGACTCGCCATCTTGAAATGTAGTTTTGAGTAGAGTTGTGGCGATTCGTGAATGAGTCGTTCATTTGAACGACTCTAAATAAAGAATCGTAAGAATCGAATCGTGATACTGACGAATCGTCGTTCAAAAGAATCGAAGAACGATTGTGCGTTTCCGAGTCGTGACGATTCCAAGTTCCAACGATTCATCGATTCTTAGTACGCTATGCTTCGAAGGCAACTTCCGAATCATGCCGAGTCGTGCCGAATGATTACGGCCGCCAGATGGCAGTCAAGTGGAGGACGCGTGTCAACAAAGGAAGCTCGAAACGAACAAACGAAGTTCGTGGGCCGTAATATTACTCAATACTCGTGAAAACCAAGCTGACACTTGGCAGTGTCGTCTTCTCATGTAAATAGTTGTGCCAGTGGCAAGTTCTCTGACAAATTAAAAGCAAAATACCTATGCTTCGTATTTAGACGAAATGAAAGTTAAGCTAAATTTGCCTTGTGGAAGGGCTGTCAGCTGCGTTATGAATTGCAAGAGTGATGTCGACTTGGAAAGACATCTTAGCGCAGAAAAACATAGGATGATATGAGCCAAATCACGTCTGCCTCGCTGCTAGATTTTGTTACTATAAAACAGACGTCCGTAATTAGATACGTTCAAGCCACACAACCAAACTGGCATACCACGTAATTTTGCACCACCTTTCGCACAAATCGACTCCTCTTTCCTGGCATACTGAAATAAAACAATAGATGCAATCAAATCAAACGTGACGTATAAATCGAGAATCACACTTGTAACGTCATTTGCATGTTTACTCATGAATAAACTATTTATGGCATATATTATCATGACACAGTTCGATTCTAACCCCATTGACAATTTCAGACATGTCCTGCCATCTGTGAGTAAGATGTAGAACTTTTTGCATTCCGTAAGAATCGTGCCATCGCAGACTAGAATGAATCGTGAACGAATCGTAGGAATCGATTCGCAATGTGAGATTGAATCGTAGGAATCGAATCGGGAAAAAGAATCGTGTTGCCCAACTCTAGTTTTGAGGTTATAAACAAAACTGTTGATACATCAGCTGATCACGGCTCATGGCAGTAATGCCAACTTAAAGCCATGAAAGTACCAAACTTACCCTACTAACAGTTTTTTCCCCAGACCAATTTGTATCTTTAATTATTCAGTGACCCTCGTAGATAAAAAGAAATAATCGTAACTGGCCAGCTACTTGATTGCCTACTAGCTGGAGCAGCTGAGAGACGTGGAAATACCAGCCAGGGTGACCTCTTTAGGTGGAGTCAGTCAGTTGTTTTTTTATTGATTTTTGTGGACGGACCGCGGCTCACGAAGCAGGTAGCAGTCGAGCCGGTCAAGGCAGGCAGCAGAGGATGCGGCGTGTGGGGCAAAAAGAAGACGAGGCGCTGAGCGGAGAACGGGAAAAAATTACAAGACAGGACTGAGAGAGGGGGGGGGGGGGAAGCAGTGACGGGCGAGAGGCAAGAGGGGGGCAGGGTGGCTGCTGAACTTTCGACCTGTAGCAGGATAATACGGGGACAGGTATGCGTGACCCACCGACCTGGACACGCTACCGCTAGCCGCTAAGCCACGCCACTGCTGCATAACCACATGCACACGTGTCCCCCTCTACGCCGTGCGTTGCGTAAAAGTGCGTTCACACCTGTGCGAGCCTCGCCGGGCGCCTGGCTTTGCCACACACAGAGGGAGAGGCACGCGTGAAGGTACAAACAAGCCTGTTTCTCGACACGAGCGGTTTTATTCACAGCTGGTCTGTATATTGAGCAAGCAATAAAGAAAAATTCGAAGAAGGTATTAAAATCCATGGGGAAGAAATAAAAACTTTGAGGTTCGCCGATGACATTGTAATTCTGTCAGAGACAGCAAAGGACTTGGAAGGTGAGTTGAACGGAATGGGCAGTGTATTGAAGGGAGGATATAAGATGAACATCAACAAAAACAAAACGACGATAATAGAATGCAGTCGAGTTAAGTCGGGTGATGCTGAGGGAATTACATTACGAAATACTTAAAGCAGTAAAGGAGTTCTGCTATTTGGGGAGCAAAATAATTGATGATGGTCGAAGTAGAGAGGATATAAAATGTAGACTGGCAATGGCAAGGAAAGCGTTTCTGAAGAAGAGAAATTTGTTAACATCGAGTGTAGATTTAAGTGTCAGGAAGTCGTTTCTGAAAGTATTTGTATGGAGTGTAGCCATGTATGGAAGTGAAACATGGAGGATAAATAGTTTAGACAAGAAGAGAATAGAAGCTTTCGAAATGTGGTGCTACAGAAGAATGCTGAAGATTAGATGGGTAGATCACATAACTAATGAGGAGGTACTGAATAGGATTGGGGAGAAGAGGAGTTTGTGGCACAACTTGACCAGAAGAAGGGATCTGTTGGTAGGACATGTTGTGAGGCATCAAGGGATCACCAATTTAGTATTGTAGGGCAGCGTGGAGGGTAAAAATCGTAGAGGGAGACCAAGAGATGAATACACTAAGCAGATACAGAAGGATGTAGGTTGCAATAGGTACTGGGAGATGAAGAAGCTTGCACAGGATAGAGTAGCATGGAGAGCTGCATCAAACCAGTCTCAGGATTGAAGACCACAACAACAACAGCAGCTACACTCATGCTCATAAATTAAGGATAATTTCAGAATGTGGTGCCACACAACGTGGCACTACAGAGAACTGGCGCTAATAGCATAGGCACGTAGGGAACACAGACGACACAGATCTGTAAGTCGACAGTATTGGTGATAAGTTGAGAAAAACGTCCGGAAACAAATGTGCTACAAAACGCCACTATTTCCTGCGCATGTACCCCGACATTAATATGGGATATTGTGGTGTGCGTACTGTAAGACCTTTGGTACACACACCATCAGATTATTTGACTCGTCGCTCTAACGAAGTAGGCGAGTGTCAGCAATATGTCTCGTGGTCTTATCGTGGCGTGTTTATCCTCTGCCGTCAGGTCAGACGATAGAAATGCCACTTGCACGCTTAGAGTAGCAGATTGACGGTGACCAACTTTAAACAGAACTTGATTAATTTTCACACACATTTATTAAAATAATGAAAAGCATAGAAATAACTTAACTTGGTTCTGGATGCTATTTATTACAATTGACAATCTGAAGCTCCTTTGGTCTTGGTACGTTAATCTTATTCTCACATATCTCTGATACTTGACAAAGTGTGTATACATTTCTCTTCATGGCTATCTACAGGAATATGGTAATCTTATTAGGCGCAGACTGAAACTTGACTACAGACTGGTGCAGACTAATGCAGACCAACCAATCGGCGGTCTGTACACTCGTTATAATACCTCGCGCGTTCAGGTATCACTGCGCGAGTGTGATCTGCTAGGAGAAAAGGTTCTACGTTAGCAGCAGTCTCACTGGCTGCGTTACATATTAATACGCGGATCGGCAGAAGTAGAATTTGGTCTGTCTCTAAGGCAGCGCCATCTTGTAGTGCGGAGATGGACGAGCGCTGCGCCTGCGCTGTTGTGCTTAGCGGGGCGCGCTCTACTGGGAAAGTTGTGTACGCACTGACTACACTGAACTGTGTACACAACAGATATGATCACCGTGCACACGTACACAGGCCGCACAACGGGTTGGCATACTCTGGTTCAGGTGGTCGAGCAGCTGCCGGGGTATAGCCTCCCATTCTTGCACCAGTGCCTGTCCAAGCTCCTGAAGTGTCGTAGGGGTTTGAAGACGTGCAGCGATACGTCGACCGAGAGCATCCCAGACGTGCTCCATGGGGTTTAGGTCTGGAGGACAGGCAGGCCACTCCATTCGCCTGGTACCTTCTGTTTCGAGGTATTCCTCCACGATGGCAGCTCGGTGGGGCCGTGCGCTATCATCCATCTGGAGGAAGGTGGGAACCACTGCACCCCTGAGAAGGCGGACATACTGGTGCAAAATGACGTCCCGATACACCTGACCTGTTACAGCTCCTCTGTCAAAGGCATGCAGGGCTGTACGTGCACCGACCATAATCCCACCCCACACCATCAGACCACGACCTCCATACAGGTCTCTTTCGAAGACATTAAGGGGTTGGTATCTGGTTCCAGGTTCACTCCAGATGAAAACCCGACGAGAATCACTGTTCAGACCATACCTCGACTCATTCGTGAACATACCCTGGGACCACTGTTCGAATGACCGTGTACTGTGTTCTTGACACCAGAGTTTACTGACCAGGGGTCAGTGGAATGAACCTTGCCGGTCTCCTGGCGAATAAACCATGTCTGCTCAGTCGTCTGTAGACTGTGTGTCTGGAGACATCTGTTCCAGTGGCTGCGGTAAGGTGCCGAGCGAGGCTACCTGCAGTACTCCGTGGCCGTCTGCGGGCACTGATGGTGAGATATCGCACTTCTCGTGGTGTTGTACACTGTGGACGTCCCGTACTGTGGCGCCTGGAGACGTTTCCTGTCTGCTGGAATCGTTGCCATAATCTTCAGATCACAGTTTGGGTTATACGGAGGGCCAGTGCTACGATCTGCTGTGTTTGACCAGCCTCCAGTCGCCCTAGTATTCTACCCCTCACAACGTCATCAATACTTTGAGCAGTTTTCAGCACCCAGTCAGACCCTGAAAACGTCTGCATACTTACTCGCTGCGCCGGCCAGAGTGACCGAGCGGTTCTAGGCGCTACAGTCTGGAGCCGCGCGACCGCTACGGTCGCAGGTTCGAATCCTGTTTCGGGCATGGGTGTGTGTGATGTCCTTAAACCGCATGGTCATACCCCGAGGTGATTTAAACCCGCAGTCCGCCCCCTAGAACGTTGTTTCACCATGTATCGGCATTATCCTTAATTTACGAGCAAGAGTGTAGGACGACGCTCGCTCCTCCAGTGATGGAGGACAAGAAAGTGAAGCACCTCCAAGACATAGCAGAATGTCAGTTTCAACTTCGTGCATACACAGTGCCATAGATGGGTATGTAAATGATGGGCAGTTCTCTGTGACACATAGAACGGCCCCCATAGTGAGTGTAGTTCATTTTCTGCGTTGTGACCAGACGTGGCACGGTATCCGCTACAGCTCTGTACAGGGAAAGTACGGCCAACTTCGCAGTGGTCGCCCTTTTGGGCGCACTGCGCCGTCGGTGATACATTGACTTCTGCGGCATATTTAGCCGTGTATATTAAAAAAGTGCACTCAACCGTCTAATGCACTGGTCGGTGGCTTCAGACGAAACGTGTCGGATATTTAGCAAGAAAACAACAAATTTAAGCTACAGGGTGTCCAGAAAAGGGCTCCCTGATTTCAAAATTAAATATCTCGAAATCAAAGATCGACAGAGGAATGCAGTAAACGGTATGTTTATTGTCAAAGCTGTAAGAAGTTTATACAGCAGTTTGAAATAATAGTTACAAAAGCTGCTAACAGATGGCGCTGTGCGCTGTACAGCCCATATCAGCATACGTAAGTGAAATAATCGTATGAAAACAATCTTTGCAAACAATCACATCACAATGTTTTCAAAATGTTCACCATTGGCACTACAGAGGTGGCGCAAACGAAGAATGAAATTCGCCATCACATTTCGTAGTGTCTCAACCGAAATGGATTCACATGCCACAGAGATTGCCGATTCGAGCTCGTCCAGTGTGGCAGGATGCTTCGGGTAGACCGTGTCTTTCACTGTGCCCCACAAAAAAAAAGTCACAGGGAGTCAAATCCGGCGAATATGGAGGCCAATCCATGCCTGCAGCAGTAAATTTGCGATATTCCAAAGCAATGACTCGATTCCCAAAGTATTCCTCAAGAAAGCGAAACACTTGGTCGGTCCGATGTGATCGGGCTCCATCTTGCATAAAACATTCAGTACCTGTTCGATCCTCTAACGCTTGCTGTGTGGCGACAAATTGTTCCAAAATTGCAACGTAACGTGCACCAGTGACCGTTTCTCGAATGAAAAAAGGGCCAGTAATGCCTCTGCTGCATACCGCAGCCCACACAGTAACTTTAGGAGAATACAGGGGTTTCGCTTCACACCAATATGGCCTTTTCGGAACCCCAAAATTGTCGGTTCTGCTTATTCACGTATCCATTCAGGTGGAACTGTGCTTCATCTGTAAACCAGATGCAGCCAACATCAAATCCTTCACTATCAATCATTGTGAGCTTCTGATTAGCAAAGGCAACCCTTTGTTGCACAGCTCGTACAGGTATGGCCTGGTGCGTTTGAATTTTGAATGGAAACACGTGTAGGCTCTTTCTCAGTATTTTCTGCGTGCTGGAACGCTTCAAACCAGTCTCAGATGCAATTCTACGGACGGATGACACTGGATTTCGCTGAATAATTCCAGAAACTGTGGCGATATTTTCAGGCGTAACTGCGGTTTGCTTGCGGCCAACATGCCCCACTAGATCATCAGTTACGCTGCCTGTTCGTTGAAATTTTGCGAAGAGCGTACGAATGGTTTTCGCATCGGGTCCTTTTGGAACATTAAATCGTGCTTGAAAACTTCGCCTTGCTGCCGTAGGACTCTCTTCTAACCTGTGGTACTCTAGCAGCAGAAAAACGCGTTGTTCAATGGAGTACATGGTTTTAATCTCTTCCTTCGGTACGCTAACCTCCTTTCACGTTTCAATAGTGGAACTGATCGCTCTTGGCTTCGGATCACTATTGTAGGCATTACGTATGGCGATTACAGCGGCATCTGTTAGCAGCTTTTCTAACTATTATTTCAAAGTGCTGTATAAACTTCTTACAGCTTTCACAATAAACATATCGTTTACTGCATTCCTCTGTCGATCATTGCTTTCGAGATATTTAATTTTGAAATCAGGGAGTTCTTTTCTGGACACCCTGTAAGTGTGTCGAAAAGCATTAGTTGCGGCGAGAATGAAACACAGTACTTCCATGCTATCCTTTAGTAATAGCGAAAGCAGACTTCGCAGTTCATGTTGCGGTATCCAGTTTGCTTTCGTAATTGGTCCTATCCAATAGTCAGCAGGACAAAAGGGGAACCAATATTAGTTCATAAGTGCAAGGAAACCTCCGTCGCTAATTTAAAGCTCTATACCGCCTTACTTCTTGTTTCTGCTACTTGGTACTACGAAAAATCGCCGCATTTCTCTTTTGTTATACGAAATAAAGCATTGGATTCAAATATATATGCGTGGTACCTTAGTAAATAGAACGGATATACGTGCCTATATGATTACGCATGCTCTATATTTTTGTCAGATGTACTCCATAAAATTCTGTCTACAAATTGTTCTGTGACATTAGGAGAATGATTAATTCTGTCTGCAAATTGTTCTACGACATTAGAAGAATGATTACGAAAGTACAAGAGAAATTAATGTTTTTAAAATAAGTTCGAGAAAAACAAGGCCTACGATCAAAAGGAAACAAGAGCAACTATATTAGTATTAATACACTGTAGATTAGCGGCACTGTTGCAACAGTAATACTGGTCTCCTTATAATGTTAATGGTTACAGAATTTAAGGTCGTCTGTTCGGTACTTGCGCAGTGCAAAATAAATAAATAAATAAATAAAATAAAAAATAAAAAATTGTAGGTTACACCGTGTGGAACAAAGCACAATTTACACAATTTATTATTGTGAGGCCGAACGGGATTAGCCGAGCGGTCTAAGGCGCTGCAGTCATGGACTGTGCGGCTGGTCCCGGCGGAGGATGGAGTTCTCCCTCGGGCATGGGTGCGTGTGTTTGTCCTTAGGATAATGTAGGTTAAGTAGTGTGTAAGCTTAGGGACTGATGACCTTAGCAGTTAAGTCCCGTAAGATTTCACACACAATTTTTTTATTATTGTGAACATCGTAAATATAAGTGTAAACCATACTGTACAGTCAATGATGTCAAATTTTTTTTACCAGTTATGATAACTTTGCACGGCACCACTCACTATTTTTCGTTTTGTGTGCTAACAGTGGCAGTTTTATCTCTAAGATCTCTTTTTTGTAATTAAATTACCATTAAACCATCCTGTTAGCTATTCTTTTTTTTCTTTTTTTTTTTTAAGAAATTAACTGAATGGTGAAGTCGAATTCTGTGCAAAAACAGACATAATGTCTGATGGGATAGCAGCAATAATGTTACTTATAATCCGTCTTGACTGCATAATTTTTTATTCATATGAGCGGTTTCGGTTCATTCAGAACCATCTTCAGATGTGATAATGCAGTTACAGGAGTAACCCGTCCAAATCCAGCAACTTTCAGATGCTGCGTCACATAAACAAGTTGCTGGATTTGGACGGGTTACTCCTGTAACTGAAATATCAGATCTGAAGATGGTTCTGAATGAACCGAAACCGCTCATATGAATAAAAAATTATGCAATCAAGACGGATTATAAGTAACATTATAAGTCGAATTCTTGCTACCTTTCCCATTGCGACCAATATTCTACTTCCCTCCCTTCGGAAGGAGTTCTGTACAGTTTTAGCCTCGAAACGAACAGCCAACAGCACAGCACTGAGGCATTAGCCTACTTAAAACTTGGGAGATACGCAACACTTGCTATGCTTGACACGTAACGCTTGGACGAGATCGGCCTGTATGGTTTTGTGCTGTATATGTCCCTTCACGTTTCCACTTGACTCTCACATCAGAAACAGGGGATTTAGGGATGTTTAGCAGTGTGGAGAGCTCGGGTACAGACGTATGAAACAAGTGACACCGAATCAGCTGACCACATTCGAAGTCCGTGAGTTCCGCGGAGCGCCCCATTCTGCTCTCTCACGATGTCTAATGACTACTGAGGTGGCTGATATGGAGTACCTTGCGGTAGGTGGCAGCACAATGGATCTAACAACAAAAACGTATGTTATTGCGGGTGTTCAAATGGCTCTGAGGACTATGGGACTTAACTTCTGAGGTCATCAGTCCCCTAGAACTTAGAACTGCTTAAACGTAAGTAACCTAAGGACATCACACACATCCATGCGCGAGGCAGGATTCGAACCTGCGACCGTAGCGGTCGCGCGGTTCCGTACTGAGGCGCCTAGAACCGCTCGGCCATCCCGGCCGGCTTTTGCGGGTGTCCGGGTATCACATAGTGTATAACATAAACCTAGAAATTTTCCAAGCTTTGGTGAAAACCCAGGAAAGCTAGATTTGTTGTCGTACACTCTTACAGTGGTGACCTACCTGTCAATAAAATGAGCTTGTCCTTAGGGGTGTTTTTTTTCCTGTGAGTTTATACCTGGGAGTCCACTGCGTGTGCTTCGGAGCGCCGTTAACAGCCCGTAGTGGGATACTGCGTGGCGCCCTCGGCTGGACTTTTCCCCCCGCCTGGCAGGGACTGTAGCGCTCGCAGCTGATGAAGGCGGCCGGCCCTGCTGTCTGCGCCAGTTGGCTGCGCCTGCCTGCTTCAACAAGCAGCGGGCGGCCGCTGTGCTCGCCTCGTGACAGTGGCCCATTGTGGCCCACGGCTGCTGACGAAGCGGCTACCCACACTACGCACCGCACGCACGCACTCTCCCGGCAGCGTCAGCACGCACGTGCGTCACGCCGGACTGCTTGTGCGTATGTACCGACGGAAAATTCCAAAAAATCATATACACAGGGTGTTTCAGAAGTGACGGTCACATTCAGCGATATGACAGGAACGATTATTTGAAACAAGAAAGTCAAGTTGAGAGGTGGCATGAGCCCCCTCTCATATTTCTATCTTACGATTCTCCTCTCTAATTGCATGCAGTGAAAAGTCGCTATTCCTTCACACGCGGACTTCCCACGCAGCGTCTCTCGTCACCCGGGTGGTCCGGTGACAGGGGGGCTCTGCTGACTTTGAAAGGGTAAGCCGACGGGTGTGAGGAAGTCGAGTGAATGCTTTGCAGACGCCGACATTGTCAAAAGACACGCCCGGAGCGGTCTGAAGTAGCGGCTGGACCAGAGGTTCCGTTACTTCGCAGAAACTTAGCGAAAACACTTTCTGGCGGGCTACCAGCGAGGCGTGGGAATGACTTGTGTACCCAGGCAGCTGTGGCGGGAAAATTCCCGCGCTTTTGCAAAATAGTAACTGTCATTGGCTTGCTCAGGGCATAGCTCCGTGACGCAGCAAAATCAGCGCAGAAATTGGCGCCAAGAATCTCCATTGGTGGAATGGTGGTGCTCCGGCAATAGAGGGGAATTTTCCGCCGGTTTTCGAGTTGCTGATTGCAACGTTTAACCACGGCCACTGTCGTGGGGGCGGGAATGTTGTGTGTTCGGCCTGTACGGCTGCTCTGGGTAGTCGGCTCTCGCCTTTCGGTCGAGGACGACGAAGCAACCAGCCATCGCCTCCGGTACGCCAGATCGTGTCCTGGCAGTCTAGAAGACAGATTGGTAAGGTATGTCCGCAGCACCGGCAGACAGGGATTTTCCTAGGTGATAATCAGAGCTCAGCAGAGCGCGCCTGTTCGTCTTTTTCTAACTTTGTTCTGTCATGGGTAGCAGCAATTAATGTTGGGTTGGCTATGTGTTTTCTCTAAGATTTGAGTTGCAAGAAATTGGCTGCACATACCACTTCGTCATAATCCTCGCAATCTAGTTTAGGGACAACTTCACATTCACAGCGTTTCTTTGAGTATCCAATTTGAGCCAATTTGATGTATTGTAAATGATTCATGTGTTTTTGTTTATTATTTTGTGTTTAGTCTTAATAAATCATATTGTTATTATGGACAGAACTTTCAATCTGTTAATCGGTAGAGCAACCCTATCATTCCTGACTATGTTAATGAAACCTTCGTTTATTTAACTTATTTATCAAATTAAATTATTTTAGGTGCCAAACTCTCTTCTACTCCACTGGCAGGGTTGATTATAGTCAGTTCGCGTATTTTTTTTATCCTTGTGCAACAGCAAAAATCGGAGTTAGAATAGGGGGGGGGGGCTTAGAGCATCATTTACATATGTAGATTCTAGAAGAATTTAGTGTTAAATACACTGCTAGCCCCGGCACCTCGCAAAGTAAGCATGGACTCTAAGACGCGGCGTACCTTAACAGCTACAAGCAATTCTTCATCTTCCATGTTGTTGTTGTGGTCTTCAGTCCTGAGACTGGTTTGATGCAGCTCTCCATGCTACTCTATCCTGTGCAAGCTTCTTCATCTCCCAGTACCTACTGCAACCTACATCCTTGTGAATCTGTTTAGTGTATTCATCTCTTGGTCTTCCTCTACGATTTTTACCCTCCACACTGCCCTCCAACACTAAACTGGCGATCCCTTGATGCCTCAGAACATGTCCTACCAAACGAGGCCTTCTTCTACTCAAGTTGTGTCACAAATTTCTCTTCTCTCCAATTCTATTCAATACTTCCTCATTAGTTATGTGATCTACCCATCTAATCTTCAGCATTCTTCTGTAGCACCTCATCTCGAAAGCTTCTATGCTCCTCTTGTGTAAACTGTTTATCGTCCACGTTTCACTTCCATACATGGCTGCACTCCATAAAAATACTTTTAGAAACGACTTCCTGACACTTAAATCTATAATCCATGTTAACAAATTTCTCTTCTTCAGAAACGCTTTCCTTGCCATTGCCACTCTACATTTTACTACGAAACAAATCTCCTCTACTGCAAGCTCTTTCCATCCCATCTTTTGCTAACGGTAGTATCCACCAAAAGAAGGAAAAAATGTCCACTCAATATGTGCTCTAAAATGCATCCCCCTCCCCTTTTTTAGAGCTATGACCACCTGTTCGTCTTCGCTACTTTGAAACAGAATTCTTCTGATGAACAAGCGGTCGTGACTTGTAAGGTATGCATTTTAGAGCTCATCTTCACTGCACGTTTTTTCTTGTTTTGTTCCATATTACCACTTCCCAAAATATAGAGAGCAAACAGCTTGTAATAGAAGAGGTTTGTTTCACAGTATCGAAGATCAAGAACTGCTCGTAGCTCTTAACATACGCCTCTTAATGGCCATGCTTACTTGACTTTTTTGTTTCGAATGACCATTCCTGTCACACCCCTGAATATCGACCATCACGTCTGAAACAACCTGCATAAATGAAACTTCACTTCTGGGCTTCTGAAACGCCCTGACGGAAAATTGCTTATATATATGAGAACCAGTCTGAAAGCTGATGACTGAATATACACTACAGAGCCAAAGAAACCGGTACACCCGTGTAACATCGTGTAGGGCCCCCGCGAAGTGCCGCTAAACAACCTCGCATGGACTCGACTCGAATAATGTCTCAAGTAGTTCCGGAGGGAACTCACGCCATGAATCCTGCAGGGATGTCAATACATCCGTAGCAGTTGAAAGGAGTGGAGGTCTCTTCTGAACATCACGATGCAAGGCAGCCCAGATATTCTCGAGCGAATGTGTTTAAAATCAGAACAGTGTCCCTGCAGCCACTCTGTAGCAATTCTGGGCGTGTAGGGTCTCGCATTGTCCTGCTGGAATTGCCCAAGTCTGTCGGAATGCACAACGTACACGAACTGACGCAGGTGGTCAGACAGCACGGTTACGTACGTGTCACCTCACGGAGTCGTATCTAGACGTATCAGGCTATCCGTATCATTCCAGCTGTACAGGAGCCACCCAATTACAGAGCCTGTACCAACTTGAACAGTCCCCTGCTGACATGCGGCGTCCATGGATTCATGAGGTTCTCTCCATACGGGTACACGTCCACCCGCTCTATACAATTTGAAACGAGACTCGTGCCGGCCGCTGTGGCCGAGGAGTTCTAGACGCTTCAGTCCGGAACCGCGCCAATGCTACGGTCGCAGGTTCGAATCCTGCCTAGGGCATGGATGTGTGTGATGTCCTTAGGCTAGTTAGGTTTAAGTACTTGTAAGTTCTAGGGGACTCGCGATCTCAGATGTTGAGTCCCATAGTGCTCACAGCCATTTTTGAACCATTTTTGAACGAGACTCGTCCGACGAGACAACATGTTTCCCGTCTACGACTTAGCTAGACACCTCGCCTCATTGCTGCAGCCTTACGTTGGTAGGACGGACAGTGATATTAAAAATTCAGCTCATTTCTTTGATATGTTAAAGGAAATCAGCGTGAGCCCGGATGACATCCTCGTCAGTTTTGATATTGTCTCGTTATTCACCATGATTGCGGTAAACGAAGCTATCTCATGCATAGCGGATATTTTTCACACCGATATTGTGGCGCTATTCCGACACTGCCTCACCACAACCTACACTCCTGGAAATGGAAAAAAGAACACATTGACACCGGTGTGTCAGACCCACCATACTTGCACCGGACACTGCGAGAGGGCTGTACAAGCAATGATCACACGCACGGCACAGCGGACACACCAGGAACCGCGGTGTTGGCCGTCGAATGGCGCTAGCTGCGCAGCATTTGTGCACCGCCGCCGTCAGTGTCAGCCAGTTTGCCGTGGCATACGGAGCTCCATCGCAGTCTTTAACACTGGTAGCATGCCGCGACAGCGTGGACGTGAACCGTATGTGCAGTTGACGGACTTTGAGCGAGGGCGTATAGTGGGCATGCGGGAGGTCGGGTGGACGTACCGCCGAATTGCTCAACACGTGGGGCGTGAGGTCTCCACAGTACATCGATGTTGTCGCCAGTGGTCGGCGGAAGGTGCACGTGCCCGTCGACCTGGGACCGGATCGCAGCGACGCACGGATGCACGCCAAGACCGTAGGATCCTACGCAGTGCCGTAGGGGACCGCACCGCCACTTCCCAGCAAATTAGGGACACTGATGCTCCTGGGGTATCGGCGAGGACCATTCGCAACCGTCTCCATGAAGCTGGGCTACGGTCCCGCACACCGTTAGGCCGTCTTCCGCTCACGCCCCAACATCGTGCAGCCCGCCTCCAGTGGTGTCGCGACAGGCGTGAATGGAGGGACGAATGGAGACGTGTCGTCTTCAGCGATGAGAGTCGCTTCTGCCTTGGTGCCAATGATGGTCGTATGCGTGTTTGGCGCCGTGCAGGTGAGCGCCACAATCAGGACTGCATACGACTGAGGCACACAGGGCAGACACCCGGCATCATGGTGTGGGGAGCGATCTCCTACACTGGCCGTACACCACTGGTGATCGTCGAGGGGACACTGAATAGTGCACGGTACATCCAAACCGTCATCTAACCCATCGTTCTACCATTCCTAGACCGGCAAGGGAACTTGCTGTTCCAACAGGACAATGCACGTCCGCATGTATCCCGTGCCACCCAACGTGCTCTAGAAGGTGTAAGTCAACTACCCTGGCCAGCAAGATCTCCGGATCTGTCCCCCATTGAGCATGTTTGGGACTGGATGAAGCGTCGTCTCACGCGGTCTGCACGTCCAGCACGAACGCTGGTCCAACTGAGGCGCCAGGTGGAAATGGCATGGCAAGCCGTTCCACAGGACTACATCCAGCATCTCTACGATCGTCTCCATGGGAGAATAGCAGCCTGCATTGCTGCGAAAGGTGGATATACACTGTACTAGTCCCGACATTGTGCATGCTCTGTTGCCTGTGTCTATGTGCCTGTGGTTCTGTCAGTGTGATCATGTGATGTATCTGACCCCAGGAATGTGTCAATAAAGTTTCCCCTTCCTGGGACAATGAATTCACGGTGTTCTTATTTCAATTTCCAGGAGTGTATTTAGATTAGTTAGGTTTAAGTAGTTCTAAGTTCTAGGGCACTGATGACCATAGATATTAAGTCCCATAGTGCTCAGAGCCATTTGAACCATTTTTTGAACTTGTTTCATACATCTGTACGCGAGATTTCCACACTCCTAAACATCCCTACGTCCACTTCAAATGGTTCAAATGGCTCTAAGCACTATGGGACTTCACATCTCAGGTCATCCGTCCCCTAGAACTTAATGGGACTTAACATCTGAGGTCATCAGTGCCCCAGAACTTAGAACAAACCTAACTAACCTAAGGACATCACACACATCTATGCCCATGCCGGAGGCAGGATTCGAACCTCCGACCGTAGCGGTCGCGCAGTTCCAGACTGCAGCGCCTAGAACCGCTCGGCCACAGCAGCCGGGCTAGGTCCACTGTTTCCGATGTGATAGGGAAGTGGAGACGTGAAGGGACACGTGCAGCACAAAAGCGTAGAGGCCGACCTCGTCTGGTGACTGACAGAGACCGCCGACGGTTGAAGAGGGTGGTAATGCGTAATGGGCAGACATCTATCCAGACCATCACACAGGAATCCCAAACTGCATCAGGATCCGCTGCAAGTACAGTGACACCCAGGAGGTGAGAAAACTTGCATTATACGGTCGAGCGGCTACTCGTATGCCACACACCACGCCGGTAAATGGCAAACGACGCCTCGCTTGGTGTAAGGAGCGGAAACATTGGACGATTGAACAGTGGGAAAACGTTGTGTGGAGTGACGAATCACGGTACACAATTTGGCGATCCGATGGCAGGGTGTGGGTATGGCGCATGGCCGGTGAACGTCATCTGCCAGCGTGTGCAGTGCCGACAGTAAAATTCGGTGGCGGTGATGTTATGGTGTGGTCGTGTATTTAAAAAAAAAAGGTGCAAATGTGTGTGAAATCTTATGGGACTTAACTGCTAAGGACAAACACACACACCCATGCCCGAGGGAGGACTCGAACCTCCGCCGGGACCAGCCGCACAGTCCAGGACTGCAGCGCCCTTGGCCGCTCGGCTAACTCCGCGCGGCCTTACAGTGCTGACCTGGCTTTCAGATCTGTGTGTAACTTTCGAGTGGACTGAAAAGAATGTATAGATTTAGCGCGTTCAGCAGTTCGACTTTTGTACCGACGTAACAGCGCCTCACATCAATAAATCTGCTTGCTAGTGCAAGGGTAGGGAGAACACGCCCCGCGGGGAACAACTCGCAGAGATTGGCTTCCACGTTTCCGGGACAACGATTCGGAAGCGAGAGACAAAACTGGTCCTCTTCCATGTGCCGTACCCACTAGCTGCTTTTAACCGGATCAAATCCTTCATGCTCGAAGTACGAAGCACAATTACTTCATCCGTATCGAGCACTTAAAAACACAAATACATCAAATCAATTTCCAATTTCGACCGAGCGGGGTGGCGCAGTGGTTAGACACTGGACTCGCATTCGGGAGGACGACGGTTCAATCCCGCGTCCGGCCATCCTGATTTAGGTTTTCCGTGATTTCCCTAAATCACTCCAGGCAAATGCCGGGATGGTTCCTCTGAAAGGGCACGGCCGACTTCCTTCCCAATCCTTCCCTAATCCGATGAGACCGATGACCACGCTGTCCGGTCTCCTTCCCCAAACCAACCACCAACCTCCAATTGCGAATGACTAACATCAGAGCGTGACGGCACGTCACGTAAATGGAGAAAGGGAGAAAGGTAAAGGAAGTTTTTGCTGTGCGACTTACGAATTATAAATTATTTCAAGACTGTATATGTGTGCGCGATGTATAAGAAACATTATAAACGTTAAATAATACCACCAACAATCACAAACAGCGACGTGATATAAAAGTAAAAGAACATTCTTTTTATCTGTGTAATGAAAACGAACGTGACCAGAGACTACTGCTTTATTGAAATCTGCGTAGAAGTAAATATCCTCGGAGTAGTGAAGCAATTTAAATCATTTAATAGAAGCAAGTCTTCTGGTCCAGACTGTATACCAATTAGGTTCTTTTCGGAGTATGTTGATGCATTAGCTCCATACCTAACAATCATATAGCACCGTTAGTTCGACGAAAGATCCGTACCCAAAGACTGGAAAGTTGCACAGGTCACACCAATATTCAAGAAAGACAGTAGGAGTAATCCACTAACTTACAGGCCCATATCGTTAACGTCGATATGCAGCAGGATTTTAGAACATATTTTGTGTTCGAACATTATGAATTACCTCGAAGAAAATGGTCTATTGACACACAGTCAACATGGGTTTAGAAAACATCGTTCCTGTGAAACACAACTAGCTCTTTATTCACATGAAGTGTTAAGTGCTGTTGACGAGGGATTTCAAATCGATTCCGTATTTCTGGATTTCCGGAAGGCTTTTGACACTGTACCACACAAGCGGCTCGTAGTGAAAATGCGTGCTTATGGAATATCGTCTCAGTTATGTGACTGGATTTGCGATTTCCTGTCAGAGAGTTCACAGTTCGTTGTAATTGACGGAAAATCATCGAGTAAAACAGAAGTAATTTCTGGCGTTCCCCAAGGTAGTGTTCTAGGCCCTTTGCTGTTCCTTATCTCTAAAAAGGGCCATCACAGAAGTTGGGAAGGAAATCATAGGTACAAAGAAGGTAGCTGCGAAGAAACCATGGGTAACAGAAGAAATACTTCAGATGATTGATGAAAGGAGGAAGTACAAACATGTTCCGGGAAAATCAGGAATACAGAAATACAAGTCGCTGAGGAATGAAATAAATAGGAAGAGCAGGGAAGCTAAGACGAAATGGCTGCAGGAAAAATGTGAAGACATCGAAAAAGATATGATTGTCGGAAGGACAGACTCAGCATACAGGAAAGTCAAAACAACCTTTGGTGACATTCAAAGCAACGGTGGTAACTTTAAGAGTGCAACGGGAATTCCACTGTTAAATGCAGAGGAGAGAGCAGATAGGTGGAAAGAATACATTGAAAGCCTCTATGAGGGTGAAGAGTTGTCTGATGTGATAGAAGAAGAAACAGGAGTCGATTTAGAAGAGATAGGGGATCCAGTATTGGAATTTAAAAGAGCTTTGGAGGACTTACGTTCAAATAAGGCAGAAGGGATAGATAACATTCCATCAGAATTTCTAAAATCATTGGGGGAAGTGGCAACAAAACGACTATTCACGTTGGTGTGTAGAATATATCAGTCTGGCGATATACCATCTGACTTTCGGAAAAGCATCATCCACACAATTCCGAAGACGGCAAGAGCTGACAAGTGCGAGAATTATCGCACAATCAGCTTAACAGGTCATGCATCGAAGCTGCTTACAAGAATAATATACAGAAGAATGGAAAAGAAAATAGAGAATGCGCTAGGTGACGATCAGTTTGGCTTTAGGAAAAGTAAAGGGACGAGAGAGGCAATTCTGACGTTACGGCTAATAATGGAAGCAAGGCTAAAGAAAAATCAAGACACTTTCATAGGATTTGCCGACCTGGAAAAAGCGTTCGACAATATAAAATGGTGCAAGCTGTTCGAGATTCTGAAAAAAGTAGGGGTAAGCTATAGGGAGAGACGGGTCATATACAATATGTACAACAACCAAGAGATAATAATAAGAGTGGACGATCAAGAACGAAGTGCTCGTATTAAGGAGGGTGTAAGACAAGGCTGTAGCCTTTCGCCCCTACTCTTCAATCTGTACATCGAGGAAGCAATGATGGAAATAAAAGAAAGGTTCAGGAGTGGAATTAAAATACAAGGTGAAAGGATATCAATGATACGATTCGCTGATGACATTGCTATCCTGAGTGAAAGTGAAGAAGAATTTAATGATCTGCTGAACGGAATGAACAGTCTAATGAGTACACAGTATGGTTTGAGAGTAAATCGGAGAAAGGCGAAGGTAATGAGAAGTAGTAGAAATGAGAACAGCGAGAAACTTAACATCAGGACTGATGGTCACGAAGACAATGAAGGTAAGGAATTCTGCTACCTAGGCAGTAAAATATCCAATGACGGACGGAGCAAGGAGGACATCAAAAGCAGACTCGCTATGGCAAAAAAGGCATTTCTGGCCAAGAGAAGTCTACTAATATCAAATACCGGCCTTAATTTGAGGAAGAAATTTCTGAGGATGTACGTCTGGAGTACAGCATTGTATGGTTGTGAAACATGGACTGTGGTAAAACCGGAACAGAAGAGAATCGAAGCATTTGACATGTGGTGCTATAGACGAATGTTGAAAATTAGGTGGACTGATAAGGTAAGGAATGAGGAGGTTCTACGCAGAATCGGAGAGGAAAGGAATATGTGGAGAAGGGACAGGATGATAGGACATCTGCTAAGACATGAGGGAATGACTTCCATGGTACTAGAGGGAGCTGTAGAGGGCAAAAACTGTAGAGGAAGACAGAGATTGGAATACGTCAAGCAAATAATTGAGGACGTAGGTTGCAAGTGCTACTCTGAGATGAAGAGGTTAGCACAGGAAAGGAATTGGTGGCGGGCCGCATCAAACCAGTCAGTAGACTGATGACCAAAAAAAAAAAAAAAAATCTATATAAACGATTTGGGAGACAATCTGAACAGCCGTCTTCGGTTGTTTTTGCAGATGACGCTGTCGTTTATCGACTAATAAAGTCATCAGAAGATCAAAACAAACTGGAGAACGATTTAGAAAAAATATCTGAATTGTGCTAAAAGTGGCAGTTGACCCTAAATAACGCAAAATTTGAGGTCATCCACATGAGTGCTGAAAGGAACTCGTTAAACTTCGGTTACACGATAAATCAGTCTAATCTAAAAGCCGTAAATTCAACTAAATACCTAGGTATTACAATTACGAACAACTTAAATTGGAAGGATCACATGGAAAATGTCGGGAAGTGTGGGGAAGGCTAACCAAAGACTGCGTTTTATTGACAGGACATTATAAAATGTAATAGACCTACTAAGGAGACTGCCTACAGTACGCTTGTCCGTCCTCTTTTAGAATACTGCTGCGCGATGTGGGATCCTTACCAGGTAGGACTGACGGAGTACATAAAAAAGTTCAAAGAAAGACAGCAAGTTTTGTGTTATCGCGAAATGTGGGAGACACTGTCACAGAAACGACACAGGATTTGGGCTGGACCTCATTAAAAGAAAGGCGTTTTTCGTTGCGACGGAATCTTCTCACGAAATTCCAATCACCAACTTTCTCCTTCGAAGGGGAAAATATTTAGTTGACACCGACCTACATAGGGAGGAACGACCACCAAGATAAAATAAGGGAAATCGGAGCTCGTACGGAAAGATATAGGTGTTCATTCTTTCCGCGCTGTATACGAGATTGGAATAATAGAGAATTGTGAAGGTGGTTCGATGAACCCTCTGCCAGGCACTTAAATGTGATTTGTACAGTATCCATGTAGATATGGATGTAGATGTAGAAAGCTCTCCTCTTTTGTTTTGTCTAGAGGTAGGCCGCCATTGTAGCGCTGTCTGATAATTAACGTTATATCTGTATTTTTGCAAAATATAATAGAAATTGTTATTAGAAAGTGTGTATTATTGACTTAGTTGTCACCTCTCGTGATCGCAAGCATTAATTATAATTACCAAAATTTTTTGAATAACTTCGTAGTGCAGGGAGCTCTTCTGCCCCAGCAGGATTTAGTCGGCCATTATGCTGACTGTATTATTTAATTAAAATTTGATGTCATAATATTAAATTTAAATGCGAGAGACTTCTCAGTTTCGATCTTTCATTAATTTCAAAGTTAAAGACCATAGTGATGGATTTCATTTACCAAAAATATGTAATTACCCCGTGATAAAGTGGCCACAAACACACACATACATATACACTTATACCGTGATAAGAGGCAGAACAGAATGACCACGATGAATTTTATCGCTAGTGGTGAGGAGGAAATTCAGGTTAGAGTAACGGTCCGGCACAAATTTTCATTGTTGTCATTCTATGCTACAGCTGATGGCTATCCACATCCGCAATTGAAGACAAAATGTCCGCAATATACTCAGAGGCATAAGGAACTCATTCTGCTTCAAGGCAGTACCACAACACCTTTTTCAAACCTAGAGACGCAAACTCTGAATGGGCGTCGGTGGGATATTTTACCCCACCGGCCCATGCAGCCTGGCCTTTCTGAACAACGCTTCACACCTCTTAAATGATCTCGAAAACTGGCTCTACCATTGGGTCACGTCAAAAGAACTGAATCCATTTGTTGCTCGAAAATTGCGAAAAGGATGTAGCTGTTTCAGGACACGATTTTCAGTAACTATATTGTACCCTTCTACTAAATAAACATGTGTTTTCTGTCCAACGAACAGCGAAAAAAATAATGTACCGAGATTTTAAGAAAGGTCGTAGTCAGTGTGGATGTCAAAAAAATCTATGTTTATGCAAGAACGCGGAAAAAAACTGAGCGCCGCCGTATGTGGCAATCACAATTGCTGCACGATCCCATTTCTCGGCAGGGCACGCTGACTTGCGAGACGCACTTGCAGTGTGAAAAAGAAAAACCCTTGTTCCGCGTTGCGTTAACGCCAGGAAGCCAGATGTGGAGCAACGCGCCTGCTCTGCGCATGCGCGGACCGTCTGCGCATGCGCGACACATAGGCGCATGCGCGCCTCATTCTCCTAATGAGCTCCGAGCGGCTGACTCCACAGGTGGTTGCAGGGCGCCAACCGCCAATTACTGCTCTGCGCTGCGCCGCTCGTTACAACGGGAGAGTCCGACACGCCGCAGTTCCCAACTCGGCCGGCAGAGGTCAGCGCGTGCGATATCACTCCGGCAGCCCAGTCATGCACGTGTCGGAACTAGGGGAGCACACCTTGCCTCACACTACGTCAGCACAGCAAATCGCTCCGAAGGACCTAAATAACTGGTCCACCGGAAAACACCACCCCTTCTTAAACACAGTATATACAGTTCCGTACAGTAAATGGCACAACTCCAGTAATAAATATAGACTTTGAACAGAAGTCTGTAGCTAAGGTAGAATTTTCAAAATTTTTAGGTGTGTCGATTGATGAGAGGTTAAACTGGAAGCAACACATTGATGGTCTGGTGAAACGTCTGAGTTCAGCTACGTATGCTATTAGGGTTATTGCAAATTTTGGTGATACGAATCTCAGTAAATTAGCTTACTATGCCTACTTTCATTCACTGCTTTCGTATGGCATCGTATTCTGGGGTAATTCATCGTTGAGTAGAAAAGTACTCATTGCTCAAAAACGTGTAATCAGAATAATTGCTGGAGCCCACCCACGGTCATCCTGCAGACATCTATTTAAGGATCTAGGGATCCTCACAGTATATATATTCACTTATGAAATTTGTTGTTAATAATCCAACCAAGTTCAAAAGTAATAGCAGTGTGCATAGCTATAACACCAGGAGAAAGGATGATCTTCACTATCTGACTTTGGCACAGAAAGGGGTAAATTATACTGCCACAAAAGTCTTTGGTCACCTACCAAAAAGCATCAGAAGCCTGACAGATAGCCAACTAACATTTAAAAATAAATTAAAAGAATTTCTAGATGACAACTCCTTCTACTCATTGGCTGAATTATTAGATATAAATTAAGGGAAAAAAACAACTTAAACATTAGTGTCATGCAATATTTTGTGTAATGTAATATCTTGTACAGATATCTTTTTTTAACCTGACACGTTCCACATCATTACGAAGTGTCGTATTCATGATCTATGGAACAAGTATTAATCTAATCTAATCTAATGGATTAAAAACGGTCCAGACCACAATAAAATACTTATTGGCAATCGTTGCTGGAGGAGAGAGCAGACAGATGCAAAAAGTATAAAGGCCTCGATCAGGGGGGAAGATTGTGTGATGATGTGATAAAAGAAGAGATGTAGAAGAGAGAGAGGATCTAGTACAAGAATCAGAAATGGACAACTTAAGATCGAAAAAGGCAGAACGGATAGATAACACGCCGCCACAATTTCTAAAATCAATAGGTAGGAGCAGAGGCCAAAAAAACAACAAAAAAAAAACGCCTATTCTCGTTGGTGTATAGAATGGATGAGTCTGGCAATAGGTCTATACCATCTGATTTTCGGAAAAACATCGTGTACACAATCGGCAGATTGCAAGAACTGACAAGTGCAAGAATTATCGTACAATCGGCTTAACAACTCATGGATCCAAGTTGCTGATAAGAATAATACACAGATGTGTCAGATGACGATCAGTTTAACATTAGGAAACGTAAAGGAAACTAGAGGCAGTTCTGACGTTGATTATGGAAGCAAGACTGAAGAAAAATCGAGACAGGTTCATAGGATTTTTCGACCTCGAGAAAGCGTTCGACAACGTAAAATGGTGCAAGATGTCGAAATTCTGAGGAAAATAGCGGTAAGGTATTGGGAAAGACGGATAATATACAATACGTACAAGATAAAGACGGAACGAAAAGAGTGCAGGAGGAAGAACGAAGTGCTCGGATTTGAAAGGTAATAAGGCAGGGGTGTAGTCTTTCGACCCTCCTGTTCAATATATACATCGAAGAAGCAATGACGGAAATAACAGAAAAGTTCAAGAGTGGAATTAAAGTTCGAGACGAAAGCATGTTAGTGATAACATTCGGTGATGACATTGCTATTCTCAGTGAAAGTGAAGAAGAATTACATGATTTGCTGAATGGAATGAACAGTCTAATAAGTACAGAATATGGATTGAGAGTAAATCTAAGAAAGATGAAAGTGATGAGAAGTATCACAAATTAGAACAGCGAGAAACTTAACATCAGGACTGATTGTCAAGAAGTACCGGGAGATCAAAAAGTCAGTATAAATTTGAAAACTGAATAAATCGCGGAATAATGTAGATGTTGTTGTTGTTGTCTTCAGTTCTGAGACTGGTTTGATGCAGCTCTCCATGCTACTCTATCCTGTGCCAGCTTCTTCATCTCCCAGTACCTACTGCAACCTACATCCTTCTGAATCTGTTGAGTGTATTCATCTCTTGGTCTCCCTCTACGATTTTTACCCTCCACGCTGGCCTCCAATGCTAAATTGGTGAGCCCTTGATGCCTCAGAACATGTCCTACCAACCGATCCCTTCTTCTAGTCAAGTTGTGCTATCTATAGATAGAGTGGTACAAATTGACACACATGCTTGGAATGACATGGGGTTTTATTAGAACCAAAAAAAAATACAAAAGTTCAGAAAATGTCCGACAGATGGCGCTTCATCTGATCAGAATAGCAATAATTAGCGTAACAAAGTAAGACAAAGCAAAGATGATGTTCTTTACAGGAAATGCTGAATAAGTCCACCATCATTCCTCAACAATAGCTGTAGTCGAGGAATAATGTCGTGAACAGCACTGTAAAGCATGTCCGGAGTTATGGTGAGGCATTGGCGTCGGATGTTGTCTTTCGGCATTCCTAGTGATGTCGGTCGATCACGATACACTTGCGACTTCAGGTAACCCCAAAGCCAATAATAGCACGGACTGAGGTCTGGGAACCGGGGAGGCCAAGCATGACGAAAGTGGCGGCTGAGCCCACGATCGTCACCAAACGACGCGAGCAAGATAACTTCCAAACGTCTAGCAATATGGGGTGGAGCGCCATCCTGCATTTTCATGCTAATAAAAACCCCATGTCATTCCAAGCATGTGTGTCAATTTTTACCTCTCTATCTACATTATTCCGTGGTTTGTTAAGTTTTCAAATTTATACTGACTTTTTGATCACCCGATACATGAAGTTAAGGAATTCTGCTGCCTAAGCAGCGAAAAGCGATTCTGAAGAAGAGAAATTTGTTAACATCGACGATATATAAGTGTCAGGAAGTCGTTTTTGAAAGTATTTGTATGGAGTATAGCCATGCATGGAAGTGAAACATGGAAAATAAATACACTCCTGGAAATGGAAAAAAGAACACATTGACACCGGTGTGTCAGACCCACCATACTTGCTCCGGACACTGCGAGAGGGCTGTACAAGCAATGATCACACGCACGGCACAGCGGACACACCAGGAACCGCGGTGTTGGCCGTCGAATGGCGCTAGCTGCGCAGCATTTGTGCACCGCCGCCGTCAGTGTCAGCCAGTTTGCCGTGGCATACGGAGCTCCATCGCAGTCTTTAACACTGCTAGCATGCCGCGACAGCGTGGACGTGAACCTTATGTGCAGTTGACGGACTTTGAGCGAGGGCGTATAGTGGGCATGCGGGAAGCCGGGTGGACGTACCGCCGAATTGCTCAACACGTGGGGCGTGAGGTCTCCACAGTACATCGATGTTGTCGCCAGTGGTCGGCGGAAGGTGCACGTGCCCGTCGACCTGGGACCGGACCGCAGCGACGCACGGATGCACGCCAAGACCGTAGGATCCTACGCAGTGCCGTAGGGGACCGCACCGCCACCTCCCAGCAAATTAGGGACACTGTTGCTCCTGGGGTATCGGCGAGGACCATTCGCAACCGTCTCCATGAAGGTGGGCTACGGTCCCGCCGTCTTCCGCTCACACCCCAACATCGTGCAGCCCGCCTCCAGTGGTGTCGCGACAGGCGTGAATGGAGGGACGAATGGAGACGTGTCGTCTTCAGCGATGAGTGTCGCTTCTGCCTTGGTGCCAATGATGGTCGTATGCGTGTTTGGCGCCGTGCAGGTGAGCGCCACAATCAGGACTGCATACGACCGAGGCACACAGCGCCAACACCCGGCATCATGGTGTGGGGAGCGATCTCCTACACTGGCCGTACACCACTGGTGATCGTCGAGGGGACACTGAATAGTGCACGGTACATACAAACCGTCATCGAACCCATCGTTCTACCATTCCTAGACCGGCAAGGGAACTTGCTGTTCCAACAGGACAATGCACGTCCGCATGTATCCCGTGCCACCCAACGTGCTCTAGAAGGTGTAAGTCAACTACCCTGGCCAGCAAGATCTCCGGATCTGTCCCCCATTGAGCATGTTTGGGACTGGATGAAGCGTCGTCTCACGCGGTCTGCACGTCCAGCACGAACGCTGGTCCAACTGAGGCGCCAGGTGGAAATGGCATGGCAAGCCGTTCCACAGGACTACATCCAGCATCTCTACGATCGTCTCCATGGGAGAATAGCAGCCTGCATTGCTGCGAAAGGTGGATATACACTGTACTAGTGCCGACATTGTGCATGCTCTGTTGCCTGTGTCTATGTGCCTGTGGTTCTGTCAGTGTGATCATGTGATGTATCTGACCCCAGGAATGTGTCAATAAAATTTTCCCTTCCTGGGACAATGAATTCACGGTGTTCTTATTTCAATTTCCAGGAGTGTTGTTTGGACAAGTGGAGAATAGAAGCTTTCGAAATGTGGTGCTGAAGATTAGCTGGGTAGACCACATAACTAATGAGGAGGTACTGAATAGGATTGGGGAGAAGAGGAGTTTGTGGCACAACTTGACTAGAAGAAGGGATCGGTTGGTAGGACATGTTCTGAGGCATCAAGGGATCACCAATTTAGCGTTGGAGGGCAGCGTGGAGGGTAAAAATCGTAGGGGGAGACCAAGAGATGAATACACCAAGCAGATTCAGAAGGATGTAGGCTGTAGTAGGTACTGGGAGGTGAAGAAGCTTGCACAGGATAGAGTAGCATGGAGAGCTGCATCAAACCAGTCTCTGGACTGAAGACCACAACAACAGGCAGCTGAGTAATAACGGAGGGAGCAAGGAGGATATTAAAAGCAAACTAGCAGTGGCATAAAGGGCATTCCTGGCCAAGAGAAGTCTTAGTATCAGGCATAGGGTTCACTTTGAGCAAGAAATTTCTGAGAATGTACATTTGGAACACACCATTGCATGGTACTGAAACATGCACTGTTACTAAACCGGAACAGAAGAGTATCGAAGCATTTGAGAAGTGGCGCTACAGACGAATGTTGAAAATTTGGTGGACTGATAAGGTAAAGAATGAGCAGGTTCTGCACAGAACAGGAATGGAGTATGTACTGACAAAGAGAAGGGACAGGATGATAGAACATCTGTTAGGACATCAGGGAATGAGTTCCACGGTACTGGAGGGAGCTGTAGAGGCCAAAAACTGTAGAGGATGACAGAGGTTGGAATACGTCAAGCAAATAATTGAGGACGTAGGTTGCAAGTGCTACTGTGAGATGAAGAGGTTGGCATAGGTGAGGAATTCGTGGTGGGCCGAATCGAACCAGTCGGAAGACTGATTTGGAAAAAAAAAAGTTTCGGGTAGAATAAGACCACCTTCGCATCATTTATTACGATGATGGTAGGTGTTGACTGTGAACGGGGCAGGTGTTGTGACTCCACGAACCTCACCTGCTATTGTTAATCCATTTTTAAACTATTTCAGCCAGACCGCTGTGTTTCTCCACGGAAATGTTCCCAAAAATTACCATATTTTCTTCCTCTGTGCCACTCGGGTGTTTGTGGCTGGAAATGAGCCGCTTGTAGTGATATGTTGAGCGCAGAGACGAAGCCTATGACGTATTGTACCACGGAGGCATAGAAGAGTGGTCATAAGGTTTTAATTAGGATCTCGAAAAAAATCACGTTCCGATGATCCAACTTCATAATGGCGTTAATCTGCAATGTAGTGAATTGTAGATGTAGCGGGTGTAGGGGGAGGGGGGGAGGTAAATGTCAATTACTGTAGTAATCGATACGAATGTTTATAAAAGCTGTCAATACTAACTTCTATGTTCAAAAATCAAACGGCTCTGAGCACTATGGGACTTAACTGCTTATGTCATCAGTCCCCTAGAACTTAGAACTACTTAAACGTAACTAACCTAAGGACATCACACACATCCTTGCCCGAGGCAGGATTCGAACCTGCGACCGTAGCGGTCGCGCGGTTCCAGACTGTAGCGCCTAGAACCGCTCCGCCACACCGGCTGGCAACTTCCATGTGAATCATCGCGTGTGGATAATTATTTTATTCAGTCCATGTAGAAGTTAATCGAGGAAATTCTTTTTAAGTATAGCCAAGTACAGCAAGAATGTTTACTATACGGTAATAAGAGTTCTTCCCACATTAGTTTTATTAAGTAACAGAAGTAATTAAAAAGAAAAGGGGGCAACTAATGATCCAAATAAGAGTTTCTGTGTCATTTATACTGTCTTTTAAATAGGTAATATACACTGAAGAGCCAAAGAAACTGCAACACCTTTCTAATGTCGTGTAGGGTCCTCGCGAGAAAGCAGAATTGCTGAAACACGACGTGGCATCGACTCTACTAATGTCTGAAGTAGTGCTGGAGGGAACTGGCACCTTGAATCCTGCAGGGCTGCCCGTAAATCCGTAACAGTACGAGGGAGTGGAGATCTCTTCTGAACAGCTCGTTGCAAGGCATCGCAGATATCCTCAAAAATGTTCGTGTCTGGGGAATCTGATGGCCAGGAGAAGTGTTTAAACTCAGAAGAGTGTTGCTGGAGTCATTCTATAGCAGTTATGGAGGTGTGGGGTGTCGCATTGCCCTGCTGGAATTGCCCAAGTCCGTCGGAATGCACGGTGGACATGAATGGACGCAGGTGATCACATACGTGTCACCTGTCAGAGTCGTATCTACACGTATCAGGGGTCCCATGTCACTCCAACTGCACACGCCCCACACTATTACAGAACTTCCACCAGCTTGAACAGTGCCCTGCTGACATGAAATGCCCACGGATTCGTGAGGTCGTCTCCATACTCGTACACGTCCTTTCACTCGATACAATTGGAAACCAGAACTCGTCCGACCAGGCAACATGTTCCCAGTCATCAACAGTCCAATGTCGGTGTTGAGGGGCCCAGGTCAGGCGTAAAGCTGTGTCGTGCAGTCATCGAGGGTACACGAGTGGGCCTTCGGCTCCGAAAGCCCATATCGATGATGTTTCGCTGACACTTGTTGATGGTCCAGCACTGAAATCTGCGGAAGGGTTTCACTTCTGTCACGTTGAACAATTGTCGTCGTCGGTCCCGTTCTTGCAGGATCTTTTTCCGGCGGCAGCGATGTCGGAGATTCGATGTTTTACCGGGTTCCTGATATTCACAGCACACTCGTGAAATGGTCGTACGGGAGAATCCCCACTTCATCGCTACCTCGAAAATTCTGTGTCCCGTCGCTCGTGCGCCGACTGTAACGCCACGTTCAAACTCACTTA
The DNA here is from genome assembly GCF_023864275.1 of Schistocerca cancellata. Taxonomy (NCBI): domain Eukaryota; kingdom Metazoa; phylum Arthropoda; class Insecta; order Orthoptera; family Acrididae; genus Schistocerca; species Schistocerca cancellata. The sequence goes on along the minus strand of NC_064636.1, from coordinate 105,368,254 downwards.
AATCTCGATAACCTGCCAGTGTAGCAGCAGTAACCGATATAACAAGTGCGCCACACACTTCTTGTCTTATATAGGCGTTGCCTACCGCAGCGCCGTATTCTGCCTGTTTAGATACCTCTGTACTTGAATACGCATGCCTACGCCGGTATCTTCAGTGGCGATTCTTTCATGTATGTTTCCCTTCGGAATGCGTACTGCAGATTTATTGTATCTCAGGAGCCCGTATACAGGGTGTTACAAAAAGGTACGGCCAAACTTTCGGGAAAAAATCCCACACACACAAATAAAGAAAAGATGTTATGTGGACATGTGTCCGGAAACGCTTAATTTCCACGTTAGAGCTCATTTTAGTTTCGTCAGTATGTACTGTACTTCTTCGATTCCCCGCCATGATTTCATACGCGATACTCTACCTGTGCTGCTAGAACGTGTGCCTATACAAGTACGACACAACATGTGGTTCGTGCACGATGGAGCTCCTGCACATTTCAGTCGAAGTGTTCGTACGCTTCTCAACAACAGATTCGGTGACCGACGGATTGGTAGAGGCGGACCAATTCCGTGGCCTCCACGCTCTCCTGACTTCAACCCTCCCGACTTTAATTTATGGGGGCATTTGAAAGCTCTCGTCTACGCAACCCCGGTACCAAATGTAGAGACTCTTCGTGCTCGTATTGTGGACGGCTGTGATACAATACGCCATTCTCCAGGGCTGCATCAGCGCATCAGGGATTCCGTGCGACGGACGGTGGATGCACGTATCCTCGCTAACGGAGGACATTTTGAACATTTCCTGTAACAAAGTGTTTGAAGTCACGCTGGTACAATCTGTTGCTGTGTGTTTCCATTCCACGATTAATGTAATTTGAAGAGAAGTAATAAAATGAGCTCTAACACGGAAAGTAAGCGTTTCCGGACACATGTCCACATAACATATTTTCTTTCTTTGTGTGTGAGGAATGTTTCCCGAAAGTTCGGCCGTACCTTTTTGTAACACCCTGTATATCCTTGAGTCTGCAACATTACATTCTCTTCGGACCATTCCACCGCCGGCCGATGTGGCCGAGCGGTTCAAGGCGCTTCAGTCCGAAACTGCGCTGCTGCTACGGTCGCAGGTTCGAATTCTGCCTCGGGCATGGGTGTGTGTGATGTCCTTAGGTTAGTTAGGTTGAAGTAGTTCTAAGTTCTAGGGGACTGACGATCTCAGATGTTAAGTCCGATAGTACTTAGAGCCATTTGAACCATTCCACCACTCACGCTACCGAATTCAACAACGCAAGCAGACACGAAAGCAGGCGAAATCTTCGATTATTCCTAGCGCCGAAACGGAGACGACATTATCCTAAAAGACCGTCAACCAGCGCGCCACGAGCGAACACCAGCGAATGGCAGCCGAACGCAGTTCTCTCCTACTCGCCTACCGGTTACGCCAGAGAGAGAGAGATTTGTCGATCATCGCTGTCCCTTCGCTTGTATTCGCTGCGGTGTGAACGGGGCTTAAGGGAGGATGTAACTGAAAATGGAGACTTTTATTTAAAAATGTCATTACAGCCATATTTATTAATGTACAAATCTAAAATTTTGCATGTCTAAAGAAAAATAGTGTTTTAACGGAAAAAATATAATGAAATATGCAGGGTTAATATTTTGACAGAAATTACAACTTTTAATTACTTTTATTGTCTGTTTTATAATAAGCCGTAACTAAAATTCTAATCATGCAATTAATCTGAATATTGTATTGTAGTGTCATGAGAAGGTTATAAGACCACTGAAGTATAGTTATTAATTTATAGTACAAATTGGATCATTGTTTCTAATTTTGCACATACAAAATTAACTTTTTTTTTACATACAGTCATCTAAAAATCAGATTCTAATTGAAGACTGTCGTATTTTTTACTTCCAGCGATACGGCAATACGTTGCGAATAGTTACCGAAAATTTCATAGCATTAGCGCATACACATTTTGAGAAAGGCTTCTAGTAGCGTAAAATATGTAAAACAGAGAAAATGAGGTTCAAACATTGTGTTCTCATACTTCTACATGTAATAAACATACGTCAATTATACTGATATTCTTCACCGTCCAGTGACAGGTAGGTGGTTCTTACCCCGACACCGATTGTTGCCAGACAGTAAATGACACGTGTACCAAGTTTTTGTTGAAATGGGTACAGTGACTCACGTCCAAATGGCTATGAGCACTATGGGACTTAACTTCTGAGGTCATCAGTCCCCTAGAACTTAGAACTACTTAAACCTAACTAACCTAAGGACATCACACACATCCATGCCCGAGGCAGGATTCGAACCTGCGACCGTAGCGCCTAGAACCGCTCGGCCACTCCGACCGACAGTAATAACCTAACCTAACCATATTCCTAACAAAGGAAAATAGTCTATTATGAACTCACTTTCCAACCGAATGCGTCCTCTGGTGATGCTTTACAAGGTGCATTCAAGTTCTAAGGCCTCCGATTTTTTTTCTCCGGACTGGAAAGAGATAGAAACATGCGCATTGTTTTAAAATGAGGCCGCGTTCATTGTCAATACGTCCCAGAGATGGCAGCACCGTACGGCAGATGGAATTTTACCGCCAGCGGCAAGAATAAGAACTGTTTTAAATACTTAAAATGGCGACGTTTTCCTTACTTGAACAGCGTGCAATCATTCGTTTTCTGATTTTGCGTTGTTTGAAACCAATTGAAATTCATCGATAGTTGAGGGAGACATGTGGTGATGGAGTTATGGATGTGTCGAAAGTGCGTTCGTGGGTGCGAAACAAACCGAAACAACCTCGGGCTCGCACAAGCCGGTCTGACGACACGATCGAGAAAGTGCAGAGAATTGTTTTGGGGGATCGCCGAATGACTATTGAACAGATCGCCTCCAGAGTTGGCATTTCTGTGGGTTCTGTGCACACAATCCTGCACGACGACCTGAAAATGCGAAAAGTGTCATCCAGGTGGGTGCCACGAATGCTGACGGACGACCACACGGCTGCCCGTGTGGCACGTTGCCGAGCAATGTTGACGCGCAACGACAGCACGAATGGGACTTTCTTTTCGTCGGTTGTGACAATGGATGAGACGTGGATGCCATTTTTCAATCCAGAAACAAAGCGCCAGTCAGCTCAATGGAAGCACACAGATTCACCGCCACCAAAATATTTCGGGCAACCGCCAGTGCTGAAAAAATGATGGTGTCCATGTTCTGGGACAGCGAGGGCGTTATCCTTTCCCGTTGCGTTCCAAAGGGCACTACGGTAACAGGTGCATCCTACGAAAATGTTTTGAAGAACAAATTCCTTCCTGCACTGCAACAAAAACGTCCGGGAAGGGTGCTGTTTCACCAAGACAACGCACCCGCACATCGAGCTAACGTTACGCAACAGTTTCTTCGTGATAACAACTTTGAAGTGATTCCTCATGCTTCCTACTCGCCTGAGCTGGCTCCTGGTGACTTTTGGCTTTTTCCAACAATGAAAGACACTCTCCGTGGCCGCACATTCACCAGCCGTGCTGCTATTGCCTCAGCGATTTTCCAGTGGTCAAAACAGACTCCTAAAGAAGCCTTCGCCGCTGCCATGGAATCGTAGCGTCAGCGTTGTGAAAAATGTGTACGTCTGCAGGGCGATTACATCGAGAAGTAACGCCAGTTTCATCGATTTCGGGTGAGTAGTTAATTAGAAAAAAAAAACGGAGGCCTTACAACTTGAATGCAGCTCGTAGTAACAGAATCACTACATTCAAAGCTAAAACCGGTAAATATATTTAAAATAACAAATTATAGGTGTACATAAGCCACAGATGACGGATCGAGAGGGCCCCACCGAAATCGAAAACCTCTCGGTACAATTGTCGTAAAATCGGTGGGACGACCGTTCGGTAACAGGTCTCAGAAACTTACTGACCAGGATATTTCGATAAAGAACCGAAAATGACGTCAGTACCGAGCCAAACCTACTGCACCGATCGGTATGAACGATACAGAATAGGGCCGCTGTTGTAGAGCCACGCAAAATAACAAGGGGCGCAAGCCCCCTCCACGAAAAACACGACCACACCATAACACCACCGCCTCCGAATTTTACTGTTGGCACTACACACGCTGGCATTCGCCATACCCTACCATGGGATCACCACATTGTTTACGGTCTTTACACCGAGCGAGGCGTCGTTTGGCATTTACCGCCGCGATGTGTGGGTTATGAGCAGCCGCTCGACCATGAAATCCAAGTTTTCTCACCTCCCGCCTGTCATAGTACTTGCAGCAGACCCTGATGCAGTTTGGAACTCCTGTGTGACGGTCTGGATAGATGTCTGCCTATTACACACTACGACCCTCTTCAACTGTCGGCGGTCTGTGAGGTCGGCCTGTACTCTTTTGCGCTGTACGTCTCCCTTCACGTTTCCATTTCACTATCACGTCAGAAACGGTGGTCCTAGGAATGTTTAGGAGTGTGGAAATCTCGCGTACAGAGGTATGCCACAAGTGACACCCAATCACCTGACCACGTTCAAAGTCCGTGAGTTCTGTGGAGTGCCCATTCTGCTCCCTCACGATGTCTAATGACTGCTGAGGTCGCTGATATGGAGTACTTGGCAGTAGATGGCAGGACACTGGACTTAATGTATCTTTTTCGGGGTGTCCGGATACTTTTGATGACACAGTGTAGGCTGAACACGAGTGGTGCAAGTACTGATCCTTGTGGCAGGCCTTTATCGAATTCTCTTGGTGACCTTACGTTGGCCCCCCATGATAATTTTCAATTGGCATCTCATTTTGCAAGCTGGCCGGGTTGGCCGAGCAGTTCTAGGCGGTACAGTCTGTAACCGCGCGACCGCTACGGTCCCAGGTTCGAATCCTGCCTCGGCATGAATGTATGTTAGGTTAGTTAGGTTTAAATAGTTCTAAGTTCTAGGGGACTGATGACCTCAGAAGTTAAGTCCCATAGTGGTCAGAGCCATTTGAACCATTTTGCTAGTGAATTAAGAGATTATGCTCATGTACTTCATCACAGAACAGGTGCTCGATCGTGCTGAAAGATGCAATTGCCGTCCTCGAATCGGTCTTCAACAATTGCAAGTTAGTGCTTAAAACATCAACGTAGCCCTGCGCTGTGATAGTGTCACGCAACAAGGGGTGCAAGCCCCCTCCATGAAAAACACGACCACACCGTATCACCGCCGCCTCCGAATTTTACTGCCGGCACTGCACACTCCGCCCGCAGTTCTGGTGCGCCGGCCCGTCCTTACCGGAGCGGCGGCTGGACAAACTCCAGAGGCTGCAGAATCGCGCAGTCAGGAGGGCACTGCGTTTACCTCTTGGATTCCCAATTGACGATTTGCACGCCGCTGCTGAAATCCCACTCGTGAGAGAGCGTTTTCAAGACCTGGCAAGGGCCTTCTATGAAGGTTCTCCCAGGTCGGGAAACGCCCTCATCCACTCCCTAGGTCGCTCTGACATGTCCTGCGATAAACACAATCGCCCCGTGACGATCTTTGACGACTAAGTCGAAGAGAAAATCCCAATATTCATTCGCAAATCCTGCTCCTTACCCACATTACTACAATTATCTCGCCAAACCTCAGGCAAGTACCAGACACACACAGAACAATCATCGCATTTCACAGACACCAAAAAGTACAGAAATAATCACACACACAAGTACACAGGGGAGTAAAAGCCGAAAGGCTACAAACTCCCCCTCACACTTCCCCAAAGAGGGGAAAGTAATAGATGGGAGCAGCAGGTCCCGGCGGCGGCAGGCAATCTAACTGCTGGCCGGGTCCGCCCGCTGGGGCAGGGGAACCCATCTGGGGCCGGAGCCGTGGCTGGAGTCTGGAGCCTCCAGGCTGGCGCGGCGGTCACTGGAGCGGCGCGTCCCCCGCGGCTGCGCACCGGGACCCCGGTAGCTGCCGCCTCCTCCGCCGCTGCGACTGGAACGCGCGCCCCTCACACATTACACTGTTGGTTGGTTGGTTGGTTTGGGGAAGGAGACCAGACAGCGAGGTCATCGGTCTCATCGGATTAGGGAAGGACGGGGAAGGAAGTCGGCCGTGCCGTTTGAAAGGAACCATCCCGGCATTTGCCTGGAGCGATTTAGTGAAATCACGGAAAACCTAAATCAGGATGGCCGGACGCGGGATTGAACCGTCGTCCTCCCGAATGCGAGTCCAGTGTCTTACGACTGCGCCACCTCGCTCGGTGACACATTTCACTGTCCATTATAATTATCCGGGCTGTTATGCCGTGGTCGGTTGATGAATTCTGTGGTGATTCCCAACGTTTCGTCTCCGACTGCGGGAGACATCTTCAAGGGGGGTCCGTAGCTCAATGGAAGGTCCAACACATACACTGGCTCGCTACTGACTGCCGCTAAATTCCGTGTCCGAGGCGTGACGTCACGTGTTTTGAAAACGTCACTGCAATTGGCCGCTGTCCGTCGCCGTCGATCGCCGTTGCCATCACCCAGTAGTGGACGGGTGGTACCCATCTTCTTCAACACCGGCATCCATATACCGTTTAATTTCACGCCCTCCTCCTTTCGGTTGAAATTATTTGGGTGTTTAGCGATTTCGATTGCCTCCCTGTAGAGCCTTTCGTAATATCCGTTCGTGGCCGCTAGTACTTGCGTCTCCTCGAAACGAATATTGTGGTTCCCTGGCTAGAAAGCATGCTGCGCAACAGCTGATCGTTCCGTTTCTCCTCCTCTGCAATTTCCCTTGTGCTCTTCCAAACGTTTAGAAACAGTTCTTTTAGTGGTACCCACATAAACATCACCACAGCTGCATGGGATCCTATACACTCCAGATTTTTCCAATGGTTTGCGAGCGTCTTTGGCAGCCTAAGGTATTCCTGTATCTTCCTGGTGGGCTTGTAAATTACGGTAATATTCCGCTTCGTCAAGATCCTCCCTATTCTTTCCGTTACATTTTTAACAAACGGCGGCCAATTGCACTGACGTTTTCAAAACACGTGACGTCACGGACACGGAATTTAGCGGCAGTCAGTAGCGAGCCAGTGGGTGTGTTGGACCTTCCATCGATCTACGGACCCCCTTGAAGACGTCTCCCGCAGTCGGAGACGAAACGTTGGGAATCACCACAGAATTCATCAACCGACCACGGCATAACAGCCCGGATAATTTTAATGGACATGATATTTCCGGCCGTGAAAGTCTACATTTTAGTAACATTTCACTGTCTCTGCAGCCGACTGCCCTTCGCGTGTCATTTGTGTACCTGCCCTGGCAACATCAGGGCTCTCACGAGGAGGCCACACGGAAATCTTTTACACTTAGCGGCCGCAGAAGCTGCTACACCTGCCTAATATCGTGTAGAGCCCCCGCGAGCACGCAGAAGAGCCGCTACACGACGTGGCAGGGACTAATGTCTGAAGCAGTGTCGGGCGAATTGACACCATGATTCCTGCACGGCTGTCCATAAATCCGTAACAATACCAGGGGGTGGAGATCTGCAGGTTGCAAGGCATCCCAGATGTGCTCAGTAATGTTCACGTCTGGGGTAATGGCGGCCGGCCAAAGTATCGAAACACAGAACAGTGTTCCCGCACACACTGTGTAGCAAATCTGGATGGGGTGTCGCATTGTCCTGCTGGAATTCCCTAAGTCCATCACAAAGCAAAGTAGACATGAATGGATCCAGGTGATCAGACAGGACGCTTGCCTACAATGTGCGATCAAAAGTATCCGGACACCTAGCTGAAAATAATTTAAAACTTCGAGCCGCTCTCCATCGGTAATGCTGGAATGCAATATGGTGTTGGTCCACTCGTAGCCTTGGTGACAGCTTCCAGTCTCGCAGCCTACGTCCAATCAGGTGCTGGAAGGTTTCTTGGGGAATGGTAGGGAGTGCTGCACGGAGGAGAGGTATCCACGTCAGTCGGTCAGCCCTGGCACGAAGTCGGTGTTCCAAAACACCCCAAAGGTGTTCTAAAGGATTCAGGTCAGGACTTTCTGCAGGCCAGTCCATTACAGGGATGTTATTGTCGTGTAACCTCTGCGCCACAGGCCGTGCATTATGGACAGGTGCTCGATCGTGTTGAAAGATGCAGTCGCCATCCCCGAATTGCTCTTCAACTGTGGGAAGCAAGAAAGTGCTTAAAACGTCAGTGTAGGCCTCTGCTGTGATAGTGCCACGCAAAACAACAAGGGGTGCAAGCCCCCTCCATGAAAAACACGACCACACCGTAACACCACCGCATCCGAATTTTACTGCTGGCACTACACACGCTGACAGATGACTTTCACCGGGCATTCGCCATACCCACACCCTGCCATCGGATCGTGTAGTGTAACGACGCAAGTTTTGTTTAAATGATTTTTATTTGACATATGACCATGTGCAGACTTCGTCACCCACGTCAGTTACAGCACACTTCAAAATTACTTAAACTCTTTTTAAATTTTGCTTCTGAATGGTTCTTGAACGAAACAAAACTGTAAATAAAACATTATCATTTGAGTCGTATGCGCAGAGTTACGTCACTCAGTCCAATTGGTTTGCGCAAACTTTTTTCAATTTAGATGTCGTTTGTTTCTTCTCAGAAATTATATTAATGCAAGTGATCTGATTTAATAAATATCAGAACCACACTGAATAAACTTTCAAGAATCACACTCGCGATGAACGTTGTCAAAAATTAATAATCTCGTCAAATAAATTACGTAACATAATTCTTCATAAATAAATTCTCGGAACACGTATTTAAACTTTAGTAGCATCCACTAGTTTATTATCTTCCTACATATAGACGTGAACCTGAGCCTTGACAAGACCGAACTGAACATTTACAACAAGATTAAACTTTCTATGACGTCATTGTTGTACAAACATTACAAATTCTTATTTTATTCCATTTTTTAGAAGCACGACGCAACAACTCGGTTTCAGGATCTTCTGTTGCTCTTTGGCTGTCGACCCGCGACGTATAGTGGCCAGCGATTTTCTCTCTGATCCCGGCAGCGAAGATGCTGTCTCCGTTCGTTGCGCCGCCCTCTCCGTACATGAAACATAAAAAATTAATACAAAACTTTAGACAAT